>NC_064640.1:642550199-642857236 GCF_023864345.2 Schistocerca serialis cubense
TTGGTTTCCTATATCTCGGGGACTAAAGGTATGATGACTGTGAAACGTGTCATGTAGTAACCTAAGCACACAAGGTTCTGAAGTATAAAGTTTAATTTATATGTTTGAATAGATTTTGCAAAAAACAGTGTTCTGTAAAACTTTTCAAACAGGGTTCATTAGAAAAACCATGGTTGTAACCACCAAAAACGGTATATTTGATTGCCCAACGCAAACTAACAATGCCAGATAATTTGAATCAAAGCTGGGAGCAGAAACGGCAGCATGAAAAAATGTAAACTATGGAGCATGCTGAACATGATACTTAATGCACAATAGGTCGGTAGCACAAGGTTGTGGAATACAAAATTTCATTCACCCACTGTTTTCCAAGAATCGACAGATTTGTTAAAAACGGAACAATTTCAGGAAACGCTGAAAATAGGGTATATTCGACACTTCTTTTACAAATACCATTTTCTAGTAAAGCTTCAAACCCAGTAAACCAGTCTCATTCGAAACAACGTATATTAAACGCTCCCAGAACAGTGGGTTAATTTGCAACACGAGCTATCAATACTACACACACTGAAGCAAACTAGCTAGGAAAGTCACATTGCGAATAAAGTTTTAAATTTGGCTTCTTACATCTTGTTGATTAAAGGCATGATAAACATGAAACTTTCGTCACAACAACATAGTAATATAAGATTTTCCAATTTAAAACTTTATTCACAGTGTGACTTTCCTGGCTAGTTTGCTTCAGTGTGTGTAGTATTTGATAGCCCATGTTGGAAATTAAACCCACAGTTCTCGGAGTGCTAAAAACACGTTTCAAATGAGACTGGTTTACTAGGTTTAAAGCCTTAATAGAAAATGGTATTTGTAAAAGAAGTGTCGAATATACCCTATTTTCACCGTTTCCCCAAAATTGTCATCTTTTTGACAAATTTGTAGATTTAAAAAAAATAATAAGTGAATAAAATTTCATATTCCACATCCGTATGCTACTGACCTATTCCGCATGTTTTTTGGCATTTAAGCCCATGGTCTTTCTAAAGAGGCCAATTTGGAAAGTTTTATAGAATACAGATTTTTGCAAAATCACATAAAAAATAATGCATTTTTGATCTCGTTACAAAACCTTCCAATTTGCACTTCTTTCATTCAGCATAGGAAAGAGGTACATAAATGAAACTTTATATTTGAGAACCTTGTGTGGTTAGGTTACTACATGCAAAGTTTTACATTCGTCATACGTTTAGTCCGTGAGATGTAGCAGGTGGTTGCATTAATTTCATAGCGTTTTTGCTTTGCTCGTTGGTATGACGGTTGCTTTGCGTTTATTTATTATTAATGCCATTATTTTTTATTTGTAGTTCACTGTTGCTATTTGAGTTTAGATATTGTCATTTGGTGATAGTGAGTGTAGCTGTGGATGCTAGAAAGTGGAATGGCAAGTGGAGAAGTAGGAACATTAGTGACGTTCTTCTGGTTGAGTTCAATAGAGGCACAACAGCGGCAGCGACCGGCAGAAACACTTGTGCCATGTATGGGGATAATGCCAATGGACAGAGCGTAGCAAGGAAGTGGTTTTCTCATTTTGAGGAGGATCGTTTTGACATTTGTGACTCTCCACATTCAAGAAACCCTTTGGGGTTTGACAAAGATCATGTAAACACATTACTCCACAATGATCTACATCATTGTACTTGAGAACTGGTAGTTGAGATGAATTGTGACCATTCCCACAATGTGTGACATTTGCGTGCAATGGGGAAGGTTCAAAGATCGGGTGTATGGGTGCCAAATTCACAAATATCAGTGGGCGGTGGCTGTATGTGCATCTCTGTGTGCTTGTCATCAATTGAACAACACCAACTATTCCTATCCTGTATCATTACTGGTGATGAGAAATGATGTTTTTATGTTAACAGAAGGAAGAGAAAAGAATGGTTGAGTCCAAACAAAGCAGTAACTCACTGTAAAAAGACCTATGTGCATCCACAAAAGATAAATGTTATGCATCTGGTAGAACAGCGACAGTGTGGTGTACTACAAATTGCGTCCCCAATGTGTAACTGTCACTGGTGACATTTATTGTTAACAACTGAGATGTCTTGCAGACACAGTCCAAGAACAACAACCAGAAAGACTGCATGAAGTAATGCTACTCCACAATATCGCCCATCCATATTCAGCTAGACTGACAAGAAAAACAGTGTACAAGAGTGGGTTTGGGAAGTCATTCCACACCCACCTTATTCACCTGATCTTGGGCCCTCAGATTTTCACCTTTTCCACTCTCTATTGAACAACCTTCAAAAAACTTCCTTTCCGGATGAAAATATGCTCCGAGCATGGCTCAACAAGTTCTTTGCCTCAAAACCACCTGATTTCTACAGTTACGGAATCTGAAAGTTACCTCAGCATTGGCAGACTTTTGTAAATAGTGATGGTCTTCTCATTATTATTCTTAAGAGAACACACAAATGTGCACAAAATTGCCTTATTTCTTTCAACAAAATATTGCCCGAGAAATAACAGCTCAAAGTTGCCAGAAAATCGCTCTCTCTATGCGCAAAGTTGTGCATGTAGTCAAACAAGTGACTCTGTCTTTGTCAGTATTACTTCAACAATCATTAAACTTTAACATTGTTCATTGGAGATGTGGGTGAATGTTCACATAAAATTTCAACTAAATCTTTGATGTTCGAGGAGGCTGGCTTTGGTGAGTTAGCATGTCACTGCTTGAGATAAGCACTGACTAACAAACGCATTTATAACTGTCATGAACTGAACATACTGCAGCAACTGAGCTCCAGAATAGTGTTTGTGGTGGTGGTGGTGGTGGTGGTGGTGGTGGTGGTGAGGGTGAGAAAAAGAAGTATTAATGGTAACAACACCAAAAAGAACACAAACATATTTCGATATTTGAGGCACTTTCCTGGTACCAGTTTGATTTTGACATGCATCATCTAGGATAGGCTGTTCCAGCTTGTCTGCCTGCCAGGAAGCAGCTGGGCAGGCATGAGCATAGGTGAGCAGACAACTGATGCGCAGGCAGTCTTGTAGTCGGGCCATAGCGTAAACAGTCGTACTACACTGACCAAACACAGGCAGTAGGCAAGCAGGCCACACATGGGCAATGCGCATGCATTCAGACCATCTAGCGGGTAGCCTACACTATTGGCTCTTGCCCACGAATGTGCTTAAGGGTGGACATGGGCTCTTTTGCCACCATAGGGCATGCTTTGGAATGGTCTGAACTAAAAGATGCAGTTGATATGCCTTTGTGTGTGTGTGTGTGTGTGTGTGTGTGTGTGTGTGTGTGTGTGTGTGTTTTTACATTAGAACTCTTTCTGTTTTAATAGAAGTTCTCGTATAAAGATATCTGCTGGTTGTCGAACTGTGAAGAATATAAAATAAATAACAGTGACATGTTTATATCTGTGCGGAGGCTGTGTTGGTTCTTGATGCTTACATTTCCTGCTGTCAAGTAATTATTTGATGTGTTTGAAAGATTTCCATGCGAGCTGTGGCGTATGCTGTTAGAGAAGATCAGTGCCTTGAATGGTTTATTCATCTGGTTGAAAAAATTATAGGTCATATTCTGTATAGATGTTTTAACTAGTCAATTGCAGCAAAGCAGAGATTAGTATTAATACTTTAGCAATAGCTGAGAAGAAAACCTTGTGTAACTGAAACGAACTGTTGGTGTAATATTTTTTGTAGGCTGATCGACAAGATGTTCTTTCTTATCTCTAGTCCATCTACAAACACATAAGTAACCGCCTGTGAGGTTGAAATTTTTGTTTGTTTGTAAATTTGTGTGTCTCAGGCTGTAGATCCGACTTTAGCTTTATTGTTAGTCATTTCACGAAAGATGAAGTTCTTTATGTTTGACGTCATATGTTTTTTTTATGCAATTAGAGGAAATTAGGTAAGGTAAGGCATCCTAAAGCTGGTGGTGCTGTTTTCCTGTTATGCACTTCCATTTTGAGTTAGAAAATAACTTTCACAAGCAGCACCTTTGGACTGAAAACAAATGTGCACACAGTTCCAGAACGTTTGCCACGTTTATAAAGATATTGACTTTGTATCCAATAAATTTGTGTTACATAAACACAAAATTGTGCCCCGTCTGATAGATTATTCATTATCATCATATTTATTGTAGGAAGATAATTATTAAGCATTCAATATAATCCATAATATGATATGTTCTGTTCCAAAATACGATGGAGTTGATTGCTAAAAGTGATACACTAAATTTTTTTGTTCGTGCATTGAACTTTGTGTTTCTTGCTACTGTTGGCAACAATAGAGCAGTTGTTTTGCTGTATTTCTTGCTGTTGTTGACATTAGGGAACCAAAAAGTATAGACTGTGGTAGGCTTTAAAGACATAAGTTGAGTACTGGATTGTAATGGTGGATACACATGGACTTGTTCAAGTGATACCCAGAGAAAAAAATTCTAGTGTTATTCATCCTGAATCTGTTTTATAGGTATGTATAGGTTACATTTTGACATATATAATGTAGAATGAAATATTGTGGTCTTAAATTTATATTTTGTGTATATCGTATAATATAAAATTGGAGCAAGTTGAGATACAACAGGATTACTGTGGCACCTTCGTATAAGAAAAAAAAAGCCCGTACACTGAAGAAGATATTGCTTCAGCCATCAAAGAAGTTAATGAACCCTTAAATGTCACTGAGCCAGTTCACAACATTTCTAAATATGCCAGCCATGTTGCCTTTCTGTGATGGAGGCGAAGTTGAAGCAAACGGTTCTTGAAGAATTAGTGTAACCTCTCATTGAGTGAATCTTCAGCAAGTTTTTAGAATTTACTCCTTCAGAGAATAAATAAAACTGACAAATCTGTGATCAAGCATATTCTGATATACCAATTTCCACAGGTAATATCCTCATAAGAATACAGTAAACTGATTTCTGAGAAAAAACGTAGACCAAAGGCAGAAGAATTAAAAAACTGTACCTGTGTCCAGAGCTGTGGCAAGTACTTGAAGGAGATAGCAAATGGAGATTGATTCTGATTCTGACCTCTCTTTGAAGAGTGACGAGAGATTGGATGTTGTAGCAATCAGGTAACTTGCTCGTGAAACTGTGAAGACGTTTACAATGTATACAAAAGAAGAAAAAAGTAATATCGTTTATAGCAAACTTCACCAAACTATTAGAGCAGCACAGTGATTGTATACTGAAGAGTTTCCAGATCATGCTAAGCACTCAGTCTGTCTTTGCAAACATTATAAAAAAATTTCTAGAAATGGGAAGTGTGGAGAATGAAATGCACCAAGGAAGAAGAAGAGCAAGTATTGAAAGAAATGAAATGAACATTTTAACATCATTAACATACAATTCAAATGTCACTAAAAGGCATCTCAGAAGTATGAGAGTGGTCAACCAAATGAGTGTTCTGTGACTACAACATTCCAGCACATTACATCCTCTTCACATTTCACTGCACCTACAGCTTCATGTCAATGACGCCCAAGCTTATTTACATTTCTCCAAATATTATCTATGAAAGTGCAAAGTGATGTGTCAAATCTATGCAAAATTTTGTTTAAGGAAGAAATATTGTTTACAAATCCTGGGCAAATCAATCTTCGCAATGTTCACTAATCGTCAGCTGAAAATCCACACCGACTCATAGAAGTGGATAGAATCAACACTCTTATTCTATCAATGTTTGGTGCATGTTTTTTTTCAAAACCTGCATCATTGGTCACTGTGTTATTGATGGGAATCTAAATACACTCAAGTATCTTGAGTTCCTAAGACATGCTGTTGCCACAGTTATTGCAATACATCCCATTGGACATCAGTGTGGTGTGGTACCAACATGAACGGATGTCCCATTCTGCACATGTAATGACAGACCCTCTTAAGACAACTTTGGAGATCATTGAAATGATTGTTTAGGGAGCTGAAAATGGTCTGTATACCCACCAGACTTAACACTTCTACACTTTTATCCTCAGAGAAAATTAAAACAACTGACTCCTGAAGTCATGAAATGCCTTATAACAAGGCCTGTGCTGCTGTTAACTCCAGATGAAATTCAGTTGTTTCTCCAGAACCACTTCATAGCCTATAACAATGCTACAGCACTGCTATCTTGATACTGCACTACTGGCCATTAAAATTGCTACACCAAGAAGAAATGCAGATGATAAACGGGTACTCATCGGACAAATGTATTATACTAGAACTGACATGTGATTACATTTTCACAGAATTTGGGTGCATAGATCCTGAGAAATCAGTACCCAGAACAACTACTTCTGGCCGTAATAACGGCCTTGATACGCCTGGGCATTGAGTCAAACAGAGCTTGGATGGCGTGTACAGGTACAGCTGCCCATGCAGCTTCAACACGATACCACAGTTCATCAAGAGTAGTGACTGGCGTATTGTGATGAGCCAGTTGCTCGGCCACCGTTGACCAGATGTTTTCAGTTGGTGAGAGATCTGGAGAATGTGCTGGTCAGGGCAGAAGTCGAACATTTTCTGTATCCAGAAAGGCCTGTACAGGACCTGCAACATGCGGTCGTGCATTATCCTGCTGAAATGTAGAGTTTCACAGGGATCGAATGAAGGGTAAAGCCATGGGTCGTACAACATCTGAAATGTTACGTCGACTGATCAAAGAGCCGTCAATGCGAACAAGAGGTGACCGAGACGTGTAACCAGTGGCACCCCATACCATCACGCCGGGTGATACGCCAGTATGGTGATGACGAATACACGCTTCCAATGTGTGTTCACTGCTATGTCGCCAAACTCGGATGCGACCATCATGATGCTGTAAACAGAACCTGGATTCATCCAAAAAAGTGACGTTTTGCCGTTAGTGCACCCAAGTTCGTCGTTGAGTACACCATCGCTGGCGCTCCTGTCTGTGATGCAGCGTCAAGGGTAACCGCAGCCATGGTCTCCAAGCTGATAGTCCATGCTGCTGAAAACGTTGTTGAACTGTTTGTGCAGATGGTTGTTGTCTTGCAAACATCCCCATCTGTTGACTCATGGATAAAGGCATGGCTGCACGATCCATTACAGCCATGTGGATAAGATGCTTGTCATCTCGACTGCTAGTGATACGAAGCCTTTGGGATCCAGCACGGTGTTCCGTATTACCCTCCTGAACCCACCGATTCCATATTCTGCTAACAGTCATTGGATCTCGACCAACGCGAGCAGCAATGTCGCAATACGATAAACCGCAGTCTCGGTAGACTACAATCCGACCTTAATCAAAGTTGGAAACGTGATGGTACACATTTCTTCTCCTTACATGAGGCATCACAATAACGTTTCACCAGGCAACGCCGGTCAACTGCTGTTTGTGTATGAGAAATCAGTTGGAAACTTTCCTCATGTCAGCACGTTGCAGGTGTCGCCACCGGTGCCAACCTTGTGTGAATGCTCTAAAAAACTAATCATTTGCATATCACAGCATCTTCTTCCTGTTGGTTAAATTTCTCATCTGTAGCATGTCATCTTCGTGGTGTAGCAATTTTAATGGCCAGTAGTGTATTTGATCAAGTTCCGTAGATGCTGTATCACTGAAGTTCTCTTGGAAGCTTCTTTCAAATGCCACAGAAAAAAGTATGCAGTTCCATTTGAAGAACAAGGAGTCAGTGACGTAATTAGCTTACTAAAAACAATAAAAATTACTTGCAAATATCAGGATATTCGCCATGCTGTCCACTATAACATGGCAAAAACCACACTTCGATATATTTATTCATTCTAGATATATTTGAGGTGGCCTGTCTTACCTGCCTCACCCTGTATGGAGCAAGCTACTGGTTTCTAATAAAAAATTTGCTTACAGAATAGAAGTTGTTCAGGAGAAAAATAAAAATGAGATTTAAAATTTCTTACGCAAACTGTTAGGTATTTGATTTTATAGGGTGAATGATCAAAACTAATTGTGGCTTCAGACGGAATGCCTGTCTGGTCCACAAAAAGCTTTAATGGTACATTATACAGGCGATCTTGGAGTCCTTCGTGGTGGCATGTTTGAATAAAATCTTCCTGGGTTTCGATCCGTGTCAGTTCGTATAAAATTCTACAGATATCGATGGCTATCTCCGCTGTCCTCATCAGGAGTAAAAGTATTGACTACCAGATCTGGCACAATTTTCTGCTTTTACAGCCCTAATTACAGCCGCTGGCACCAACCATAGAGGGCCGAAAGAACGCGTGCATGGAAGGTGAGCTGGGCAGCTCATGGCAGCTCCAGCCTGCCACAGGACTGACTGACATCAAGTGGCGCAAGGGGCTGGTGCCACATTAGAAAATTCCACTCCTGCCTCCCTACAAATGTCAATCATCTGTTTTTGCTTCCTTTCGACATACAAAACGTCTCCATGCCCCACTCAGTGTGTACCCCTGGTACCTGTTAAAAGTTTTGTTTTTCATTCTAATCTTAGCCACTTCTTTTATAACAGAATCCCAGTATATTGACGCATGAGCCAAGAGTCTCGTATTCTCAAACTGTATTTTGTGTTCGTTTTTCAGGCGATGCTCAGCTATGGCCAACTTGTCAAGCTCTCATTGTTTAATGTGTCTCTTGTGCTCAGTAGAGTGCTCTGCAACTGTGCAAATTGACTGACCTATATAGATGCTGCCGCACTCACAAGGAATACCAAATGCACTGGGCAGACAAAGAGCTATGTCGTCTGTAATGTTGTGCAGTGTATGTCGTATTTTGGAGGCGGGTTGGAACACTGGTCTCAATCTATGTCTCTGCAGTTCACATCCTAGCTTGTGCTCACTACCCCTCTGTATGGCAGGAAAGCTGCCGGCTTGGTTGCTTCTGCCAAATCGCTAGGTGTCCTCTTTTGGTGGCACCTGAAAGCGTTTGCAATGTCTCTTGCTATAACCATTCTCTCTGAACACGTGTCTCAAATGCTGTGATTCAGACTGTAGGTGGTCATCATCAGAAATTACTTTTGCTCTGTGTATTTACATGTTCAGGACTGCTTTCTTGTGCACAGGGTAGTGAAAAATACCAGTGTTCAAATATCAATCAATGTGCGTCAGTTTCTTGTGCACTGAATGACCAAGCTGGCCTCCTGCCTTCTGCTCAACTAAAACATCCAAGAATGGTAGCTTGCCACCCTTCTCCATCTCGAAGGAAAATTTGATGTTGGTATGGACAACATTCATGTGATTGATGAACTGCTGCAGTGTATTTTTACCATCAGGCCATATCAGGAAGGTGTCATCAACTTACTTTAGGAAGCAAGATGGACGCAACATCATGTAGTTCAGAGCCTGCTTCTGAAACTGCTCTATGAAGAAATTTGCGGCTGCAGGAGACAGTGGTGAGACCATCCATCATCTCATAACATTTGTCATGTTACAAGAAGTATGTTGTTAGAACATGACGGAACAACTTGACAACACCAGGTGGAAACTGTTGGGCCAAAAGATCCAGCGTGTCTTGTACTGGAACCCTCATAAAATGTGTCACAACGTCCAGACTAACCATTATATCATTTCAGATTATTTTCATTTTCTTGAGTGTTTCCACAAATGTCTGTGAATTTACAACATGGTGTTCACAGTGCCCCAGTTTTGGTGCTAATAATCTTGCAAGATGTTTTGACAGTAGATGGACGAGCTGATTGCACTAACAGTGGGCCTAATAGGGACATTTTCCTTATGTATCTGTGGTAGTCCATAAAGCCTGGGAGGTCATGTGGGGCGAGGCATTAATTTCTTCATCACTTTGTTTAGTAAACCAGAGTCCTTTAATAACTTTCCTGTCTTCATCCCTATGGCCTGTGTCAGGTTGTGACTAAGTTTCCAGTACGCATTATCTTCTAATAAATGTAGCATCTTCTACATCTACATTTATACTCTGCAAGCCACCCAACGGTGTGTGGCGGAGGGCACTTTATGTGCCACTGTCATTACCTCCCTTTCCTGTTCCAGTCGCGTATGGTTCGCGGGAAGAACGACTGTCTGAAAGCCTCCGTGCGCGCTCGAATCTCTCTAATTTTACGTTCGTGATCTCCTCGGGAGGTATAAGTAGGGGGAAGCAATATATTCGATACCTCATCCAGAAACGCACCCTCTCGAAACCTGGCGAGCAAGCTACACCACGATGCAGAGCGCCTCTCTTGCAGAGTCTGCCACTTGAGTTTGTTAAACATCTCCGTAATGCTATCACAGTTACCAAATAACCCTGTGACGAAACGCGCCACTCTTCTTTGGATCTTCTCTATCTCCTCCGTCAACCCGATCTGGTACGGATCCCACACTGATGAGCAATACTCAAGTATAGGTCGAACGAGTGTTTTGTAAGCCACCTCCTTTGTTGATGGACTACATTTTCTAAGGACTCTCCCAATGAATCTCAACCTGGTACCCACCTTACCAACGATTAATTTTATATGACCATTCCACTTCAAATCGTTCCGCACGCATACTCCCAGATATTTTACAGAAGTAACTGCTACCAGTGTTTGTTCCGCTATCATATAATCATACAATAAAGGATCCTTCTTTCTATGTATTCGCAATACATTACATTTGTCTATGCTAAGGGTCAGTTGCCACTCCCTGCACCAAGTGCCTATCCGCTGCAGATCTTCCTGCATTTCGCCACAATTTTCTAATGCTGCAACTTCTCTGTATACTACAGTATCATCCGCGAAAAGCAGCATGGGACTTCCGACACTATCTACGAGGTCATTTACATATATTGTGAAAAGCAATGGTCCCATAACACTCCCCTGTGGCACGCCAGAGGTTACTTTAATGTCTGTAGACGTCTCTCCATTGATAACAACATGCTGTGTTCTGTTTGCTAAAAACTCTTCAATCCAGCCACACAGCTGGTCTGATATTCCGTAGGCTCTTACTTTGTTTATCAGGCGACAGTGCGGAAATGTATCGAACGCCTTCCGGAAGTCAAGAAAAATAGCATCTACCTGGGAGCCTGTATCTAATATTTTCTGGGTCTCATGAACAAATAAAGCGAGTTGGGTCTCACACGATCGCTGTTTCCGGAATCCATGTTGATTCCTACATAGTAGATTCTGGGTTTCCAAAAACGACATGATACTCGAGCAAAAAACATGTTCTAAAATTCTACAAGAGATCGACGTCAGAGATATAGGTCTATAGTTTTGCGCATCTGCTCGACGACCCTTCTTGAAGACTGGGACTAACTGTGCTCTTTTCCAATCATTTGGAACCTTCCGTTCCTCTAGAGACTTGCGGTACACGGCTTTTAGAAGGGGGGCAAGTTCTTTCGCGTACTCTGTGTAGAATCGAATTGGTATCCCATCAGGTCCAGTGGACTTTCCTCTGTTGAATGAGTGATTCCAGTTGCTTTTCTATTCCTTGGACACTTATTTCGATGTCAGCCATTTTTTCGTTTGTGCGAGGATTTGGAGAAGGAACTGCAGTGCGGTCTTCCTCTGTGAAACAGCTTTGGAAAAAGGTGTTTAGTATTTCAGCTTTACACGTGTCATCCTCTGTTTCAATGCCATCATCATCCTGTAGTGTCTGGATATGCTGTTTCGAGCCACTTACTGATTTAACGTAAGACCAGAACTTCCTAGGATTTTCTGTCAAGTCGGTACATAGAATTTTACTTTCGAATTCACTGAACGCTTCACGCATAGCCCTCCGTACGCTAACTTTGACATCGTTTAGCTTCTGTTTGTCTGAGAGGTTTTGGCTGCGTTTAAACTTAGAGTGAAGCTCTCTGCTTTCGCAGTAGTTTCCTAACTTTGTTGTTGTACCACGGTGGGTTTTTCCCGTCCCTCACAGTTTTACTCGGCACATACCTGTCTAAAACGCATTTTACGATTGCCTTGAACTTTTTCCATAAACACTCAACATTGTCAGTGTCGGAACAGAAATTTTCGTTTTGATCTGTTAGGTAGTCTGAAATCTGCCTTCTATTACTCTTGCTAAACAGAAAAACCTTCCTCCCTTTTTTTATATTCCTACTAACTTCCATATTCAGGGATGCTGCAACGGCCCTATGATCACTGATTCCCTGTTCTGTACATACAGAGTCGAAAAGTTTGGGTCTGTTTGTTATCAGTAGGTCCAAGATGTTATCTCCACGAGTCAGTTCTCTGTTTAATTGCTCGAGGTAATTTTCAGATAGTGCACTCAGTATAATGTCACTCGATGCTCTGTCCCTACCACCCGTCCTAAACATCTGAGTGTCCCAGTCTATATCTGGTAAATTGAAATCTCCACCTAAGACTATAACCATCTTCAGGTGGTAGTCGTCAGTGTTCAGGACCACAGTGGTTTTTCCTTTGTGGCTGGTGAGACAACGAAGTCCTTGTTCTCACGCAATAAGCAGGAGCCGCATCATTCATCCTGGCTGATATTAGACTTTGGTGGCTTAGCTTTTGCCAGTATATGGTTGGCAGTTAGTCTGACATCTTCAGCTGTGTCATGCAAGATATGCCAAATGCACTTCTCTGTTCCACTAATAATATCCAAAATTGGCAGACATCGCGTGACTGGTGAAAAATTAAGGCCTTTACTCGGCACTGTCACAGTGTAGTCATCCAGTTCTTGGTTGGGGCAGGCTTTGTATGTCAAAAGGAAGCGACAACAGATGCTTAATGCTTGTAGGGAGGTGAGAGTGGCAGTATCGAACACATCATCCCCTTGTGCCACCTGACTTCAATCGGCCCCTCAGCAGGCTAGAGCTGCTATGAGCTGCCCAAGTCACCTTCTGCGCATGCATCGTTCTGGCCCTCTCTGACTGGCGCCAGTGGCTGTAATCAGGGCTACAGAAGTGGAAAATCGTGCCAGCCGCGGCAGTCAGTAGTTGTACTCCTGACTATGATGACGCAGATAGCCATCAAAAGCTCGAGAATTTTATTTGAATTTACATGGCTTGAAAACAGAGAACATTTTATTCACATTATATAGGCCATTTTCGCTTCAAATGTTATAGTTCTAATTGGGTTATATCTTTTGTGAATCTGTAATTGGGTTTCTTACTAATGAATTTATTTTCTTAGTGATACATATCCTCTTTCTCAACTTCTTTTAAATGCTTTTTATAATAGGTAAGTTGCAACGAACTGACAAAATGAGCATGAGTACAGGAAGTTAAAGAACAGGTGTTCAATACTGTCATTAAAAAATCAATAAGAGAAGTTTTCTTCTTGCTTCCAACATGACATGCTAACATGAGTAGTCATTCAAGTTGGTTGATGCTGCACAAACTGACTGGACTGAAGGAATATAGCACCTAACACTATCAAATTTCTGGACAGCTACGGAAACTTCATGTAGGTGGAACTTCCTCTCCACTAACCTCATCTGCACCATGACCACGGCTGCGACCACCACCACCACCACCACGATCATAACCTTTTTTTAGATTTTTCATTCACAAAGAGCATCAAACAGCCCATTTATATGCATCTGCTGTGTAAGAATCATGGTGCCATCACAAAAACCTGTCCTTTAATGTCTCACTTGGAAAAAAACATCTATGGTAGCTTCCTTTTTTTGTTAATTTTAGGAGACAACCACCTTCTGCAGCCAACATTTCGATACAATCGTAAGTCGCAGCATTCCAGACAGTAACAGACTTGTGCATAGCCTTCAGAAAGTTCATTTTCGTTGCTGCTTTTCTTTTGATGGGTGAAGTTCACCTTTACAGAACAGTCACTTTGCATTCTTCTTCCACAAAGTGAATTATGCTCTGGTCTATATATGCAGGCAACTTGTGCAATTCACAGGAAAAACAGAATATTAACATTCTTGATTTACTTGGTTGCCTTCATTATTATTACTGAAAGCTCCAATCTATATACTCTTCTGCAATCTTATCCTTTAAACTTCTCAGTAGTCATGCAAGATGTTCTACTGGCATCCAGACATTTCTACTGAAATAAAAGTAAAAGTAATGATTCTATGTTCTTAATATTCCCAGATTTGACTTCCCAGTTTTGCACATTACACCTTAACATAGCACATTTCTGAGGGATGTATGGATTGTAAAAGATCCCAGTTTCATAAAAACAGAAAATTGTCGTCGACTCATCAGTCTTAATTTGTGAGCTTTAATGTGATTGCTTGTGCTGTATCCTTCAATACATTTCCACATACATGAAAGTTTCCTCTCTTCAGTCCATTAAACCATTTTGGGAAGATAATTATAAATACTTTCAATTGTGATGAAGCACATCTTTTACTTGCATTTTCAATGCAGAAAAACTTTTCACCACAGCATATGAAAGGGATTCATTATTCTTCAATTCACCTCTCAAAGAAGATTGCAGCAAATCGCATTTTTTTGCTAAACCGGAGATTTTCAAGCTACGATAGTCTGTAATGCCACAGTAATAGCCATGCACTGAGATGTCCAAAGTCATTGGGTAGTGATACACACGTATACAGATGGTGTTAGTATTATGTAGACAATGTATAAAAGAGCATTATTGCATTGATGGAGCTGTTGTTTGTACTTAGATGAATCGTGTGAAAATGTTTGTGACATGATTATGGCCCAAAGACAGGAATTAACAGACTTTGAATGCAGCCATTTCAGAAATCATTAGAGAATTCATTATCCAATGTCCTACACTTAACAACAGAGAGCTGCAGCATTTGCATGGAGTTGTCAGTGCTAACAGAAAAGCAACACTGCGTAAAATAACTGCAGAAATCAATGTGGGACTTATGACAAATGTATCCGTTAGTACAGTGTGGCAAAATTTGGCATTAATGGACTGTGGCAGCAGATGACTGACACGAGTGCCTTTGCTAACAGCACAATGTAGTCTGCAGTGCCTATCTTAGCCTCACGACCATATCGGTTGGACCGTAGATGACTGAAATACCATGGTCTGGACAGATGAGTCCTGATTTCAGCTGGTAAGAGTTGATGGCAGGGTTCAAGTGTGGTGCATACCCCATGAAGCCGTGGACCCAAGTTGTCAGCAAGGCATTGTGGAAGATGGTGGTACCTCCATAATGGTGGGCTGTGTGTACATGGAATGGTCAGGGTTCGCTGGTCCAACTGAACCAATCATTGACTGGAAATGGTTATGTTCAGCTACTTGGTGACCATTTGCAGCCATTCACGGACTTCATGTTCTCAAACAGTGATGAAATTTTTGTGGTTAACAGTGTGCTATGTCACTGGACCACAATTGTTCACAATTGGTTTTGAAGAACATTATCGACAATTCGACTGAATGATTTGGCCACCCTTATCACCCTACATCAATCCCACTGAAAATTTATGGGACATACTCAAGAGGTCAGGTCATACACTAAATACTTCACCAGCAACACTTTTGCAATTATTGATGGCTATAGAGGCAGCATGACTCAATATATCTTCAGGGGACTTGCTACGAATGTTTGAGTCCAGGTGTCATTTAGTTGTTGCAGTGTGCCCTGCGAAAGGAGGTCCGACTTGATATTAGGAGGTATTCTATGACTTGTCACCTCATTTTATTTTGTTGAGCAGTATGTTTTCATCATTTGTGGGCCATGAAAGTATAAAGAGTACATAAAAGTTTAGAGTGTACGGGAATCTGCACTTCCATAAACAAGAATGTGGTGATGGGTTCATTTTTTAATGTAGAAAGGCATGCCATTTCATGTAATGTATCTCGCACATACAGTTTTGGGTCAATAATTCTCATTTTCAAACATATTTCTTATTACATAATGAGGAGTCAAATTTGATATTTGCTGTGTGTGTGAGCTGCTACATTGGTCTGTTAACTTCACTGTAATAGAAGCAGTCATTGTTAAGGTGTCTAGTCACACAGGTATTAGAAAGTATTGATGTAATGACTGGTACATCTTAGGATGGGGAAAAAAGAAAAAAAACCTTTTTTACAGTTGTAAATTTCAACAACCATTTTGTAATGGATAGAATAAAATGACTGATGTGTTCACGTTCCTAGATTTCAAGTCATCTATGATGTAACACATGACCTACAGCACAGGCAGTATGCCAATGTGAACAGAAATTGAAATCTGTGTATTGTGATTGCTTTGGCATCTAGACTCAGATCTTTTCTCCATATTTAGCAGTTTTACTGCAAAATAATAATAATAAAAAAAAAATCAACCAGGAAATTTCAAATCAGCACACGTTCTGCTGCTGAGTCAAAATTCACTCCAGAAGAAAAACGTTTGCGATCTTGGAAGATTTCTTGACACATGCATCTGCAGTCTATACAGAAGGAATCAATGGCAAATTATTGTCATTAATTTTGTTACCATTTTGGCATAACCTGCTCAAAAATTAAAGGATGAGCTGTAAACTTTCATAAAAATTAGACATCGTGTCAAAAGTGGATTTTTATTTTCAAACTGTTTCACATCATTCCTTATTAGAGCTTATTCTTAAAGCAGGCTTCGTTAACATTGATTTTAAATAACAATTTTCTTGTGGGAGCTTGAGCAGGATCAACAGAAATGTTAATTACATCTGGGGAATTTCTCAGAAGTGGGTTTGATACTATGGGGCTTTATTGTATCTGGGGTAGCCTCCTACATTGTATGTCTTTTGTGCACAAAGTTCTTCCTTGACAATTGTTTCAATGCTTATTTTCCATTATGCGAGTTGTTTCACATGTTTCTGGCACACATTTTTTGTCTTTTTTTCTGCCTTGGATCGTATTATGTTGCCCTTCTTTGTTTACTTTCATTTTGTTTAAATTTGTTTTTAGTTTTGTTTTTTGGATAACCTTCCCTGAATTTGTACAGTTAGTGTACTGCTTTCATTAGTTTATATTTCATATCATTACATATTCGTGCATTACATTTAACTCCTAATGTTCCATAAACATTGTATGAGATTGTAGTACAAAGTGTGTCATTTAAACTCTCTCTGTGTTTGTAGCTGTAGGTTACCATTGATCAGTAGTAAATACTACACCGTTACGCATTCTCATTAGCTTTGTCGTTTGTCATGGTACACAGCAAAATAACTTCTGCCAAAATGCAGCTGTGTCCATTTTACTTGCCACAGAAATTAGAAATAGCTTTCTATGTTGAGGAGCATAGTGTTTTCATGTTTCTTTGGCAGATAATATTTGAGTGCAGTTTTATTATATAGCTTTACCATCTGAAGAATCAGCACCTTGCAAGTGATATTGCAGTGCATAATAAAGATACTGCACTATTTTAGTTTATCAGATAATGTATGCTTTGTAGGCAACCAGTGCACTAAAGCTTATTCCCTAGGGTGGAGATTGATTATGTAATGTACAGTGTGCAGTCAGTAGAGTGGAAACAGAATTTCCATTTTGTTTTGAATTCATAATTTTGTAGCTTACTTAACGTACTTCATGATAATCAGTGTCTTTGTCGTTTGATGTTTTATTAAAATTTAGTATCAGTTTCAGCCTTACAGCCATCACTAGATATGAAAATTTAGCAGTAACATGTATGTGTGTACTTACTACATGCCTATGTGCCACTGCTAAATGTTTAGTTCTAATGATGGCTGAAAAACCAAAACCAGAAATCAATTATAATAAAATTTAATATGACCAAGACATTGACTTCTATAATCCAGCCCAATAAAAAGGTCACAGGTCTCCTCAGGAGGTACACATGGCCTCATTTTGCATACTTCGGTATAAATTTGAGAGAAGAAAAAACTATTCAGGTTGATAGTTTATATAATTGTATTGCTATTCCGCAGTGAGGTTGACCATCAGTAATGAAATTTAAGTTAGTGATTCTTCACCTTTTAAACTCTCACTTCCTGAAATATGGACCTTTATGTTAATAATTATTCTATCACATCAGTTAATATCATTTCGAGCACTAGTGTTTATACTCATGACTGCAGTTTTTCTCTGTGAAATAATTTACAGCTTAGAGCAGTTGGGGGGGGGGGGGGGGGGGGTTGGAGGTAATGAGTAGGAAGTGGCAAAAGAAAACTGTGTATCACCCTTGAAAGGTGCCAGCCACTTTCATTGTGCCATTTGAGAAATATTACTTCAAAAATAAGTACATTTACAATGGTAAAAACTACTGATTCTAGCTAGCACCAATTCTTACAATTGCACATGCCCATTTACACTTCAGCTTAACAAAAGGCTTGTTGTCAGTTCAAACAAGTATAAGTATTCTCACCTGCTACATGTTATCAAAACCAAAATTAAGCCACCACATTAATACAGAGAAGTAAATGTCTGTTCAAAGTGTACCACAAGATGAGAGAGTGGAAAAATGGATTACAGAAATTGAGTCTAAATGAACAAAACCAAAAATCCTGATAGTTTCTGATGGAGTTAAATGCCATCAAATGGGAGTTGACTTAAAATAGCTGGTTCACACCATTTGTACTCATTGTCTCAGTGCATTTATAGAAAAGAGGGGAGGGAGGACAAAACTCACTATTGAGTATCTACCATACTGAAGTAGAACATAAAATGGGTGAAGATGTGGAACAGTTGAAATTTCTAGGATGAGGAAACAGTCTTCACATTTTAGGAAACACCTTTTGGGTTAAGAAACTGTAGGTTGTGGAAAAGAAATGGCTTCTCTTAAGTCAGGATTAAGGAACCACATTCTCCTTTCAGACTGGGCACTTAACAGAGGAAACTGGCTGCTTGCAGTCATATTTTAAGTCAAGTCATTGTCCCCCTTTACTGTTATTGGATAATACTCCACATTCTGATTGATGCATCCTTTACCAAATTCTTTGGGACTCTTTAGAAGACTGTGGGTCACAAGAGGAAGCAAATGTGGCTCCACAGATGTGGATACAATAAATGATCATTAAGTTCCTTCAATCAACCTTGCAAGCTAAACAATAGATACTAAAGCTGAAGGTTGTGTGTTTATGACAGAGTTGACCATTTATTTTCTTTAGATATTGTACCTTGCATAGAACAGTGAGTCATGTTGAAATTGTTTCATTGTGTAGTCATTTTGTGCTAACATTATGTAATTTAGAGAATACTGCTCTTGTATTTCTTCTGTTTTACCCAGAGCATCATATTCTTATAGTTTTACTGTGGTATGGAGATATAAGTATGTATTATTAAATTTTTAATAATTTCAGTTGCATGTTTATACCATCAGTAAATGCACTGTGCAGAGACCTGCACTCCATGTGCCCACATTTTGCAGTATTTTGTCTCTTTAAAAAGAACAAAATAGTTCTCCTTTAAATTTCTTAATAAGTCTTTTTGACATTTGCTTTGGATTTTAGTTTCTGTGGGATACTTTTGTTGTTTTGCATGAGGTGGTTGCTGTGTCAAACACATCTTTAGTGTGATGCTATTCTTGAAAGTCCAACACTAATATCAGTTTAAAACATGATCTTAACCATTTTTGTTATTATTGTTTGAGATAGTAATTTGTGAATTTCACTATTAATTGAAGCAAATGATTTATAATTTTTTATGACAGTCAAAGACATACAAAGATCTATTAGTTTCCAAGATAACTGTAATAGCCCTTGCGTTTTATTTATCATTATACTGTATTTCATGTCCTTCACTCCTTGTGAGGGTTATCACTTCAGTAAAGAATAACTTTTTCTTTTTCTCCAAATGATTATTTCAGTTATTGTACTCTCTCTCTCTCTCTCTCTCTCTCTCTCTCTCTTTCTTTCTTTCTTTCTTTCTCTCTTCCTGAAAAATATTTTTTTCCCTACAGAATGCATGTATGTGGGAGACAACTGAAAAATAATTCCTTTTCTTTGATTTCCATAGGCAAAAAACGACTATGTGGAGCTGAACTTTCTTTTGAAAAAAAAAAAAATAAATAAATAAAAATAAAAAAGATGTGGTAAGTTAGTGCTAGAAATTGACTTCAAGGTTTTTGTAGATGTGCACAAAACAGACTACCCAAGGTCCACTACATGTGAGTGTGTACGTGTGAGTGTTTGTGTGTGGTTAAAAAATGAGGAAGCAAAAACAAATTTTTTGCAGGGGCTAAAAGTGATTACAAACTACAAAAAGCAAATATATGCAAACACACAACATATATTTGCTTATTCTCTCTTATATTTCTGTTATTTGATGTTTTGTTGGAATTTTGTAGTTTTAATTTATGTCCAATTCACATTTTTTATTTATTTCAGCCCTCGTTTCGACATAGACAGTTCACACACAAGCGGACATTAAACTATCTATTCTCACAGGTAAAACGATAATTCAGATGTGCAATTGTGACATGAAGTGGCATTTTAAATTAGACAACGAAATGTCTCATTTTCCACAAAACTGACACATATATGAAGTTTTACAGTGTTGCCTTAACAGATGTATACTGAATTGAGTTTAAAGTGTTTAGTCTTACCATGTAGAAAGCTTTTTCCGCTTGAGAATTGAAGTGTAATAGTTGTTTGAATAAACACATTGTGATGGTATTCTTATGTCAGTTTTTCAAGCGGGGAGGCGGGGGTGGGGAGACAGTGTGTCTGCTGTTAAGTATTTGGCTCTGTAACGAAAGCAAGATGTGGTGTGGAATATATACTTCATGTCTTATTCTGTAAGCTTCATCAGGTTACACATTATTTTTACTAGCTTCATTATCGGTGTGAAGAAAAGTTCTTTTTCCCCATATTGGAAACCAGATCTTGTGCCACAGCTGTCACTTGAAAACGATTTTTGTCTGTGTTATTTCAGCTTAGGTTTTCAAATACTGTTATAGTGGTACTCCGCCTCTTCCTAATTAGTTTGATCTTACAATGTCTCTAGACAACATGTGTGCTTTTCTATGTTCAAATATTTTCCCATTTAGTTTGTATATAAGGTTACTGTATTTCTTGGCTCTAACTTGTTAAATATTCTCCCAGGTAGTCGAAGTGAATGTTATATTTTATCAATAAACTATCCAATATCTTCCACAATAATTGGTGGTGTGTATGTCATGTCTTTGTCAGTGTGGGACACCCTTAATGAGGTTTCTCACAT
This sequence comes from Schistocerca serialis cubense, assembly GCF_023864345.2. Lineage (NCBI taxonomy): Eukaryota > Metazoa > Arthropoda > Insecta > Orthoptera > Acrididae > Schistocerca > Schistocerca serialis. The sequence goes on from NC_064640.1 coordinate 642,571,128, forward strand.
CTAACAGACCATAAGTCACGTTGCCCATTTGTTGCAGTGATTGGTACATTTTTATAAAATACTTAATGGTACAGGCTCATGGAGAAACTAACATGTAGGTTCCTGGTTTTTGTGGTATTAATTATATTGAGAAGTTTCTTGTTGAAATATTAATTTGATTGGGTTTAGGTTAGACTGTGAAGCAGATTTGTGGATAGATAATTCCTCTCTCTCCCTTCCCCTCCCTCCCTCCCTCCCTCCCTCCCCCCCCCCCCCCACCCCCCACTCTCTCTCTCTCTCTCTCTCTCTCTCTCTCTCTCTCTCTCTCTCTCTCTCTCTCTCTCTCTCTCTCTCCACACACACACACACACACACACACACACACACACACACAGTCGAGTGCTTTATGTGAAAACAAGCAAAGCTTTGTAATGCAGGTAGTGCTGCTGTTGATATGTAGACTGAAAAGAGTTAAATATTTGAAAGCACCCCATTTATGTTTTGAATAAGATATTACTGTTGTGTTTATTTAAAATAATCTCTTTTGCAAAGCGGTCAGTTAGTCCAGCTGTTGTTTTTCAGTTTATAACAGTATGAAGAAAACATTACAGGCTCTTACAATTTTTTATTGATCAGCATAACTACCTAAGAGTTGAAGAAAAAAGGTGTTACTTATATTTCTGTGGTATTTGAAAGGCTGTGTCAGTACTTAATAAAATCAGCCATATTGCTTTGTTATACAGTGTGCTCAGACACTCATTTTGCTCAGAAAGTAACTATACTTTTTTTGCTTGTAGTTTCAATTTGAGCAGAGAGATTTTGAAAACAGTCTACTGTAATATTGATGTCCGTGTCAATATTGAGTCATAAAATGTACTAAAAATTGAGAAACTTATTTTATTTTTCCATGTTCATAAGTTACTTTCTTTTTCATTTTGATGCTTATAAAGAATTATTACATTACTGATAGACTTTATAGATTTAATATGCAGAAAGAATAGAAATGTACTTTTTATTTGACTGAGGTGTTTATATATTTATTTTATAATATATTTTACAAACTAGTGCCTGAGATTCATGATATGGCAGGAGTTCCATAATAGACGTTTTTGTACATAGTGCAAACTTTTTTTTTTCCGTATTCCAATATTTATTAGGATATCATTGTTTCTTTTATACAAATTATTTACAAATCATTAAAACTGTTATAATTTGAGTGTGAGTTATGTTAGCTGTGCTAATTAATTATTGTTATCAAAATGTGGGTTAAACCAAATTTGGTTATAATTATAAATCATGTGGGAGTACTTTGGGTCACTACTCCTTGAGTAGTGGAGATGAATGACGTGTCACAGCACTCCTACTGTCTTAAATTGTTTGGCAGTACATACTCATAGAAAGTTATCTTTGAGCAATTGATGTCTTTAGTGAGAATCGTGTGTTTCTTTTTCGTATGGTTTTTTGGCTGCTTATAGTTGGAATATGCAATATTTGCATGTGTTATAGCCCTTATTTACTTAATTTATGTTGCTGTTGTAGAAGTGACAATGTAATTTAATGAACATAGAATGTAGTTTTCAATAGGTCAAGAAACTTTTGAAGATCTCATGCTGTACGTTGGAAATCGTTAAAATTTATTTACTTTTCAAGGATATTTTAGTCAATTATTTATTTTCAAAGACAATATAAATGTGTACTAATTCTTGTTAATGGCTGTAATATTGTTATATATTAATTATTCAGGCTCAGGAGAATCTTCTACACCAGATTTTGCACTAATTTATTCAGATTTCTTGCTGACTGAAAGATCATCATTGAATCAGTGTTACCGGGTTTAAAATCTCTGCTTTTGTTGCTTTTATGCAATGAGGTAGGAAGAAACAATTGTGCCACTGTTATTCAAAAAGGACATTACGCATGAACTCTGCAGCCTTTTTCATCCAGTCTTGAGAGATTCTTAAGGATAGTGCAGTGTATCTAAAATGGTTTTTGCATATATTGTTTTTCCAGCACTAAGGAAAAAAGAATATTTTATTTTTTGATTGAAAGATTTAAAGCTTAATGTACATTTGGTTACAGTTTAAACGAAAATTCCTGTATTGTTGTGCTACATCCCAAGTTTTATGCTACTACCCATTTGTCTGTTGGCAATGTGATGTGTATTTATGGATACTTATCATGCTATCCAATGCAAGATATTTGGAGATGCCTTTGCACGTGTATATTTTGGAAGTAGTGGACATTCTGTCTTAGTAAAAATAGTTGACTAGTGTGCTATAACTTATCACCAGAGAGACACTTCAAAGCATGTTATTCTTATGCACTTTTGTTCGAGTACTACTTTAGACTGTCTCTGTTTTCGTATTTGTAGACTTGTAGAGAATAATGTGAAACACTCTTCTGAAGGTTAACTTGTATGGGGCTGCACTTCGCGTTTGCTTCAGTAGTATGATGTGTTTGATACCTGAGAGTGTATCTCTTATTCTTGAATGACTATACACCAACATATTTGTTTATAAGATATTTACTTTAGTTAACTAGATCCAAAATGCTGTCTCACAAGTTTTATATTTTCTTATGTTTTGTTAAAAGAAGCTTATATTTTTTAGTAAATGTCTTGCACAAAAGAACCATAGTTGCATCTACATTTAATATATTAGTATTTTTTCTGTTTTTATAAAAACTTTTATAATATTTTTGATAACTCCTCTCAGAAAATACAGGAAAATAACATTGATAATCTGAAAAAAAAAACCACACACACACACACACACACACACACACACACACACACACACACACACACACCAAAATACCGCAATACTGTGGAAACAGCATTAGCTGTATATAATCTATTTAATTGCAGTTGCTTAGTGGGTGAAAAGTAGGATATCACAGGTATATGTACACTACAGTTTTTGAAATTGCAGTACTGTCAGTTTCTAATATCTTACTGTTTGAACTTGTGTTCAGGCAAATTTGTGATTTGTATTAAAGGGACTGTGGAACTAATGAGAACATCCCCACAGGTTTCCTTCACCTCAAGATACTGTTAGTTTTGTCAGAAGATGCAATAAAAGGCAAGAATGTGGCAAGTAATTTCCTATATGGCTAGTATTCATGATATTTGTGTATACATACGAGTTTGAACAAACTTTTTAATGAAATAAAGCACTCTGAGATAGTGATAATTGCAATGTTCAGAAAGCTGCATGTGACTTAAATGAACATTATTCCACAGATTAGATTCATGAGAATCCTCAAAGTCTGAGAGTATGTATTTAATATAGAGTGAAGCACCCTTATACTCTGACCAGATTCTCTAAACGTTATTGCCTAGAATCAAAGAGGACTTGAATATGTTTCATGGGAGTCACTCTCCAAGTGGTTTGTATAGTCCGCACTCCATCAATGGTGATTGCTAAAGGCTTATGACAATCTTGTGAACCAGTCATTTCCCATACATGTTTGAATAGCAGCATTTGAGGCAAACATAAGATGAGATACACAGGACCACCCATTATTCAAAAAGGTCAACCCATTGTTGTTAAAAAAAGCTTCCACATTCCTCGCCACACTCATCTGGTGATTTTCCTACTGAAATACACTGTGTAATCAAAAGAATCTGAACACCTGATTGAAAATGGCTTCCAGCATTACTTATGTTCGTGGCGTCCTCCATCAGTAATGCTGGAATTCAGTATGTTGTTGGCCCACTGTTAGCCTTGATGACAGCTTCCATTCTCGCAGGCATACATTCAGTCAGGTGCTTTAAGGTTTCTTGGGGAATGGCAGCCTATTCTTCATGGAGTGCTGCACTGAGGAGAGCTATTGATATCAGTTGTTGAGGCCTGGCACGAAGTCGGCTTTCCAAAACATCCCAAAGGTGTTCTGTAGGATTCAGGGCAGCACTCTGTGTAGGCCATTACAGGGATGCTATTGTCGTGTAACCACTCCGCCACAGGCCTTGCATTATGAACAGGTGCTCAATCATGTTGAAAGATGAGGTCGCCATCTCCGAAGTGCTCTTCAACGGTGGTAAGCGAGAAGGTGCTTAAAACATCAATGTAGGCCTGTGCTGTGGTAGTGCCATGCAAAACAACAAGGGGTGCAAGCCCCCTCCATGAAAAACACAACCACTCCATAACACCACTGCCTCCGAATTTTAATGTTGGCACTACACACACTGGCAGATGAAGTTCACTGGGCATTTGCCAAACCCATACCCTGCCACCAAATAGCCACATTGTGTACCATGATTCGTCACTCCACACAACATTTATCCACTGTCCAATCGTCAAATGTTTACGCTCCTTACCCCAAGCGAGGCGTCGTTTGGTATTTACCGGCATGATGTGTGGCTTATGAGCAGACGCTCGACGACAAAATCCAAGTTTTCTTACCTCCTGCCCAACTGTCACAGTACTTACAGTGGATCATGATGCAGATTTGAATTCCTGTGTGATGGTCTGGATACATGGCTGCCTATTACACATTACGACCCTCTTCAGTTGTCGGCGGTCTCTGTCAGTCAACAGATGGGGTCAGCGTGTACGCTTGTGTGCTGTACGTGTCCCTTCATGTTTCCACTTCACTATCACATCAGAAACGTGGACCTAGGGATGTTTGTAAATCTCGCGTACAGACGTATGACTCAAGTGACACCCAATCACCTGACCACGTTCGAAGTCAGTGAGTTCTGCAGCTCGCCCCATTCTGCTCTCTCACGATATCTAATGACTATTGAGGTCGTTGATATGGAGTACTTGGCAGTAGGTGGCAGCACAATGAACCTAATATTTTTGGGGGTGTCAGGATACTTTTGATCACATAGTGTATGTTTTGCAGAGTTACCTCAGTGGGCAGTAATTTGAACAAATTTCTCTGATGCTGTAGTTGTTCTCAACTGTTGAGATTGCATATTGTATCTAACCATTCACCAAACTATTATATTAGCATCCATGACACTACTATGACAATAGACTATGTAGGCTACCATATTGCAGTCACCCCAGTATCATCTAACATGAAGCCATCGCTGCAGTACAGGTTCATGCAGATGCCATCCAAAAACCCTACATTTTTTCTCTCAGCATGCCAGTTAAAGCACTCATCAGAGCAGTGCAATTTCTCCCCCACTTGAGTACAACATACAGAATGTTCATACAATCACATGAAACTGTCAAAAATTTCCTTCTTTGCTATTGTTGTTCAACTTGCATGTCACACTGGCTTGAATGTCTGTTATGTTATCGAAGCGCTGACACTCCAGCAGATGTGTATTTCTGCACTTTGTCATTTTGTGGTCGATTCATATTGATAACACCAATTCTTGTCACCTGTGATGACTTTTTTCCAGAAAAGAATTGTCCTCATTTCAGTCCAGTTGTGGTGGGCATCAACCTATCATCGTTTTTCTCCAGGACTCAAAGTGTGTGGAACAAACTTTCCACAGACATTACTCCTCTTCAAAACTTTCTGGAGGATGTTTTGAACACTTGATTTAGATATGATGTTCCACTGTGATTTGTGCCACAACAGGACTGATACTCTACAGCTCCACATCCACTACTTGACACAACCTTCTCATATCTAACTGGTGGAATACACCGTAGTTGTCAGTTCAAGTTGCCACCATAGTTACTGCGCTGATGTCACTTATATACCAGGAATAAAATCAGTCTGCGAAGTTTTTGGATGGATGATGTAGAAAGGCCTACAACTATTTCAGTGTTATAGCATCAAGCAAAGACTGAACGGAGTTGTATGATTAAGACCAAGATGGCATTTATCCTTAGTGATCTGGTACCTGTTTGTTGCTGTACTTCAATCTCTTATGCACTAGCTCCACATACATCTGTGTTGTAGGAACATACCTTGTATGAGCTAATACGTTAAAATATGATAACAAAATTTTGGTTTCTACTGTGTGTGTGTGTGGGGGGGGGGGGGGGTTTGTAGTGGGGGGGGATTGTGCATGTGTTCATTCCATACAAGGTCAATTCACATGACGTCCAGTCAGGGACTAGAACAATAGAACATGAAAATATTCAAGAACGTGTTTCAAATGGAGGTATTGGCGTAAACTGTCTAAATTGATGAAACTGATCCGATGGTGGGGGGGGGAGGGGGGGGGGTTAAAAGCATTGTCTGCTAACATTGGAAGTTAACCTATTCTCAATATGCCCACTCCTGCTGTAATGCTATAGTAGTGGATTCTGTAATCTTTATTTTTTTGCATACTTTGTTTTCATCGAGAAAAGTAGGATATATTCCTGTGAGTGTTTTTCTACAGAAAAAACCAAATATATCAATTGCAAATTACTTTGGTTTTATAATACCTGGGCAGAGAAGAAAGCCTACACTGCTCATAAATAAGAAGAAAGAGATGTTAAACCGTTTTCATCAAAAGCATTGTTGAAGAAGTCGGTTCTATTGAAGAAGAAAAATACATTCTTTGACATTTTTCGTACTCAGAAAGAGACACAAAAGATTAAGTAAAAAGACACATTGTGTTGCTCTCTAAGTATTGGTTGACATCTCTCTCTATATTTTCACAACAAAATACAATATATTGATGTTTTCAAATTTTAGGCACTTCTATTCTTTCAGATCTCAGTTGTGAGCAGAACTTACTATCAGACTTTTGTCAAGAACATCCACTGTGAACTTTGAACACAAATAAATTCTAGTATCACTGCTAGTTCCATAATGCTGATACTGTAATGTGACGTTTTGTAACACGAGCAGTATTCATGACCTCACTTTCACTGCTCACTATTAGAAAGTAATGGACCTTTTGTTCTATCCTGTTGATGTCCAGTGAGAATCGCACTCTTTATAGTATATTTTATTCTTTGCCAAGAACATGGCAGGTATCAATGAACTGATACACATTCTCTGCTGTAAGAAATTCAGAATGTCTGAAATAGTATTGATCACGGAGGGGATTTCTTTGCACCAATTTTCTCAGAGTTTCTGAGTTACTCCAAGTGGAGTGACAGTGTGGGAAGTTCAGATAGGTGCGCTGAGCTGGCTATCGTCTATTTCCGTGAGAGTTATCAATACGTTTGGGAAAAAAAATCTATTTATCTATCTATCTACATCCATCTACATCCATACTCTGCAAGCCACCTGACGGTGTGTGGCGGAGGGTACCTTGAGTACCTCTATCGGTTCTCCCTTCTATTCCAGTCTCGTATTGTTCGTGGGAAGGAGGATTGTTGGTATGCTTCTGTGTGGGCTCTAATCTCTCTGATTTTATCCTCATGGTCTCTTCGCGAGATATACGTAGGAGGGAGCAATATACTGCTTGACTCTTCGGTGAAGGTATGTTCTCGAAACTTTAACAAAAGCCAGTACCGAGCTACTGAGTGTCTCTCATGCAGAGTCCTCCACTGGAGTTTATCTATAATCTCCGTAACGCTTTCGCGATTACTAAATGATCCTGTAACGAAGCGCACTGCTCTCCGTTGGATCTTCTCTATCTCTTCTTTCAACCCTCTCTGGTATTATGTAATACTTACTGCATGGGAATAAAATATCCAAATTCCTAGTAATGATTTATGTGTAAAAATTGCTTTGTCTTTTGTAAGATATAAGCAGATTTTGTTGTAGAAGAGGATTAAACTGTTAGAAGGGTGTGAAAAGATTTGAAAATTCTGGAAAAATTTAAAGTAACAAAAAATTATTAGTTTCAACATGGAAAGCAGGAAGTATAAGTTAAGAACAATGAAATACGTATCCTCCTATGTTGACAAGTTAAGTTATTGGCTCTGACCAATAATATTACAAGAAAATATTTAACTGGCATTAAATTTGAGTTACAAATAACTGACTCTTCCACGAAGAAAAAACATTTCCCTGTTCTCCACTTTTTTAAAAGAAGTTCTCCCACCTCTGTATTGACATAAAAAAGTATAGCTATCTTCATCCTGAATGTTCTCTGACAATTGCAGTGCTTTATTTGGCACAATCATGTAAGAAGTGAGATGCCTTTAACTTCTCCCGCACTTATAACTGATTTCCCCAGCTAGTTACAGGAAACCTACAAAAACATAGACTACATACCATGCTGCAACTTTGTCTTTAGCTTCAAAATCTGGCACTTAACCACATGGTTTGCAATACTGCAGAAAGGCTTAGCAGGAATTTAGCCACTGTTCACGATTGCTGGTAGTAGTGGTCATGAGAATGTACTGTCACAAGAAGACTGATCTCCGGACAGCCACATGGCACTAGAGAGAAGGGAGACCATCATGTTCAGTGTATGGCTCTAGCACAACGTACTGCATTTGCAACAGTAATTTGGGCAGCAGTTGACACCACTGCAACACAGCAAACTGTTAACAAATCGGTTACTGGAAGGACAGCTCTGAGCCAGATGCCCTGTAGTGTGTATTCCACTTACCCCAACCGCCACCACCAATTTTCAGCTTCAATGGTGTCGAGTGAGAGCTCATTGGAGGGCAGGGTGGGAGATCTCATGTATTTCCTGATGAAAGCTGGTTCAGCTTCTTTGCCAGTGATGGCTGTGTTTTGGATAGGATGCCAGTGGAGAGCCTGCAATGAACCTGTCTGCTTGCTAGACACACTGGACCTGGAGTTATGGTCTGGGGTGCAATTTTGTATGACAGCGAGAGCACTCTTGTGCTTATCCCTCACACTCTGAATGTAAATTTGTATGTCAGTCTGGTGATTCAACATGTTATGCTGCAATTCATGAACAGCATTCCCAGGAGGTGTTCTCCAACTGGATAACACTTGCTCACATACCACTGTTGTAACTTAACATGCTCTACCGAGTGTCAACGTGTTGCCTTGGCCTGCTCAATCATCAGATTCGTCTCCAGTCGAGCTCAAATGGAATGTCATCAGAAGATAACGCCAATATCATCCACAACCAGCATTAACCATACCTGTAGCAACCCAAAAAGTGGAAAAAGCATGGAACTCCATCCCATATACTGACATCTGGAACCTTTACAACACAGTGCATACTTGCTTGCCGACTTGCATTCAACACTCCGACGGTTACATTGGTTATTAATGTACCAGTATTTCACATTTGCAATGGCTTATCTCACACTTACATTAACCTGTGATCGTGCAATGTCATTTTATCAAGTCCGAGGTCGTTCGCTACCATCCTGACACTCATCTGACAGTTGGTGTTCAATAAAATTCGCACACAGTTGATGTTTTCATCAGTTCTGGTTGACGGGCATCCAGAGGGGTTCTCATCCTCAGTGCTGTCCCGGCCCTCTTTAAAGCTCTTCACCCACCTGAAAACCTTGGCTTTTGACTGGCAATCACCACCGTAGGCTTGTCTACACATATCCAACATTTCCATACCCAGTTTTCCTAGTTTCACACAAAACTTGACGGCGTAACGTTGCTCAATCATCTGTTGCATGTTGCATCATGAACGACAACTTTGTGACGTGTCCACGTAATGCACTACGTTGCTGAGACAAGAGCCCGCAGGTAACTGGCACGCCACGCATTTTCAGCCAGACACCTCTACCACCAATCCCCCTGGGCTTGCACATGCTGTGAAGTACAGTCGCGTCAGCAAAAAATCAGTCTCATTACTTTTTGTACAAACCCTGTACCAGGAGCAATGACATTCTGATAATTATGCCTAGGTTTCCAGGCTAACAATTTAAAATTGGAAAAGATTATGTAGTAGAGTTGTTAACCCTTCAAATCTGTAATTTCCATGCTTGTACCTAGTTTACACAGCTGACTAGTAAAGGAAAGCAGTATTTTGTTTAAATTAGTCTATGGAGGAATCACTTGTCCACAGTTAATGAAATTTCAGTAATTGATAACAACAGATCTTTATTAAATTTAAAAAAGCACATGATCACTTGAAATGAACATTCAGTGTGGTATACTGTAAAGCAGTATTCAAAGTACAGTCCTATACTGCAGCCCTTTTCCCATGAGTTTCCAGAAAATCTGTCACGAGAAGCAGCCTGAAATTTACATGCTTCCTTTTCCTTTTTTTCACATTGACTTGATAAATGTTACATGCATTGCAAATAGTAATATTCATATGCCTCTAAACACTTTCATGTACCTCCCCTTTCCATGAGATAAGTTGTATTTTCTGATGTCTTACAACTCTCTCACTTTCTGACAAAGGTCTTAATTGGGTTTCCACATGGATATCCATATATTTAGCTGGTGAACAGGTCACATATGTTATCAGCAGATGACAGAGATAAAGAATTTATACTGCAAGACCTCAGTGTGTGTGTTTTTACTTGGGTTTCTGGCTTGAGGTGTTAACCCTTTGTCTGTTGTTGATGAGTTTACTCGTCATGCCGCCTGCCGCTCCCTGGGTGCTAATGACGAGTTTAGTTGCACAGCGGACTTCCCGCCTCATGTCTCAGTAGTCTTTCATATTTCTGGCTGCTAGCATGTCGCCTGATTCTTTGTCTGTTGTGAGCCTAGGCTTTGCACTACAGTTCACTGTTCATCAGGATTTACATCAGTGTTCTTTCTGTCCTGTATTTTACAATGAAAATGGCAAGGCGTTCTGGGTGCACTGAAGAAGAAATCATGGAGATTCATACGGAATCGGAAAGTTGTAGTCGTAAATCATCCATGTTAGCAGGGGTGTCAATGCAGTCTCATGTTTCAACAAGAGATGTTAGTCATTCTGAATCTGAAGAATCAGAAAGTGATAGTGAAATGCCTATGAAGAAATCATGTCTTAGTGATAAATTTGACTAGAAAGAAAATGATATTCAGCCAGTTAATCACACATTTGATGATACGCTATCAGAATGTGTGTCAAATAGGGAATGAGCCAAGTATTCTGTCAGTTTTCATGTTATTCTGTACAGAAATATATAGCTGGCGAATACTCCAGAATCAGTGTATTCTTGAATATAAAAGCGGAAAGATACTGGATATGAAGAAATGTGTTGTTTCATAGCTGTTTGTCTTCTGATGGCTCGCGTGAAAAAAAATGAGAAGTAGTGAACACTGGGTAGAGATGTCCTTTTAAATACTCAAATTTGTAGTGAACATAGTCAAGAGACCGCTTTTTGTTACTTATGAGAATGTTACATTTCAGTGAAAACTCTGACAATACTGGAGGAGACAGATTATTCAAAATTAGGAACATGTCGACAAAGTTCGTACAGCATTCCATTGTGCATTTAATCCACATCAGAAACTCTGCATTGATGAAAGTTTGTTATTATTAAAAGGACGCTTATCTTTCAGACAATTCATTCCATCAAAACAGAGTAGACTCGGAATAAAAACATGTGTTATGTGATTGTAAGACTGGCTGTGTCTTACATTTCATCATTTGGACAGGGACATCAACAGAAACTTGAGTTCCACAATTTGGGGAAAAGTGTTTACATAGTGGCTACACTTACAAAGCCCAATTTAGAGCATGGACATACCCTCTACCTCAATAACTGGTGCTCAGGCCCCGACTTATTTTCCTGGCTTCACAGTCATGGGCTGAATGCATGTGGTACTGTCCATAAGAACAGATGCAATGTGTCGAAACTTCAGGGGAAACTGAAACGAGGAGATATTTGATTTATGCGTGCTAATAAAATACTTGCTATAAAGAGGTGTGACAAAAGGGTTGTGTGGATGAAACACCACAGAGATGTTTAACATGGGAAAGACTGATAAGAATACTGGAGAGGAAATTAAGAAACCACAAAGCATTGTAGTGTACAGCTACAATATGGGAGCAGCTGACCATTCGATGTACTGCTTAGCTCTGTCAGATATATACGGAAAATAATGAATTGGTATAAGTAGTTCGTTTTTCACATTCTCAATCTATGTGTTTTAAGTGCTCATGTCCTACACAAGTCACCAACACATCGTAAAATGTCGATAGCAGAGTTTCATCTGTTGCTGGTAAGAGAACTTACTTAAACGGATGCATCAGAGTGGAGAAAAGCTGGCAGGGGAAGGTGTTCTGATAAGAATCCTCTAAGGTTTGTGGGAAGGCATTTTCCAAACATTATAACAAGTGAACATTCCAAGAAAAGTACACTAACTCGTAGATGTATTGTTTGCTGGAAACAAAAAGTGTGTCGAGAAAGCAGGTATTAGTGTAAAATTTGTAAGGTAGCATTGTGTGTCGTACCCTGCTTTAAAAATTACCACACAAAAACGAATTCCTAATTGCATCACAGGATGATACAATAATGCTATCAGAAAAAAATTAGAATCAGAAAGAAATTAGAAAACGAAAAAACTATAAAAAAGTAAAAACCAAAACAGAAATTTATTTATATTTATTTTTAACTTTTCCAGTGCCTGTCCAAAGCCTGGATGAAAAATAAGGATGGGAAATATATTCACAAAGTGTAGAAGGAACCCCTAAATTTACAGTTCATAACTTTGAATCTTCTATATAAGTGAATTTAATGTGACACAAAAATACAGAGGCTTCACAGCTTTCAAATCCTGGAAAATCTGTTGAGTACTTATCTGCAATAATTAAAAGTATAGCACAATAAGATGATCTGTGGCAGACAATCAATCATTTCCGGCGATTCCAAATTATAACAGCACTGATTACCATCTGTTAAGGACAACTGCATCTGTGCCTGGATGGAACACTTTAAACAGTGTATGTATTAGAAGTAAAGAATCTGACTGTGGATCACTAAGCACTCAGTTTGTTGTATTTTCAGAAACAAATAGTAGGCCATCTGAAATTTCCGAATACGTCACAATATGAATTTAACATAGTGAACTAAAATTGTTCTTACCATCTCTCACAGTAAATTGTCATGTTGCAGTGCGATGTGAAAGGTGATCTGTATGTCACTTTCTCCTATAAACCACGTAATATGACTTGAACAACTAAAGCAATGTACAGAAATTTTATTCGTTCTTGAATTAGTACAGTGAAGAACCCATAGAGAAATGCAGATGTTATGAATGGGTATGCAAGAAAGAACAGTAAACTATTCATGTAAATGTAACAAATCATGTTGCTTTCTGCATAAGCTAAAAAATCGTGTAAAAGAGAAACTACAAGCAACATATAATTCTTAGTAACAAACTACCTGTTGGCTTCTCTCTCGGGTTCTTCGGCAGACATTCATCTGATGATTTTTCTGATGTTCCACCAGCATGAGTGGCTGGCATTGTTAAAGTTTCACTCTCCATTGCTATTGGTGGACTGGAACCGAGCTCACGGCCACAGACTATATGTACCTGGCACGTCAATGTCCAAGGGCTTCTCCGTGGTCATTTCCGATGTGATTCTCCTCTTGCTACCACCAATGGTCATTCGCTGCAGCATTGGAAGCCAGGATCTGTTTACCTGGAGACTTTCTTCTCTCTCGTTGAAGCTCTTCTCGTGGTTGTATATTTCTATAGCTTCTCTGAACAAGCAGGTGTGATAGTTCCTCTCTGCAGTCAGAACTCCCTTGTCGGTGATTTTACTATGTCATCGGTCTCACACAGTGCGTATTGTTTCATGACCAATTTCTTCACGTGCCCCAACCTGCAATGTCGCTTATGTTCTGTAAGCCTGGTGTTAATTGGCCGTCCAGTCATTCCAAAATAAACTTTTCCGCTTGTGCATCGTATGCTGTATATTCCTGACATTGCGAATGGGTCCCTTTTATCCTCTGCTGATCTGAGACACTCTTTGATTTTCTTTGTCAGTTTGCAAATAGTCTTTACGCCGTATTTGTGCAATATAGGGTTGATTTTTGGCTCCAGTCCACCACCAGCAATGGAGGGTGAAACTTTGACAATGCCAGCCACTCGTGCAGGCGAAAGGTGAGAAAAATCATCAGGCAAACGTCGGCCAAAGAACACAAGACAGAAGCCAGCAGGCATTTTGTTAACTAGAGGCCATAAAAGCCTTAACAAATTTGTATAATTCTTAGTGACAGAAAATAGTTTTAACGATTTTGGTTCAGCAGTAATTCATCTGCAGAGAAATTATGTAGTGAGAGCATTTATTCTGTATCAGCCATGAGAGTGCACAGTGCTTCGCACAGGGCAGGTGTGACAGCGTGGGCTTCTCTGGCCCTGGCGGCAGCTTGAGGAACAGACATTTAGCGCAGGTAGCCGGATTATGCCGCAGCCTGCAGTGCCTCAGCACGCTGAGCAGATGGTGCGCCTCCAGCAGTCTAAGGGTTAATAAAAATGGAACTGTTGTATTTCTGTACTCACGTGGAGTTTCATGCATCTTGCAGCCAAAAACATTTACCCATCTTCAATGAGTCCATCTGCATTTACACACTTGGTAATGTAATTTCTTTGATCATCCCAGGCCAGAGCTGGATGGTTGCTAATAGAAGCACATGGCCAGTCCCTTCACAATCTCCAGTTTTAAATAGAATTATTTTGCTGTTGAAATTACTTTAAAACCCAGTGAAAAGGAACTATCTGAGTATGTGCTTTCTTTAACAAATGATAAAACTTGTAACTGAATGCTATACTTCTGCTACTTGAAATTAATTTTTGTACCTATATGGTCCAGTCACATTAAGACAACCACTGCCTATGTTCGATGTCGGCATGTAGCTACAGGTGGCAGCACTAGCAGTGGAGGGTATATAAAGCGTTTCGGGGGGGGAGAGGGGGGGGGGACGACACAGAAAACAGTGCAGTATTAATAATGCGGAAATAGAGTGATTTATCTGACATTCAAAAGAACATTATCATTTTCTTTTGGGCCAACGGTGATAGCACTTTCTGAATGGTTGAGTCTGTAAACTGTTGGCATGGTTAAAATATACGGTGTGTGACAAAATGGCACTATCTAAAACTGGTGCCGATGCAACAGTGGTGCACCACAGGCCGTAGATAGCAGAAATTAACGACGGTTGCAGTGACGTGTTTCGACGAATAGACATGCAACTGTTGAGCAACTGGCCATCAAAATGAACCAAGGGGCCAACAATAGTGTCTTGTCAACGACCATTCGGTTAATGTTACTGTGATGCACCCATGGTGACTGCTGCTCATTAGCGACGCACACAACTGTATGTCCACTGAGTGGCGACTGCTGACCTTTCCAGATGAATTATGTTTTATGCTCCATAAGACAGATGGCCATTGGCATGTAAGGTGTGAAACATCTTAAAGCAAACAGCCTGCAACAATCTTTGGAAGGGTCCAGGCTGGAGGAGAGAGTATTATAGTCTGGGGAATGTTGTTGTGGCATTCCTTGGGTGATCTCATTATTCTGGAAGGCATAGTGGATCAGCAGTCAAAGGGTTAATAAAAATGGAACTGTTGTGTTTCTGTACTCACGTGCAATTTCATGCATAGTGCAGCCAAAAAAAACATTTACCCATCTTCAATGAGTCCATCTGCATTTGCACACTTGGTGATGTAATTTCTTTGATCATCCCAGGCCAGAGCTGGATGGTTGCCCCCCACAGCATGATGGCATCTACCAGCAGGACAATTCAACACGTGCCACAGCTTGCAGTGTATGTGCGTAATTTGAAGAGTACTAGAACAAGTTTACCAAAATTCCCCCTCCCCCTCAGCCATCAAACTCCCCGAATTTAAACCCGGTTGTTAGTCCGTCAGACCACCTTGATTGTGCCGTTCGACCCATAGAACCTCATCCAAGAAACCTAGTGCAGCTGACCAGGGCACTGGAGTTGGAATGGCTCCACATCCTTGTCAGTACTTTCCAAAACCTCATTGACACTCTTCCTGCACATCTTGTAGTGGTCCAAGCTGCAAAAGATGGTTGTTCAGGCTTCTACATCTACATCTACATTGATACTCCGCAAGCCACCCAACGGTGTGTGGCGGAGGGCACTTTACGTGCCACTGTCATTACCTCCCTTTCCTGTTCCAGTCGCGTATGGTTCACGGGAAGAACGACTGCCTGAAAGCCTCCGTGCGCGCTCTAATCTCTCTAATTTTACATTCGTGTGATCTCCTCGGGAGGTATAAGTAGGGGGAAGCAATATATTCGATACCTCATCCAGAAACGCACCCTCTCGAAACCTGGCGAGCAAGCTACACCGCGATGCAGAGCGCCTCTCTTGCAGAGTCTGCCACTTGAGTTTATTAAACATCTCCGTAACGCTATCACGGTTACCAAATAACCCGGTGACGAAACGCGCCGCTCTTCTTTGGATCTTCTGACAGGTGATCACATTAATGTGACTAGACATTGTAGTTTAAATCATGACATTAATGAAGTGTTTCAAACACAATTTATGAAAGGTAATCAGACTAAACCTATCTATATTACTAAGCTTTTATCCCAAAACCCAATACCAGTTGCATGTTGCCTAGCTAGTGGCTACCAGGGACAACAAAAATTTGGTCTTCAGTAAGATGTGTAATTATTGACCACATTTAATAATGTATGTTGCTGTCTTAATATACTCATTAAGAGGTGTAATATTATATGGAAAGTTTAACACAATAAGACAAGTATTACAGTTAGGATGTGTGTGTGTGTGTGTGTGTGTGTGTGTGTATGGGGTAAGTGTAACTGACACCAGGCAAATACCTGGACTTTATTCATTCAGCATTTGAGAAGGAGAGCACTTAGGTGACGTTCAACAAACTTTACACACAATTTCAAACCTTTATGAAATTTTTTCTCACCCCCACAAAATGATGAAATGCAGTACACGATAAACGTTTGTTTATCGTGTACTGCATTTTTGCTGTTTATGCAGTAAAACTTCAACATCGATAATGACATTTTAGCTTTTTACTTCTTTACGAGGTGCATTCAAGTTCTAAGGCCTCCGATTTTTTTTCTAATTAACTACTCACCCGAAATCGATGAAACTGGCGTTACTTCTTGACGTAATCGCCCTGCAGACGTACACATTTTTCACAACGCTGACGCCATGATTCGATGGCAGCGGCGAAGGCTTCTTTAGGAGTCTGTTTTGACCACTGGAAAATCGCTGAGGCGATAGCAGCACGGCTGGTGAATGTGCGGCCACGGAGAGTGTCTTTCGTTGTTGGAAAAAGCCAAAAGTCACTAGGAGCCAGGTCAGGTGAGTAGGGAGCATGAGGAATCACTTCGAAGTTGTTATCACGAAGAAACTGTTGCGTAATGTTAGCTTGATGTGCGGGTGCGTTGTCTTGGTGAAACAGCACACGTGCAGCCCTTCCCGGACATTTTTGTTGCAGTGCAGGAAGGAATTTGTTCTTCAAAACATTTTCGTAGGATGCACCTGTTACCGTAGTGCCCTTTGGAACGCAATGGGTAAGGATTGCGCCCTCGCTGTCCCAGAACATGGGCATCATCATTTTTTCAACACTGGCGGTTACCCGAAATTGTTTTGCTGGTGGTGAATCTGTGTACTTCCATTGAGCTGACTGGCGCTTTGTTTCTGGATTGAAAAATGGCATCCACGTCTTATCCATTGTCACAACCGATGAAAAGAAAGTCCCATTCATGCTGTCGTTGCCCGTCAACATTGCTTGGCAACATGCCACACGGGCAGCCATGTGGTCGTCTCTCAGCATTCGTGGCACCCACCTGGATGACACTTTTCGCATTTTCAGGTCGTCATGCAGGATTGTGTGCACAGAACCCACAGAAATGCCAACTCTGGAGGCGATCTGTTCAACAGTCATTCGGCGATCCCCCAAAACAATTCTCTCCACTTTCTCGATCATGTCATCAGACCGGCTTGTGCGCGTCCGAGGTTGTTTCTGTTTGTTGTCACACGATGTACTGCCTTCATTAAACTGTCGCACCCACGAACGCACTTTCGACACATCCATAACTCCATCACCACATGTCTCCTTAAACTGTCGATGAATTTCAATTGGTTTCACACCACGCAAATTCAGAAAACGAATGGTTGCACGCTGTTCAAGTAAGGAAAATGTCGCCATTTTAAGTATTTAAAACAATTCTCATTCTCGACGCTGGCGGTAAAATTCCATCTGCCGTACGGTGCTGCCATCTCTCGGATGTATTGACAATGAACGCGGCCTCATTTTAAAACAATGTGCATGATTCTATCTCTTTCCAGTCCGGAGAAAACAAATCGGAGGCCTTAGAACTTGAGTGCACCTCGTACTACCAACTCTATTTGCAACAAAGTTAGAAAACAGTATCCACATAAACTACTGAATTTACTTGCAAAACAGACGTACAGTTCAGGAGATGTAACGTCATAAACAATGAGACATAACGTCATAAACAATGAGACATGTGAGAAACTTGCTTTTTCTTAAAATGAAGAGCAAATTCCCAGACTATATTCAGTATCAGTGTTCTTAGTGAGAGCTCTTGGCAACTTCCAACAAACTGTAAGCATAATTTCAAACATTTCCTAAGATTTTTCTTATGTGCATGATGTCAAATACCTAAGTGATGAAATGATATAAATTTGGACAATGGCTGTAGATGGCCATTGAAATGAATTCTATGGCGACAGGTGAAAATTTGTGCTGGATGGGAACTCAAAAGCTGGATTTCCCACTTTTTGTGACCTGTCACCTTAACTGCTTTGGCTATCCATCACACTTTCCATCTGATCCAAATTCCGTCTTGTCACACACTACTTACACAGAGACCGATGCCCACCATACTGATAGCATGCTGCATCACACTGGATTCCCGCAAGGTGGAGAGAGAGAGAGAGAGAGAGAGGGGGGGGGGGGTGCATTCACACTGAAATGTCTGAAAGAATAGACACCACACATATATAAATAAAATATTTAACTCAATTGTAATTGGACGATTAACTCAGCTGTAATTAGACATTTGAAGCTGTTTTTTACATGGTAGCTGGAATATTGAAAGACTGTTGGTTGTACGGATTTTGTACTATACAAAACAGTAAATGTCATGTCAGTTGAGGTAAAATTCTCGAGCTTTCAACAAGCACCATCATCCAGAGGAGTTCAGACTTCTGACTGTAGGATAGGTAAGGTTTCCATCTGATATATGTGAGGCAGCAACATTCTGAATCTCTAGAGGCAGGATGATTGAGCACATGCAGAGGAAGGTGAATTAAGCAGTCCACCATATTACCGACCAATCACTGATGTGAAGATGTTAACAGTCATCAGTGTCCAGCACCGTATTTGAAACTGCTGCTTCCACAGGCTAGTAACTGTCAAGCATTGTTCACAATGAGGGAGTGGGAGTTTCGAACATGGTGCCACCTCCTTTGCATGTTTTTTCACACCTGTGGTGGGTCGGCACTGTGGCCTGGTGCTTAACTGAATACAGTGCCGACCTGATATGCCTTCTAACATCAATGTATACATGGCAAATTGGCACTCTGGTGAGCTGCTTAACATTTATTGTTACATTGCCCAGTCAAATTAATGAGACCACCTGTCAACAGCCTGAAGATGGTCTCCAAAGATAGATACATACTTCTGTTAATCCATTGTGCTACCAGAATTATCAGATGACTCAGGGAATGCCATGAGAACATTCCCCAAACAATAACGCTGCCTCCTTTGGCCTGGACCCTTCTGACAGTTGTTTCAGGGTGTTTGCTTTCAGATGTTTTAACATATCATGCAGTAAATACCAACGACTAACTGTCCGATAGAGCATAAAATGTGATTGATGTGATAAGGCCACCTGTTGCCACTCAGTGGATGTCCAGTTGCAGTATTGGTGTGCAAATTCCCCACTTCGTCGCCAAGGAATAGTCGTCAAAATGGGTGTATGAAGCAGGTGCCTGCTGCGGAGACCCATATGACCCGCATTCACTGAACTGTCAGTCAGTAGCCACCGTTTGTAGCACCATGGTTCATCTGGGCTGTTGGTTTCTCAACAGTTGTATGTCTCTTCACCCATACCCATCTCTACAGCCGTTGTTCACACCATCATCTATGGCCCGTGGGCCCATAGTTACCTCGGCACTGATTTGGGATAGTGCCATTTTGCCATCCATGGTATACTTTAACCTCAGCGGCATACCAACAGTTAACAAATTTAGCTGTTTAGATATATGTCTGCTCTTGATCTGAAGGCCAATGATTGTGTCATTTTGGACATCAGATAAATCACTCTGTTTCCACATTACGACAATGACTACAATGTTTTCCCAAATCTCCCAACACGTTTTATACATTCTCCACTGCTGGTGCTGCCACCTGTCATCTGTAAGTGTTTATAGCACATTGATATCGAATGTAGGTAGTGATCACATTAATGTGACTGGACCATGTATTATTTAGTGTTATTAAGATTCTGGAAAAAAAGAGTTTTCTGAACAAAGTATGAGTCACTTCCTTAAGGATATTTATTTCTTTTTAGATGTTACCTAGTGTAGCTATATTAATACGCATTACAAGTGAGAAGTCATGTAGTCTATTAACCTTGTGGGTTTTATCCAGTGAAATTCTCTACGTTATTAAAAAACAGTTCAATTTTCCACACTGGCTGTTATAAAATCAGTCATTTTTTACCACTAGCAGCTGATTTCGGCTGTTTGCCATTTTCAAGTGCATACTGCTATACTTGTAAATTCACACTGTCGCCACTTTTGGATGTATGCAAATGTACACATGTAATTTTAATGTGCAACTTTCATAGTGAACACAAGTGAGGATGGTGATTGATATTTGTCAGTGCTTAAAAAATAACATTACTCTCGTAGTGCCATACATATGTGAACATAAAACTATGTTGTTGTGGTCTTCAGTCTGAAGACTGGTTTGATGCAGCTCTCCAAGCTGTTCTTTCCTGTGCAAGGCTCTTCAACTCTGAATAGCTACTGCAGCCTTTATCCTTCTTTATCTGCCTACTGTATTCATGTCTTGGTCTCACTGTACAATTTAACCCCCCCCCCCCCCCCCCCCCACACACACACACACACACACTTACCTGCAACACTAAATTGATGAGCCCTTGATGTCTCAGAATGTGTCCTATCAACCGATCTCTTCTTTTGGTCAAGTTGTACCACAAATTTCTTGTCTCCTCAGTTCCCTTCAGTCCTCATTAGCTACACAATCTATCCATCTAATCTTCAGCATTGTTTTGTAGCACCGCAATTCAAAAGCTTCTATTCTCTTTTTGTTGAAACTGTTTATCTTCCATGTTTTGCTTCCATATATGGCTACCCTCCAGCCAAATGCCTTCATAAAAGACTCCCTAACACTTGTAGCCCAGTCAATGAAGACTAAAAAAGTTCGACTAGGGTGAAAAAAGTCATGTAGCCACAAATTTTTGCACAGTGCTAGGAGGAAGTGTCCTGAACAATATACTAAAAAATCCTGTGAGTGTTGGGGGTGGGGGTGGGTTTGAAGGTCACTTTTTTTATGCTTGTCTTGAAAACTGCAGCTTCCCACTACAAAGTTAAACTACATTAAATTTTTTACAAAAAAGATCCTATTCATTTTTCTCTAGAACTAATAGTTTTGATGTTCAGGGAATGGAAAGGTCACAAATCATTAAAAATATTGCATTAATGGTATAAAATCAATGTTTATGTTTAAATGAAGCGGATTAGTGACTCATGGACCTTGCTGTTGGTGGGGAGGCTTGCATGTCTCAAACAATGCAGATAGCCATTCCATAGGTGCAACCACAATGGAGAGAGATCTTTTGAGAGCACAGACAAATGTGTGGTTCTTGAAGAGGGGCAGCAGCCTTTTCAGTAGTTGTAGGGGCAACATTCTGGATGATTGACTGACCTGGCCTTGTAATATTAACCAAAACGGCTTTGCTATGCTGGCACTGCGAACAGCTAAAAGCAAGGGGAAACTGCAGTTGTAATTTTTCCCCAGGGATGCAGCTCTACTGAATGGTTAAATGATGGTGGCATCCTCTTGGGTAAAATATTCTGGAGGTAAAATAGTCCCCCATTCAGATCTCCAGGTGGGGACTACTCGAGAGAACATCATTATCAGGAGACCGAAAACTGGCGTTCCACAGATTGGAGCATGGAATGTCAGATCCCATAATCGGGCAGGTAGGTTAGAAAATTTAAAAAGGGAAATGGTTTGGTTAAGGTTTAGATATAGGGGGAGTTGGTGAAGTTCCGTGACGGGAGGAACATTACTTCTGGTCAGGTAAATACAGTCTTATAAATCCAAAATCAATTAGGGGTAATGCAGGAGTAGGGTTAATAATAGATAAAGAAATAGGAATGCGGATCAGCTGCTATGAGCAGCATAGTGAACGAATTATTGTTGTCAACGTATACATGAAGCCCACCCTCACCACAATAGTACAAGTTTATATGGCAGTAGGTTGCAGATTGATTGTATAATGGTTAGACAGAGATTTAGGAACCAGGTTTTAAATTGTAAGTCATTTCCAGGAGCAGATGTAGACTCTTTTATTGGTTATGAACTGTATATTAAAACTGAAGAAACTGCAAAAGGTAGAATTAAGGGAGATAGGATCTGGACAAACTGAAAGAGCCAGAGGTTTTAGAGAGTTTCAGAGACAGAGAGATAGTGTTAGGGAATGATTGACAAGAACACGGGAAAGGAATACAGTAGAAGAAGAATGGGTAGCTCTGAGAAATGAAATAGTGAAGGCAGCAGAGGATGAAGTAGGTAAAAAGACAATGCCTAGTAAAAATCCTTTGCTAACACAGGAGATATTAAATTTAATTGATGAAAGAAGAAAATATAAAAATGCAGCAAATGAAGTAGCCAAAAGGGAATACAAATATCAAAGAAAAAGAGTTTTACAGGAAGTGCAAAATGGCTAAGCAGAAACTGCTAGGGGACAAATGTAGGGATGTAGAAGCATATATTAGTAAGGGTAAGAGAGATGCCTCCTACAGGAAAATTAAAGGAGACCTTTGGGGAAAAGAGTACCACCTGTATGAATACCAAGAACTCAGATGGAAAACCAGTCCTAAGCTAAGAGGGGAAAGCAGAAAGGTGGAAGTAGTATACAGAGAGTCTATACAAGGGAGATAGCAGTATTATGAAATGGAAATGGAAGAGGATGTAGATGAAGATGAGATGAGAGAGATGAAACTGCGTGAGGAATTTGACAGAGCACCACAAGACCTGAGTTGAAACAAGGCCCCAGAAATAGACAATTTTCTGTTAGAACTACTGATAGCCTTGGGGAGAGCCAACCATGACAAAACTTGTCCATCTGATGAGCATGATACATGAGACAGGTGAAATGCCCTCAAGACCTCAAGAGAAATATAATAATACCAATTCCAAAGAGAATAGGTGCTGACAGGTGAAAATTACTGAACTATCAGTTCAATAAGTCACAGTTGCAAAATACTAACACGAATTCTTTGCAGACAAATGGAAAAACTGGTAGGAGCTGACCCCAGAGAAGATCACTTTGGATTCCGGAGAAACGTACAAACACGCGAGGCACTACTAATCCTACAACTTCTGATAGAAAATAGGTTAAGGAAAGGCAAACCTACATTTATAGCATTTGTAGACTTAAAGAAAGCTTTTGTCAGTGTTGACTGGAATACTCTCTTTCAAATTCTGAAGGTGGCAGGGGTAAAATACCAGGCAAAAGGGGATTTACAACTTGTACAGAAACCAGATGGCAGTTATAAGAGTCGAGGGGCACGAAAGGGAAGCAGTGGTTGAGAAGGGAGTGAGACAGGATTGTAGCCTATCCCCAGTGTTATTCAATCTGTATATTGAGCAAGCAGTAAAGGAAACCAAAGAAAAATTTGGAGTAGGAATTAAAATCTAGGGAGAAGAAAAAAAAACTTTGAGGTTTGCCAATGACTTTGTAATACTGTCAGAGACAGCAAAGGACTTGGAGGAGCAGTTGAACAGAATGGACAGTTTATTTAGCATATAGCATTACACATGAACAGCAACTAAGACTTGTCGATTACATAATTTTACAAAAATATATTAATTTCATAATTTATAATTTAAAAAATAAGTCTATAAATTAATATCTAATTTGTCGATCCATTCAAGGGCTGCATCTGTCACTTCTTCAAAGAAATCTTCCAAGTTCCCATGGAAGGCTCTTCTGCTACAGCTTGTTACAATGTGATGGATCGTCTGGTGTTCATTTCCACAGCCACATTGAGAAGATGAAGCCCTTTCCAATCAGTAGACGTTTTCAGCACAGATGCCGTGGCCTGTGCGGATCTGATTAATTGTTTTCCAGGCATGTCGCATTAGTTCCAATAGTGTTCCACATATCTGTCCACTTTTTGTTGATACTGAAAGTAGCTGCCTGTAGCGATTCTGCCAATAGCACAGATGGCTGTCTAGATGTTAATCGGTTCGTTCGGAATGCATGAACATCAGAGTGCTTTGGAAGCTCGGGGATTTTAAGTAATTTTTGGTATTCCTTGAGGAGTATATTCCAGTATAGAGGAGTAAATTTGATGCAGCCTGTTTTTGTCCTCATTGCTGCATTTAGCTCCATGTCAATTTTTCTCACATGTGTGCTGTTAAGCCACACTGGGACACAGTATTCGGTAGCAGAATAGACCAGCCCTAATGTAGCACATCACAGTATCATAGCTCTTGCTCCCCACGAGGTACCACTCAGCTTCTGTATGATGTTAGTGCGTGATCTCAGCTTTGATGTGGTGTTTTCTATGTGCTTCCTGTAAGAAAGGGTTCTATCAAGAGTCACTCCTAGATATTTTGGAGAGTCTTGGTGGTGAAGGATGTGACCATTAAAGGTGACATTCAACTTCGCATTGGCCATTCTGTTGTTAAGGTGAAAGCAGCTGACTTCAGTCTTTGCGGGATTTGGCATAAGTATCCACTTTTTGAAGTATTCATCTATTGTGCTTAGATCTGCGGATAGGATCTCCTCACCAGTTTCAAGATTTCTCTATTGGGTGGCCAAGGCCAGATCATCTGCATAGATGAACTTCCTTGACCCTGTTTCAGGGAGGTCAGATGGATATAAGTTGAACAGGATTGTTGCCAAAACTGAGCCTTGAGGAAGACCATTATCAAGTTTCTTCTGTCTGCTTAGTTGGTTGCCAATGACTACTTGGTAGTATCTCTCAGATAGCGTGTTGTTTATGAGCCTGATTGTGGTTTGGCAGTGTATAACACTGTCAAGTTTGTACAAGAGCCCTTGTCTCCATACTGTATTGTAGGCAGCTGTAAGATCAATAAAAGCCACTGATGTTTTAAGGCGACGTTGGAATCCAGCTTCTATGTGTGTAGTTAAGCTGAGCACTTGGTCTGCACAGTTTCTGTTTGGTCTTAATCCTACCTGGAACCTCTTGAGAAAACTGGAATGGACAGTGTCTTGAAAGGAGAATGTAGGATGAACATCAACAAAAGCAAAATGAGGGTAAAGGAATGTAGTCGAATTAAATCAGGTGATGCTAAGGGAATTGCATTAGGAAATGAGACACCTAAAGTAGTAGATGAGTTTTGCTGTTTGGGCACAAAATAACTGATGATGGCCGAAGTAGAGAGGACATAAAATGTAGACCGGCAATGGCAAGAAAAACATTTCTGAAGAAGAGGAATTTGTTAACATTTAGTATAGATTTAGATGTCAGGAAGTCCTTTCAGAAAGTATTTGTATGGAGTGTAGCCATATATGGAAGTGAAACATGGACAATAAACAGTTTAGACAAGAAGAAATTTGGTGCGACAGAAGAATGCTGAAGATTAGATGTTTCGATCATGTTACTAATAAGGATGTACTGAATAGAAGTGGGGAGAAGAGGAATTTGTGTCAAAGTTTGACTAGAAGAAGGAATCGGTTGGTCAAACACATTCTGAGGTGTCGAGGGATCACCAGTTTAGTTGTGGAGGGTAAAACTCTTAGAGGGAGATCAAGAGATGAATACACTAAGCAGATTCAGAAGGATTTAGGTTCCAGTAGTTACTTGGAGATGAAGAGGCTTACACAGGGTAGAGCAGCATGGAGAGCTGCATCAAACCAGTCTTTGGACTGAAGACGACGACAACAACAACAACAACAACAACAACAACGATCATGTCTAAGTGCAGTGCAGCCGTATTGGGCTAAATTGTGTTCTGGGGGTGTAATGGGATGGTGTGTATGTGGGGGGGGGGGGGGGGATGTAGAAGTATGAGGGAAGGTAGGTCACCAGATTGTGGTCATACACCTCCCACCTTCATAGGTCTGGAAACTGAAGCTTGAGCAGATTGTTCCCCATTCTGTCTACCCCACTGTCACAAGAAGCAGCTACAAGGTGTTTCACAAAGTTATATGGGTCCTTCACAGCATGCCTCGTGAAGCATTGGTGATGGAGTGCACAGACATGCATGGGGAGTGTTTACTTTTCTCAAAATGTGTTAACACTACATGGAATACAGAGTTGAGCCACTAAAAACACAAATGCAAGAAACATGTTGTTCTTCCAGGAAAAGGCAGCTAATTTTTATTTCTTTCCACAGTAATGCTCAAGCAGATCAGTTGAAGGCTTCCTTCCACAATGTTAAGAGTGTCATTCAAGCCATAGGACTGTATATATTATTAGTACATACAATGAGCTGATTCCAATCAAATAATTCATTTTGATGCATACTATACCAATTTCATTTTATTCAGAAATAGCAATAGCTACAAGCAATAGGTTTACATTGTTTGTTTGTGATACACTGTGTTGTGTGGCCCCCACACCTCTCAGTTTTTGTTTTGGTTCCTGACTGTTGAATCTACAGTGTGTATCATAATTAATAGCAATAACTGACAATGGAAACAGTACAAAGTAATAGAAGCAAAAATTTTTCAGTAAACATTTGCTGGCAAATGAGCCATTGTTTTTTTTTATAATTGGACTTGTATTGCACCCATGGCCTATTTCAACAAAAACGTCTACACTACTTCATTATGGTAGCTACTAAAATTTACTGTCCACTCATATCAGCTAAAGGAGGTGTTCTACATGTCATCCTTGCATTTGGATGCAATACTGCACTTCTGTCTGCAGAGAGATGAAAATTTATTTAAACAACCCTGGATCTTGACAAGACTATAATTTTCTGGTTGAGTTCTTCAAGTGACCCCAGACTCAAAAATGAAAGAGGACAATTCAGTGGTGGCTCATAACCACACATTCACAATTATCTGGCTAACTGTTCATTTGTGTACCAATATTTTCAAGAAAATTTTCACTTCTATTATATACTTTCATCTGTGTCCCTTTTCATTGTTAATTATGATACTCCTTGTGCAGAACATGCAGTGAAGAGAAACTGCAGACCAGGCACTCTGGCTGAATTACATGTATTCTTGACAGAAGTGGCTGCTGGATGATGAAGCATAGTATCTCTATTCATAATCTTCTACAGACAATAATATCCCACTCCCACCGCTTTCACACAATTATTACAACGTGAAATGACATAGCACATTATGAAGTATAATGTAAAGTTGAAGTTCTACATTCTGGCCCAAGACAGGCCAATTGAGTCAGACCAACTGCTGTGTTATCCTGTGCCAGTGGCATCATTGGATACTATATGGAGGGGCAAGTTGTCAGCACATCACTCTCCCAGTAGTTCTCAAGTTTCTTGACCTTGGAGCCGCCACTAATCAGTTGACTAGCTCCTCAGTTGACCTCACAAGGCTGAGTAAACCCTGTACCAGTCCTCCCAACAAGGAATAATCTGTGGCAGTACTGGGAATCGAACCCTGGTCCTTCGCATGGCATCAGTTACACTGACCACTCAGCTATAGAGGTGGACATGGGGGTTGTATGGGAAATATAAAAGGGCCCAAAGAAGGGAAAATTAAGAAACAATTAAAATAAAATAAAAATATAAAACTTTAAGAATAGTGAATTACATATTGAAGAGAGTGAGAGGATGGATGGAAAAGTTTAAACCAATTAGAGGGAGGATTGGAATAAGGATAGAAAGGAAAGAAATATGTGGATTGATAAGAGAAGAAAGAAACCAAATAAAGAACAGGGCCTGCCAAATGTTCAGGTGAGGTGACAAGGTGGAACAGGAATGTATTGTGGGTTCTGGTTTCTGTTGGAGCTGGTATGAAAAACATTTGGTGACTACATGATTCACATGCATACCTAAGCACCCAGGCCCTCTCATCCAGTGATGCAACAGCAATGATCGTAGTGCATAAAATCAAAACTATAGCATCTGCGATGTTAATGTTTATGTTGTAATGCGTTGACATGAATGCCATCCCTTTCCCAACACAGCACACCAACAAATTATGCATCAAAACACCTGTTTTTGAGAGTACATTCATTTTATGTCCACGCCATCATCAGATGTTTATATGTACTTACTTATTGTGAACATTGTTTCTTAGGACATTTTATGAAAGCTATCTTAAAAACCTTCATTACAAAATACTGTGACACCATTAGTAAAGAAACAATGTTCACTACAAGTAAATAAATATAATCATCTGAAGATCGGATGCCAGGCATCTTGAAATGTCAGCATGGAAAAGTAAACACCTATAAAAACAACTGGTTGCAGCTAATTCATCACAAATTACCCTCAGTTCCAACAGTTGTAGTGTTCTAATGCACCCACAATGGACAAGAATTATTTCCTTTCTCTCTCTCTCTTTCTGTCTCCTCCCCCCCCCCCCCCCCCCCCCCCCCCCCCCTCACCCTTCACCCTGCCTCCTCCCACAAATGTGTTCCTCAGCCCAGACTGAACAGATCCAGTTCACAGGGCAGTGGTTGTCCACCTGTGTGTTAGAGGAACTGGTTCCACACATTGATGACCGATACTGGTTGTAATGTGGTTCCAGATGATGTGTGGAGAAAGTGGTATCAACTGGAATAATCAATGTCATGTTGAGCACACTTCATAACTGGTGTCCAGTTTATTACTGGTAGGTTGTTTGGTAAGGACAATCCATTTGACTGAATGACTGACTGTCATACAGTTAGTTAAAGTAAAGCATCTAATGGTGTGGCTGTGTTTGCAGATAGTTCTACATCAGGCAGAATCAGGACTGTGTTAGGTAGTGGTATATGAAACATTTTTACATAGACATATGAGATAATGGGAGGCCTAGGAATAGGCCAGGATGATATGTTGGTTAGTTGAGCCTGAGAAAGCTGCTTTTGGCAATACAGGTTGGATGTGGATTACATTATTCCTCATCTCAGCATATGAAGAAATATAATTAAATCCCATGTGTAGGCTCTGAGTCTGACTGACTGTCATACAGTTAGTTAAAGTAAAGCATCTAATGGTGTGGCTGTGTTTGCAGATAGTTCTACATCAGGCAGAATCAGGACTGTGTTAGGTAGTGGTATATGAAACATTTTTACATAGACATATGAGATAATGGGAGGCCTAGGAATAGGCCAGGATGATATGTTGGTTAGTTGAGCCTGAGAAAGCTGCTTTTGGCAATACAGGTTGGATGTGGATTACATTATTCCTCATCTCAGCATATGAAGAAATATAATTAAATCCCATGTGTAGGCTCTGAGTCTGCTACTGAGAGTTCAGGACCAGATAACAATGGCAGTGCTCCAGTGCAGTGGAATGACTGATTCCAAGGCTATTGCGCACTGGAGGCTGATACTTCTTGTCTTTAGATGCCTAGTAGAGAGAGATTCACCATATTTGGAGTGTCTGCTTGTTGTTGCAGTGCTTTCAAGGCTGTAAAATATGGACTTCGTAGTGGGGATGAGATGACATTTAAAGTTACCTCTACAACCTGTGAGCTATAGATTATTTCTTTATGAAGCACAACCGGTATTTTTGTATATAAGTTACTTTGATTGAGTAAATCTGAGTGTCTTCGAGTTGAGTAATTCCGGGTGACTTCAAGGCTGTATTTTTATTTCAGAAAATAGAACATTTTGTCAACAAAGCTGAATTGCAAAGGGTATTTTTCCACCCCATTATCTTATATGTGATGATTTTCAACTCATTCATGTTTCACAGAATCTGACGATAAGTAGTGACACCCCTCTTCTCCCATCCTTACAGGACTGTCATATTGCCCTGGTTTGATGGAATAATAATAGGAATGCCTCACATGTGGTGGGCTTGCATTGAGGAGGGTGACAATTAAAATCTTCCTTTTTGCTTCATCTGCAAAAGTCTTTTAAGAGATTGGTTGTTACGGCTGCTAAGTTTTTGGGATTAGGAACTAGCCACAGTCAGTTTGATATATTTGCAATATGAAACCCCAGTTAATGATTGAAGAAATCGACTGAAAATGCCCCAGTAATAATAATAATAATAATAATAATAATAATAATAATAAAAAAAGGTACTGTTGAAATTTTTGTCTTGAATGTGCTCCCTTCCTTTCTAGGCTACTATTAAGACGAGTTTGCTATTCCCGAAGGCATTTTAAAGCTACTGTCAGCTCCACCTGTTGAAAGATACCTGTGGATTTTGACAGACTATTGTATTCACAGTGACAAAATTACGATAGTTTCGCCAATTACTTTTGAAATGAGAATTTCTCATATAGTACTTTTCAACAAATAATCCATTCAATTAAACTGGTTCTAATAATCTAGAGAAGACATGTTAAGGACTAGTAACCTTTGATAGAACTACACCTTGTGAAACGTTGTAGTGGTCAAACTATCTTTGAATGTATGACTATATTACTTGTATGTCTGTATTCAGTGTTCTAGTAGTTTTCTTTTGTGAACTTCTCCCCTCCCTCCTTTTCATCCTGATATGTTCAGCTGTTGTAGAACAGCACACAAATTGATGGTGGTCCACCTCGGTAGCTGCGTGATCAGTGCAGCGTGTTTCTAACCGAAGGGGCCCAAGTTTGATTCTCAGCCAGACTGGAGATTTTTCCACTCGGGGACTGGATGTTGTGTTGTCCTCACGTCCGTATCAACATAATTGACATTCTGCTGTTGAGATGGCTGCATGCTCAGCTCGAAAGCCAAGAAATACATTAACAAATCTTGATGGTGAAATCACATTTCGACAGTTTAGTAAAATTGT
Source organism: Schistocerca serialis cubense (assembly GCF_023864345.2). Lineage (NCBI taxonomy): Eukaryota > Metazoa > Arthropoda > Insecta > Orthoptera > Acrididae > Schistocerca > Schistocerca serialis. The sequence goes on from NC_064640.1 coordinate 642,601,929, forward strand.
CTCTGGCTTTCACACACAGATAGTGCTTCAAGTCCACAAGCTGTTGGCTGATTTATCTTGGCAAATGTCAACTCATATGATGACAGTGTAGCTTAAGTTGCCACCTCAGCCTATGACTGTGACATCACTCATGCCAAGTACATTATTTTTGTCATTGTATTGTAAAAATGCTCCTCCAAGTGGCAGCAGCAGACAACTAGATTCTGATATAATGTTAAAGAAGCAGTTGAGACCAATATATGAAATAAAATTATCAGTAAAGGCAGCTGCCCACAGCGACATCTTGGGACCAACGCTTCACAAAGTTGACTGGGCAGAAAGCACATGGCATGCAACTATGCATTGGTGATGTCACAGCTGATACTGCCAATATATTTATGTACTTAAACAACCTTCTGTGCCTAGGAGTTTGAGAAATTTAGTTTCATATCACTACAAAAGACTACATTTGTAAATTTGGAAGTTTTGACCACATCTTTCTATCATTTGTGAGACCTAAAACAGTGTATCTTGCCATCCTGATTTGAAATTGTGTTGTTTATAATACCAAAGATTACTCATCTTGGGTATTATACTTCTTCAACAGTTCTGAAATGCCGTAGCGTAGAAGGTTGTTATCATTTAACACAACAAATGGTAACTTATGTGGATATGTGGGTCACTGCATCATATATTTTCAGTAGTTTTCAGGGGAGGGGGGGGGGGGGGGGGGGGGGGGGGGAAGCAAACACAGAAGTAAAAGTAAGTGTATTAACTGTGAAAGGCTTGCAGAAAGGCATATTAGATTATTTGTTGTTTGAGTACAAAATGGAAATTTTTTTATGTCAGTGGTACTAAAGACTAAATGAAATTATCAAAGGACATTAGTAAATAACAACAATTTGTAGTTGCCGTGACGAGCTGCAAAAACTGGATCAGACAAAGGGAAATTTTCACTTTAGCCTCACTTCTAGTGACTTGTAAACAGCAGTCTCACATAAATAGTTTCTTGAGTCATTTCATAATTTAAATACACATAATGGTTCCACTGTAAGATTTTACAAACTCAGTTGTTTACATGTTTCTGGAAGAGTCCAGAAATTCTTTACACGAAATGATTTTTCAATAAATGTGATAGTATTCCAGACATTTACAATAAATTTTCATCATTCTGCTAAGTCATAATTTCAAACAAAATATAACTACATGTAATAAGCAAAAATTGTAGTGTTTAAAAGTGAGTGGAATGTGACCAGCGTAAGTCTGATTCGTTAGGAGACGCTATCTGTGATCAGTCAACATTGGGGATGAATTGTAACTTGAAGCCATGGACTGACTATTGAGACAAAAAGGATTTAATTTGGGAGAAAAACTAGGCCTGGATGCAAAAAAGGAGGAAAATTTGGTATTCTGGTTCCTATCTGTGTGGCACAGTTTCTGCGAAGACTGATAATTTATTTTAAATTGATAATATAAATGAGGGTTGAAAATTTAGAATTAGCTGCACTTCCTTTTTTGCAAGAATCTAAGGAAATTTCACTACTCATTCTGAAGTAGTGCTAAATCTATTGTGTGTTGCAAGTATTAGATAATATTGGAATTTTTTTCTGTATCTTTGATGGAAGGATAAACAGGACACCAGCTCGCAGGGTGTACTTTTGCTTATATTTTGTGGGAAAGGTGAGTGTGTATCCCTAAAGACGCAGCATGTGCCAAATAAAAATTTCGAGCATTATTTAATTTTATAACGTCCATACTTTCCAGAGTAGAGATTCATGATAATTCTTTCAAAAGAATTAAAAATTTGTCTCCATACTTTTATATGAAATATGATTTAAAGACTGGATATAGTGATAATGGTAATCACCAGTATATTTTCAGCAGTCTCACTTAATGCTGGTTACATTAAGACTATGTGCATAGTTTGAAACTACTGTTGTGAAAGCATACATACAAACAAAGAAGCATAGGCAGGGATGCTGGATGGGAATGTGATCCTGCAACAGATTTAATTTACCACATATATTTACAGAAGAATAATATAAGTTCAAGCAGTATTTGTTGTATTCTCTTTATCCCCTTTTATGTTGTCTCTTTGTCTCTGTAGAGCTGTACCATGTGAAGCAAGGAGAGGATGTTGGTTGGTGGCTGGTATCCTCATTCTATAACACAAACTTCACACAGTTAATAACTAGGTTCTTTATTCATAAAGAAAGAGCTACTTAACTTTAGTCTCCATATGCTGTGGTACAAGCTCTCTTCTGCATAGTCCACATAGCCTCAATGCTGTTGAAGTAAATGTCTGCTGTATTCACTATAATATTGCTATGAGCTGCCTGTCTCACTGACACACTGGAACTCCACAACGTACAGACTCGAACTAACTGGTGTAACAGGCTTGAACTAACAGGCTAAACTGGCCCTCTGGTCCACGGCAGCAATCCTAAATACTGGTGGCTGAGAGGGCATTGGCAGTGTGTTTCCAGCAAGTCTTGTCATTGGCCTCAGTCGATACTCTCATAACCTCTGTGCCACACGGTGTGCTGATGCCAGCACAGCAGTCTTATAAGATACCATTTTTATAAAACTGACATGCCAAGAAGCATGTCGGCACATTCAGATATTTGTATCAGTAGGTCAGTGAATAGTGCATAAATATATATTCTGAGCAAAGTTAACTTTCAGTAGAACTAGATAATGTTTGTTGCTATATTTCAGCAAACAAAGGAAAGGAATTTGTGAGAGAAGCAAAAATAAAAGTGGCAATGTGTAAATCGACTGTGTAACCTGTTTCACCACCACCAGAAGAATATGATACAGGGAATTCTATATGAGAGAAGTTATGATTAAAGTGCACAATATGTGCGAATAAATAAATTTGTGAAATGATTGTATTGAGTATATTTAATATGGAAAAGAGATTATTTAAGCTGAATGAGGTTTAAAATTTGAAGGTTAACATTGACTGATTGAAGGTGACAGCCCTGTACATCATTAACATGTCGAGTGATGTATCACGTGTCAGAGCTCAACAGTACAATCAGTCATGTGTAATGTAAACTAGCAGCACTTGTACTTTTTAGTAACAAAATTTTCATTCCTGTGAAAAGTCTTGACATACCACCATGATAACAACACGTAATATGATGAGAGCAATTCAGATTTTTTATATACCACAGGCAGTTTCCTGTGCTGTTCATGACAGTTTCTAGCTCATAATCCATCTCTAGCGACTTCACTATCAAAACTTTTCCTTCTTTTCTTTTGATTATTGATTCATAGCCTTACTGTATAACGTAGCTCTCAAATTTTTGTGGATCATTACACTATCTGTTAATATGACAGTGTAAAATACTGGGTGAAATACAAACACTTGTATGACTAAAGACAAACACCCACTGTCTGAAGAATGTATTGAATTGTTGATAAGTACAGTAACATTGTGTTGAACACTGTAGATCACCTTTTAAACTTGTGAATGTGTGTGGTAAAACATACTTCTGATGCTGCTGAGAGAAAGAGAGAAAATTGTGAACTTTTTCTCATGCTATTGCACATTACGGTACCTGCAATGTTACTTGATTTTTTTTCCTTGGTTAGAATTTGTTCATTTCATAGTGAAATGATATTCGTACAGACTGAACCCAGTGTTCCTGTCTCTCAGCTTATGATTGAAGATAAAGAATGAATTGAACATCCATTAAAACCTTGTTTCTCTGAATTCTTTTAAATCTGTCATTTGGTCCTCACATCTGGTTTTTTTAAATGTAACTCTACCAATAAATTTTAAACATCTGTGAATGTATTTCCAAGTATTATGCATTTTTGATTATCATGTCATTATCTAAAAACTTAACACTTCTTTCTTTCATTTGTGTGCAGAATCAGTGTTGAAGAATGAATGGAGAAGTACTGAATGTATCTTACTCACCAGAATAGACTGCTAGGTGTGACTTACAGTAGCTAAAGTTAGCTTTTAGTTGTTGGATCACTCATGTAATTAGTGTTGCAGTTTGCAACATTGTTGTACAGGATATTTTCAATATGTAGCATTGGCAAATAAATGCTTATAACACAGCTACTCTATCATCTTTATTGCTGTTAATTCTGGAGCACTGTTACATAGTTATTTTAAAACTATGTTTGTTATAATCACAGATATCTATGTTTCTCGTAGGGAAGCTGATGCACAATATTGTTCATGAAATTTGCAACAGCATGAAGATGGCGAATAAGAAGTGGAAAACTTTCAACATATTCAGAGCTGCGTATGACACCTAATTTATCAGAATTACAGCATTATTGCCTATATGGAGCAGAACCCTTTGAATGGCTGTAATAGACAGGTGTGAGCACCATTCTGAAAGTTTTAAGGAGGACAGGGTTCTGGCCCATAAGCATACTTCCAAGACTGACATAGAATAGCACGTCACCGTAAAATATCTTTCAAGTTTTAACAATGGACGTCTGTTAGGAGCTATGAAAGAGCAAGGTCATCATGCTATGTATGGTTTTCAGTTGCTGTCATAAGTGAAGTTTAAAAAGTAACATTTGTGAAGAATATACTTTTTACAGTTTTAGAGTGGATGTGAGTGCAGTCAGTCATTGTTGTCAGTGATTACTTTTTCTATTTGAAAATTTTTCTTTTTCTTCTTCCACAGCCACATTATTTAATTCAGTCTATGAATGTGGGCAGAAAAGAAACTCTATTGAAGATCAAAATTTGATTTGATGTCCATCAGTAATCATTACAGGAAAAATATTTTATACTTGGAGAATGATTCCAAACAATTAATGCTTGCTGCTTTTCAGAGCATCTCCAGTGCAGTCCTAAGATTGGGCAATAGTAACATCTTAAAGTTGTTTATAACAGACTTCCTGTTGTAAATGTTTTCAGTTAGCAAATACCAGGGACAGGGAGAGAAAGACCATCATTTGAAGGTCTCTTAACAGATGAACAATAACACCAATTCCACCTGGTCAAAATCACTATTCACCATTGTAAGTGATGACCAAATATGAAATTACCCAAACTGCACAAAAAAGCATCACTTTTTTGAAACCCCATAATTGTCTCCCATTGCGAAACGTAAGTTTGAAATTTGGGTCAAATGTGCCTACAATCTTTCTCTTTGGCGGTGCAAAAGTGTGGTGCCCTGCAATGTCACCCTCGGGCTCGGTGATGCTTCAAACAGCAAGGAGTTTGTGTGTATATATATGTGTGTGTGTGTGTGTGGGGGGGGGGGGGGGGGGGGATGCAGGCCACAACTCAGAATTTCATGTGATGTGTAAGTTGGGTTAATTAGGTCATATTAGTATGGCATTTCATCACAATTCTGCCTAATGTCATTGTGGACTATCACATGATGGGAAGGTCATCACACTCACTCTTTCCCACATTTCACCACTTCATTTGATGTCTCTGTGATGGAGGTCAGAACTGCAACACTCAGCATTGAAATCGTGTGGTTTTTTTTTATATGTGGGTGGGGCAAACATTTCAGACACACCACCACTCAGAATTGACACGAAAAGGCCTCAGGGGGTGGTGATGCATAAAGGTTGTCAATGAAACCATCCCATCCATTCACTTTGGGGCATTGATTCCCACACATTTCATGGTTGAAAACGATGGTTCACAGTGCAATGAGTAACAGGATGATTTCATTGACAATCCTCGACACTGCTGCCCCCCCCCCCCCACCCCCCACCCCTTTTCTTCAGATGATTCAACCCATTCTAAGGACATTGTGGGGCTGCAACCCCATTGAACATAATCTGACACCTTTGGAGTGTAGTGTGATCACAGTTTTTGCTCTGGTGTACAGGTTGTAACTGTTAGGACTGTTCAAAACCATTTGATGAAATTTGAATGTGGTCTGAAGCAGCAAAGTGTGTTTATGATTTTCCAGTACTTCTGTGACATGATCATAGAAGTGTGCAACTTTGACATGTGCATGAATAAACTAGCAAAGGATCCCTCTTAGATCCTCTCATTCGGCAAGACTCTTAAGTGCCATCCATGCACCTTTGTTCAGCATCTTAAAAAATTTTTCCACTTGTCGACATCTTGCATCGTTGGGCCTGAGGGTAACATTGCAAGACACGTTTAACCCACATTTCAAAATTACTTGTTGCAATGGGAGACAATTATGGGGTTTCAAGAAGGTGATTTTTTTTCCCATTGTATTTGTGTGGTGTACCTTTATAAGCTTGAAAAGGACTTATTTTGAATTTGCATTGAATGTTATTCCTTAGTGACTCATTCAAAGTCTGTCGGATATGATGTCACAGTGTGTGTACTATATAATCACAATTCATGGTGGCCTTCCCAGATACTGATTTTTGGCTCAAAACATTGTTTTAATATGTTCCTCTTTGGCCAGAATTCTCATATGCTCTAACAAGGTGGTCTGCTTAGTCAAAAAGTTGTGTTTGACTGGCAATAAATTTTCCTCATTGTGAGGCTTGATATATTGTTCATTGTGTGGTGCAGCATTGAGAAACTGTTAGAACAAGTTCTCCACATAACTATTACTACATTAACACAGAATAGTACAAATACATATTGTATTTTTTGGTTTTAGGCCCCTCTTGTGCAGTTGCAGTTTTACAAGTATTATAGAACATATACTGTCTTATGATTGCATAAGCCTGTAAATGATAGAACATGTAACTACCATTATTTCCTGCCATTGAATCACTGTATGTATGAGTTAATATGGCATGGGTATCACTTGGCTCCAGGTCTACCACTTGACATCATGTCTTGCTGTCTGGAAAATGCAATGCTGTGGAACAACACCTAGAAGAATAGGATGAAGTATTTAACAGAGAAAACCATAAACATTTTGGCCTATGAAAGACAGTCATGGCCTCAGTCTTGGGTGTTCATAATATTCTATTTGAACATGGGAAAAGCAACATGGAACGGTCAGTTCAAACATTTTAGTGGTGTTCTACCCAACAGTAGGTGTATGTCAAGTACATGAATGTTCGAAAAACAGCAGTGGCCAAGAAGACCTTTACAAATAAGCGCTAGATCTTGTATGAAGAGCCACAAATTATGGTCCACACTCCCAATTATTTGGGCTGACTGTGGATGAAGCTGTGGGAATTTGAATGTATGTTAAAAATTGCAGTAGGTACACAAGCTACACAGTAATCTGTGGAAGTAAGTGCTTCACACTGAGAGACTGCAAAAACACATCATATGAAAGTCCATGAGACAGTGTGAGGCCTGTAGATTCCAGCTCTCTTTGTCATAGTCACTTAATTGCTTTTCTGATCAAAACAATGGCGGATATTTCCTAAGTCTGGAAATTCTGTCACAGTTTGAGAGAGCAACAAAGAATCCAAAAGACATTTGATATATGGGACAAGCTTTATGAGAAATAGAAATCAACAGAAGTCTTCCATTTGCTAAGTGGAATGACAAGTGACATATTGGATTGGTGCATAAGTTGATAGTGTTTTTGTTTTGCACATTGGTAGTCCAGTTGCTACTTGAATTTACATGTAGTTTTGTCATTTGGGGATAGTAAGTGAAGCTGTGGATACTAGAAAATGGACTGCCACATGGAGAAATCGGATTTCCAACATAATTTTCTGCTTGAGTTCAATAGGTGTGTGATTGCAGTGGAGGCAACCAGAAACATTTTCGCCCTGTATGGTGATAATGCCATTGAAAAGAGCATGGAAAGGAAATAGTTTCCTTGTATTAAGGAGTATAATTTTGACATTAGTGACTATCCACATTCAGGAGGACCTTGGGGGTTTGATGAAGATTGTTTAAATGTGTTAATCCACAATGAACCACAGCAGTGTACTTGGTAAAGTGGCAGATGTGATGAACAGTGATCATTCCATATTGATGTGACATTTGCATAAAGTGGGGAAGGCTCAAGAAATGGATGTACAGGTACCACATACTCTAAGCCAAAGTCAAAACAATCAGTAGGTGGCCATATGTGCACCTCTGCTTGCTTGTCGTCAGTTGGTTTGTGAACAGCACTGACCATTCATGTCCTGTATTGTTACTGGTGATGAGAAATAGTGTCCTTATGCTAACAGAATGAAGAGAAAAGAATGGTTGAGCCCAAACAAAGCAGCAACTTGCTGTACCAAGACCTACATGCACCCACAAGAGAGGATGTTACGCATCTGGTGGAACAACAGCGGGGTGGTGTACTATAAATTGCGTCCCTGAGGTGTAACCATCACTGCTGACATTTACTGTCAACAACTGAGGCATCTTGCAAACACAGTCCAAGAACAACACCTAGGAAGACTGCGTGAAGTGATGTTACTCCACGATAACACCTGCCCACATTCTGCTAGACTGACGGAAATCTCTATACAGGAGTTGGATTGGAAACTCATTCCACATCCACCTTATTCACCTGATTGTCACCTATTCCACTCTCTATCAAACAACCTTCAACAAACTTCATTTCCAGATGAAAATGGGCTCCAAACATAGCTCGATGAGTTCTTCATCCCAAAATCTTGTGATTTCTGCAGTCATGGAATCAAAAAGTTACCCCAATGTTGGTGGACAGTTGTACATAGTGAAGGAGAATATATTATTGATGACTAAAGTCTCTGTTGTGTGTATTTGTTGTGTATATTAAACTTATGGAAAAATGCTACGTACTTGTGCACTAACCTAATAGCACATAATGCATTTATAATTTTGAGAAACAAGGTTCATGTCACTGTCCAGTCATTCTGTTTCAGAGTTTGTACTGTTTGCCACATCACTCTACACAAATGAAATAACAGTACTTTCAATAAAGCTGTAGGTTTCCAAATATCTCATAGACTTTACATTTGTTCGCAATGTCTTTTACCAGGTTAAAAAAAAAAAAAAAAAAAAATCTTCAAGATTCATGAAACTGCTCTGTGTCCATTACAGCAGGAGTAAATTGAAGTGATGTAATTTTGTTTTTATGAGGGAAATGGTGGCAATAAATGATGTGTCTACGACTTGCAAATGGCGAATGAGTTACACTGTCTTCAGATACTTTTAGTTTCATTTGACATACATAGCTTTTTATCACATCACTGGTAATTTTTCAGTCTCATCTCCAATTTTATGTATTATGATGATTGATTTAACCCTTTCTTTAGCTCAGAATTTTTCTGTTGCTTTTTCATTTTGCTTCCAGTTAATGTTCTTTTGGTGGTATTCCATGTGTTTTCTCTGTTTCTGCCTGTAATATCAATATTGTTGGTTTGACACAATGCTGTTCCTACATTTGTGAACATTATTGGGTTAGCCAGTCTGTATACTTGTATTGGAAATAAACTGATTTAATAAATCCAGTGCTCTTATTTCTCCATGGTAAACTTCATATGAAGAAGACCGAGTGATTAAAAAGATAAATGCATTACAGTATGAATGTGGAGTGTTGACAAAAAGTTGAAATGATAATTTAATACACACAATTTTCTTTCCATACCACGGCTAATATTCAACAACCTATTCCTTTAGTTCATCCTTTATTCTCTGCAAGACCCTGAATCCATTTACAATATGTCTAGATAAATAATATTTTTATTTTGTCATTAATCTGCAGTAGTTATATGTTGCATTTACACATATTTTGATTTGTTTTCTATTTATTTAATAATTTTTCACAGTGCAGAAAATGTTCTGAAGATATTATGAGAGTTAATATTATCACAGTTATTTGATTTTAGAGACACTTCCTTAACAATCAACTAGTCATTCTGTTCAGTGCCTCATATTTCTGTGGTCCGTTAAACAATAACCACTCTTCACCTACCTATTCATATTTTCTACTATTTGTGGTAGATTATTTATTATAACTGGTAGTACAGGCTTCATGCAACCCATTTTCTTTTCCAGAATGTCAAAAATTCTCTATAAGCGTTCATGAACAGTGTACCATCACTTATCATGTATATCTTACTTTTCATTGTACAAGCACTTTCTCATTGTACTCGTCCCTATGTTTTACTACCATCAGACATCAAGTTAAGATACTGTTGTTAATTTCAGCTGCTATGATCATTTATTGATTCCTTCATCTTGCAGACCTTATACTCAACCAAAGTTAAAAGACTGCAATGCAAACTGTATATTTCATTTTGTTAAGCAAACATTACATACCACATACAAATGTATGCAAAGCATCCACTGTAATTTCTTCCCTGGAACAGAATCTTGAGAGTTGAGACCAATTTACAGATACTGTCAGTTTATGTTTTACTTTGTTGTCAGAGCCACCACCTCACCTCTGCTTGCACTACTTCATCACTATCAGAGTGAAGTCCTTAAAGGTGTTCTTTTAGTTGGGACTTTGTGGAGGGTGAGCAGTGACAGTGCACCCAAGACATCAGATTGTTGCAGATGTCAGAGCACTCATGTGTGGTGTGGCATTGTCATGCTAGAAGAGAGGGTGCTCCACATGTGGATGAACTCTTCGAATTCAAAACACGGTTACAGCATGTCGTTTCTCATGCACCAACAAAGTTACGTTACACACTGACATGTCACATGTTACAATTAGGAGCCTTTTCATGGCATAGGGCCCCAAATATGTAGACATGAAGAATAAATATGTAGAATGTTAATAATGTTTGTTTTATGTTAAAAAACTGGAGGCCTTACATTTCAGCACACACTCGTATGTGCAGGCAGAGTAGGTGGCTTGTACTTGCAAAGGGAGGCAGAGGGGTGGGGCTCATTAAAGGACCACTAAAAAATACACAAAGAAAATATACAGCTAGAAGGTGGAGGATCAGCATTAAGAGAAAGAGTTAATGAAAGAAAGATAAGGAGTTAGCATGGATAAAGAAGGGAACAGGAAGTGTGGTATTGATTTGTGGCCAAGGGGTTCGAGCGGGTTGAGAACAGAAAAGGTGACGGACTGAGACTATCACAGAATGAGACCAGTGACCAGGGGGAGGGAGGGGGGGGTGGGAGGGAGAGAGAGAGAGAGAGAGAGAGAGAGAGAGAGAGAGAGAGAGAGGAGCAGCTACTAGTTAACCATGTAATATTCAGCAGCAGGATATGCAATTGAGCAGTCTACAGTCAACTTGACCCATAGCCACAGTTTGAAAATGAAAATGGAAATTCCTTTGATTGATTAATTTGTTTATGGTAATCCTACATATGCCATGAAGTGGATGTATGATAGGATTGATTTCACAGGAATATGACCAAGGAATAGGACTGATTTCACAGGAATATGACCAAGGGAGTAGGGATGTGGAGGGCATGAAGCATACAATGATGTCGACTGGATTACAATTTTGGGGAGAAATGGGAAAAAATAAGAGTGAAGACATCCCTCGTTCCAAGACACACCACTTTGTAGTCAAAGCCTTGGCAGTGAACATGTTTCAGTCGTTTCAATCCCAGGTAGTATTAAATCATGAAGTGTTTACTCCTTTGCAACTGTTTCTGAAGGTAGTTTTGGCTTAGGAAGGCCTAAGCAAAACCTTTGCATACTAGTTGAGGTTCTTTTGGATGGAAATGGGTGGCAGCTGTCTAAGTAGAAGTATTGGTAGGTTTGATGGCACCAGGGGTTCATATAGAGTCAGATTGGAGGTTGTAGGGGGGAGAGAAAAAGAGGAATTGAGGTTCTACACACACAAGCATGTGGATAGGATGTCCTTGGCCCTGAGTCCACACTATAAATGGGGCCAGTTTGAGAACATTTGTGCACATGAGCAACATATCATTTGGCACCCCACCCTCCACCTTTTCCCTCATACATTTTCATCTACATCAGTTTTCACTAGTAACTACTTATACAAATCTTGCACCTTGCGCATCTCTCAACTTGGTGCCCCAAGTGGCTGCTACTAGTTGTGGTATGTGCTGTATGGAAATTTTACAGCTGTGGCACCTCTTGTGCCCCTCTCGACTCGGCACCCCAAATGGCGGCTTGTGTTTCTTTGGCCTTAAACCAGCTCTGATGATAAGGGAGGTTGTATGTTTGGTGTTTGCTGGGCATAGACAGAGTAGTGACTGAATATGGTAAGACGATTGGCATTGAGATGTAGATGACACTGACAATGACAAGCAGAGCACCAGGTTGTAAAGGGACAAGAACCGTGAAGAGCCAGTGAATAAAGTAGTTTATGCCTTTGATAGGTAGAGTAGGCTTTTGGTTATAATTTGATGGTGTTAGACCAGAAAGGTAGATCTTTTGATAGGGGCCCAGTAACCAGTCACAATTGGTTATCAAAGGTGGTTGCAATTAGGGACTTTGGGAAACCTGTGGAAAGATGATGTCAGGGGAGTGAGAAGAAAGCCAGGCCCCGGAGAGAAGTTTTGAGAAGAGCATAAGGATTTCAAAAGAAAGTGGGTGGTGGTCTGCTTGATTTCTGGGATGACATCACTGCAGAGCACTTGTAGGTGGAAGTATTCAACAACTGACACTGACTGTCAGCCACAGTCTGTGAGAGTCATTATAACAGTGGTAGTGCCTTTGCCTTTTGGGAGAATGATCAGGTCATGGTCAGGATATCATCTGGATATGTGTTTTTTTTTCTGTGGGTTCCTTAAGGGAAATGCTGTGATGGTTCACTGAAAAAGAACACAATCAGTTCCATTCAGCAGTCCAAACTTTTGCTCATTTTCTACTGACCTTGTCATGAACGAGATGATCAACTTTAATCTTCCTTTCCCTTCTCACTCAAGCATTGTGCTTTCTCCTTTGGGAGCAGTCAGTCAATAGGACAGCAACATTTTTCATTCCACATACAACAATAAGTGATTATTTAAACACACACTTATTCTAAATGTTTGATAGTAATAAGTGCTGAAGATCAAGCTGTTTCAGCACCAACAATAAACCAACAGTGATAAATGCATTGCTTCTCCTGGTATCAAGAGTTTTTGCTTACACATATGCCGCTTAAGACTGGTGATATCACTGCTAAAAAAGAACCTTGCAGTAACTATCTAGAAAAGCTGGGTAATTGTGATTAAACAAAGGCATTCATCATTTACCATTTAAATCACCTCTGCATTTAAAATTGGGTACCAAATTGTTATTTTATGGAACAAATGTTTTTTTACAGGAAATCATTGGCAGGAAAAATAAATGTGTTTCATTGGAGACTAATGAAGGAACACAGTGGGAACATTTCATTTCAAAAATCTGAATGCAGTGCGTTCCATGTGTGTGTAGTAGATCATTAGTTTCACCATTATTCCAACATGATTGACTCTTTATGGCTTTTTTCCCCTCAGCTTCATACTCGTCCTTTGGATACAAGAAAAGATGACAAAAGTTCATCAATGATGGTTCATATACACTGAAACCAAATTGATGCAACTGTTTTCCAGGTCATACCCCATCTCCTTCTCATACTCCCTCTTCCCTCCTCTCCCTTCTAACATCTTCCACCCTCCCCTCCCCCCCTTCCCCCTTTCTTTTCTGTTCCCCCTCCCTTCCCACTTTCTTTTCCGCCCCCCCTTCCTTCCCCCTTTCTTTTCCGTCCCCCTCCCTTCCCCTCTTTCTTCCCCCCCCCTCTCTCTCTCTCTCTCTCTCTCTCTCTCTCTCTCTCTCTCTCTCTCTCTCTGTGTGTGTGTGTGTGTGTGTGTGTGTGTGTGTGTGTGTGTGTTTTCTATAACTCATTTACTTCATGTTCATGTACAATTGGTACAGTAAAGTATTTCTCTTGTTTCAGATCACCAGATAGTACAACGCCCATCAGTAAATGAGGGATTCACAGACACAATCCACGGAAAAGGTAAGATAAATGAAGTACAAATAAAGTTTGTAAAAATTTATGTTCTTATTAACAAAACATTTACTGTATATCTTTCTGGAATTTATGTTCTTATTAACAAAACATTTACTGTATATCTTTCTGGGAGTTGATGTCCAAGTGAACTCCATATGTGGTAAAAGTTTCAGCTCACTTTTGTTTCCATGGGAAAAATTTGATGAAAGAAGGAACGCTCACAAGAAACAGGGTTTAACAAATGCAAAATTTTTCACAGTGTTGTAGATAAATGTTATGCCAGTATGGAAAAAATGAATTTATGTATTTCATTGATTACATAACCATCTATTTCTGTAGTCTAATCCAAGACCTGCTTTCCTGAGTTAGATTTTCTATAATTTGCCCCATGCCATTTATGTAAATGGTGAAGAATTCATATTCACCTATTCCATAATATTAGTTGTTATTGATGTGTGGAAATTTTAATTCTGTCTTCCGATTCCACTACTTCTAACAAGTGAGTTGTCTACTGTAGTTAGCACCTGCAACTTTAATAATATTGAGAAGTTTCTGGTAGTCCCCAGAGATATGAAATTACTTCAGGCTGTGCTGGTGAACAATCTGCCTCATGTTTACATGAAGCTTATAGCAAAATGCACTTATCTTGAAGAAAAATGGGTATTTATATTTAAAAACAAAGATGATGTGACTTACCATACAAAAGCGCTGGCAGGTCGATAGAAACACAAACAGACACATACATACACACAAAATTCAAGCTTTCGCAACAAACTGTTGCCTCATCAGGAAAGAGGGAAGGAGAGGGAAAGACGAAAGGAAGTGGGTTTTAAGGGAGAGGGTAAGGAGTCATTCCAATCCCGGGTCCTTTCCGCTCCCGGGATTGGAATGACTCCTTACCCTCTCCCTTAAAACCCACTTCCTTTCGTCTTTCCCTCTCCTTCCATCTTTCCTGATGAGGCAACAGTTTGTTGCGAAAGCTTGAATTTTGTGTGTATGTATGTGTCTGTTTGTGTTTCTATCGACCTGCCAGCACTTTCGTATGGTAAGTCACATCATCTTTGTTTTTAAATATATTTTTCCCGCGTGGAATGTTTCCCTCTATTATAAAAATGGGTATTTGTTTGATACAGCAGTTTTGTACGCCAGATTCCCAATTACTGAAAGAGCATAGCCTCTCCATCTCAGCCTTGTATACCATATTGAAAATTGGGCCTAGTAGCATTGAATGTAATGCTGAAAAATCTTCTGTTGATGATAAAAAAATGATATTTTATCAGAAATTGGGTAACTGTATAATGGAGTTTCTTTGAAGTGTCAGGTATCCCACTTGCTAATAGCACACCACAAATAAAAGTGGCTGAGAACTATTTTTGCTGCTTCATGTTTGTGTTGTGATCAATATACACCTCATTACAGTGTTTACTCTAATTGGTTATGTGATGACAATAAGAACTAGGCACTGTTAATTGGGATTTTGAACTTTCGCTGTTGATTAAAGAGAGAACTTTTTGTAATCATACCGAGTAAAACATGATCTTTCAGAGGAGGAAAGTGCATGTAGGAAATTCAGAAATCAAACAGTAACCTTTTCATATCATAATTTCTCATTGTCATGACTCTGTAACCTCTATCAATAATCTTTGAAATTTGACATTAGGATAACGTCATGGTACAACAAATCCCTTGTATACTCTATTACAGATTTCATATTTTTCCAAAATGGGTTACTTTGTCTTTTATTGCTAGACAGTACTATTCAGCTGAAATGGGTAACAAAACAGCATTTGAAATCAGCTGATGGCTTGAACAGAAAACTACAGAATGGGGACAAGCATTTGTAGGTGAAGTAAACCAATATATTAGAGCTTATTTTTATTCCAGTCAGTAATTGCAAAGGAAATGCATAGAAAACATACCTAGTTGGTTGGTGTGTAACAAAGCAATTCTAACACAAGTAACAAATTTTATGCCTACATATATATTTATGTTAAGTCACTATTAATGCAAATTGGTTGATAAGTTATTAAGTTATTTATTATACAGCAGCAACTTGGAATTTCCCAACAGTTTCATGTCGTCGTCTTATGAGAATATTGGGAGTACAGCTGTGTGACAGAATTCAAGACTGGGGGTAAAAAGTGAATTCAGTGCAGAACTATAATTCTAACGTCAACACCACAATTGGTTCATAGTTTATAACTGTTATCTGAACTGCACTGGTTCATGTTCAAAACATCTCTCCCAATAAGTATGTGATAACAAAATTCATATTTACTTGAAATGGAACACACCTTCAGCCTTTGGATACATGTTTTTTCTGCACATAAGAGTTTGTCATTGCGACATATTTAGCTTTGACATAATAATAGTATCTCATGATGAACTGTTTAGTGCATATTTGCCCACCTTCCATTATTTGTTTTATTATGGTACATCAACATTATTGTCAAACCACTCTTTAGTAGAGGACACCTAGTTGATTCGCAGTGTGTTACGGTTCCCTGGAAGTTTGCCTATGATCTTATTGGCATATCCTTCTTATAACCTCACAGGCTTTTCGGTTTTCATTTCTTGCACATAGTGTTTTCATTAGTTTTGCACATAGTACAAATTTGAGATTTGTTTTGAGCAGCCTGTAAATGTCAATCATTGGTATTCTTTTCAATTTGAGAGATGTGAAAGCAACAATTGCTACCGAAGGAATCATGTTGCTTGTTTGGAGAATTGTTAATGGACGTGTCCAGTATACCTACTGGCACTTTAAACACACTCTGGGCTTTATATTAACAGTTGTCGTATAAGACTTTACAAGAGCCAAAAAGATTTATCTACCACATTTGATAGATACCAGTGTCTGACCTAGTAATAGAAGCCTCAGATTTGGAATTCTGACAGCAGATACTTTGGATGGATTTAATTCCATAAATCTGGATGGGCAAAACATTCACTATCATAAATGTTAACTTAATATAGCTGTACCGGTGTGGTAGAAGTAAAGCAACAGTCAGTGTTGTGTTCTGTGATGCATATACAATTAAATCATTTAGAACAAATAATGTGGGAATAATAATAATAATATGCATGCCCTTCTCTGTAAGTGGATGTATAACTATAGTCACACATGAAGGACAAGGTAAATACTTGCAGATTATATGCCGGAGTATGTAATCGTAATCATGAGCTCTGAAAAGTAGCTGAACATAGGTGTTCGCAATATCCATCAATACACTGTGCTTCACACAACGAGCACATTTTGAATTACCCCAAATCCACAAACTTCTGCAACTACTTTACAATCCAGATCTGATCCCATTTGAGTTTTCTCTTGTTCAATAATCCAAAGTTGCTGCTTGTGAGCATCATTTTACTCACTGTATGTGGCTGTGAGTGTCAAGAAAATATTTGAGAAAAAAACTGTCTGAAGAAGACATTTAATGGAGCTTTCACTAAGTGGTTTGAGATATTGCTTTGCTAAATGCTGATTGAAGGACACTGTTTTGAGAAACTGTGAATATAGATTAGAAATCAGTAATTCACATTACTTTTTCAAAACTTTGTATTTTAGATACAGACAAGGTGAGAGAGGTCAGAGCATGTACAGAGATATAGAGTCAGTCATTGGCCATTCATTTAATATATGAGTGGAACTGGAAAATAAGTTATGTGGAATTGGATCATGTTCCCTCTGCTATCCACACCATAGCATCTTGTAAAGAACATATACAGATGTAGATGTAAAGCTGGTTATGCTACTATCATTATTTTACTCATACAGAAGGTATTTCTAATTAATTATTTTCACGTCAGTAGAAAGAACTAAAAAAGAGAGAATAAATACCACAAAGGGATACAGGAGAAATGTGAATGAATGAAGAGAGTGAGAAATACGAAAAATGAAAATGGTACTACTAAGTACATATGCAGCTAATACACCTATACTCTGCTAAGCAACGTGGGTATGTGTGATTTATTATTATTTGTCCTTTCCCCTATTCCAAACAAAGATACCAGTAGTCTACTCAGCTCTTATATGGATTTTTAATTCATTAAAATTCTTTAGTAACTTTGATGTGCTAGGGGTCTAGCACTCAGTCTTCAGGCCACGAGTGGCCTACCTGGACCATCCGACCACCGTGTCATCCTCAGTGGAGGATGCGGATAGGAGGGGCGTGGGGTCAGCACATCGCTCACCAGGTCGTAAGATGGTATTCTTGACTGAAGCCGCTACTATTCGGTCAAGTAGCCCTGCAATTGGCATCACAAGGCTGAGTGCACCCCGAAAAATGGCAACAGTGCATGGCGGCCTGGATGATCACCCATCCAACTGCCGACCATGCCCAACAACGCTTAACTTCAGTGAGCTCATGGGAAACGGTGTATCCACTGCGACGAGGCCCTTGCCCGCTAGGGGTCTAGAGGGAGAAATAATATTCATCAATGTTGTTGTTGTTGTTGTTGTTGTTGTTGGTTTTATTCCAAAGACTGCCTTGCTACAGTTATCAAATGCCATGCTAGCGTCTACATCTCTGCATAACTACTGCAGCCTATATCCATTTGAATCATATACAGCCAAGCTTTGCTCTTGTTCAATTGCCTGTTCCTTGATGCTTCAGGAAGTGTTTCCAATTAACCCCTTCTTTTAGTCAAGTTGTGCTATTCTTTCTTCCCCAATTTGATTCAGCACCTCCTCTTTAGTTTCTGTACCTACACATCTAATCTTCAGAATTCTTGTGTAGCACCATATTTCAAAAGTTTCTATTCTCTTCTTGCTTGAACTCTTTATTGTCCATGTTTCACTTTCATGCAAGGCTACATTCCAGACAGATACCTTCAGGAATGACTTCCTAACATTTAAGTTTATGTTCAATTATAACAAATTTCTGTTTCTCAGAAATGCTTTTCTTGATATTGCCAGTCTGCATTTTATATTCTCTCTACTTTACCCATCTTCAGTTATTTTATTGCCTTAAAACCAAAACTCATCAACTATCTTTAGTAACTCATTTCCTAATAAAATTCACTCAGTATCACCGAATTTGATTCAATCACATTCCCGTTGATACCCATTATCTAACCTCTTTTCAAGAATATTTTTGTCAGGACTAGCACTCCTGAGGATCTCCATAGTTCTGAGGGAGTGTTGTCTGCCGAAGGTGCCTTGTTTTGACATACGTTGTTCAGTGTTCTGTCAAATTCTTCTCACATTATCATATTTCCTATCTCCCCTTCGTATACTTACTCTTCTCGTTCCATGATATTGTCTTCAAGTTTGTTTCCTTTGTATAACCATTCTGCATATTCCCTACACATTTGTGTTCCCTTCTTTGCAAAGTATTGGCTTGCCATCTGAGCTCTTAATATTCATTTAGGTGTGTGTCATTCCTCTGAAGGTATCTTTCCTAAAAGTGGGCTCTGTCTTCCCCATAGTAATGCATGCTTCTACAGCTTTGCATTTCTCATCCAGCCATTCCCACTTCGCCTTTTTTGCAGTTTCTCTCAGTCTCTGTTTTTAGATGCCTGTATTTCCTTTTGCATGCTTCATTGCAGCATTTTTATATCTCCTACGTTTGTCAGTTAAATTCAGTATCTTGTGTGTTATCCAAAGATGTTTACTGCACTTTGTCTTCTTGCCTGTTTGATTCGCTGCTGCCTTCAATATTCCAAAATTTAACCATTTGTATTATTTCTTTCCCCTGTTTCAATCAATCACTATCTAATCTTCTTTCGAAATTCTGAACCTGTGGTTCTTTTAATTTATCCAGATCTCATTTCCTAAATTTCCAACCTTTCTACAATTTCTACTGTTTTAATCTGCAGTCTATAACCAATAAATTTTTGCCAGAGCCCTCATCTGCCCCCGAAAATGTTTTGAAGCTTAAAATCAGGTTTTGAAATTCTTTTTTTTTCCGTTATACAATCCCTCCCCCATGAACCATGGACCTTGCCGTTGGTGGGGAGGCTTGTGTGCGTCAGCGATACAGATAGCCGTACCGTAGGTGCAACCACAATGGAGGGGTATCTGTTGAGGGGCCAGACAAATGTGTGGTCCCTGAAGAGGGGCAGCAGCCTTTTCAGTAGTTGCAGGGGCAACAGTCTGGATGATTGACTGATCTGGCCTTGTAACTCTAACCAAAACGGCCTTGCTGTGCTGGTACTGCGAACGGCTGAAAGCAAGGGGAAACTACAGCCGTAATTTTTCCCGAGGGCATGCAGCACTACTGTATGGTTAAATGATGATGGCGTCCTCTTGTGTAAAATATTCCGGAGGTAAAATAGTCCCCCATTTGGATCTCCGAGCGGGGACTACTCAAGAGGATGTCGTTATCAGGAGAAAGAAAACTGTTGTTCTACAGATCAGAGTGTGGAATGTCAGGTCCCTTAATCGGGCAGGTAGGTTAGAAAATTTAAAAAGGAAAATGGATAGGTTAAAGTTAGATATAGTGGGAATTAGTGGCGTTCGGTGGCAGGAGGAAGAAGACTTTTGGTCAGGTAAATACAGGGTTATAAATACAAAATCAAATAGGGGTAATGCAGGAGTAGGTTTAATAATGAATAAAAAAAATAGGAGTGCAGGTAAGCTACTACAAACAGCATAGTGAATGCATTATTGTGACCAAGATAGACACGAAGCCCACGCCTACTACAGTAGTACAAGTTTATATGCCAACTAGCTCTGCAGATGACGAAGAAATTGATGAAATGTATGATGAGATAAAAGAAATTATTCAGATAGTGAAGGGAGACGAAAATTTAATAGTCATGGGTGACTGGAATTCAGTAGTAGGAAAAGGTAGAGAAGGAAACGTAGTAGGTGAATATGGATTGGGGGTAAGAAATGAAAAAGGAAGCCGCCTGGTAGAATTTTGCACAGAGCATAACTTAATCATAGCTAACACTTGGTTCAATAATCATAAAAGAAGGGGGTATACATCGAAGAAGCCTGGAGATAATAGAAGGTATCAGATAGATTATATAATGGTAAGACAGAGATTTAGAAACTAGGTTTTAAATTGTAAGACATTTCCAGGGGCAGATGTGGTCTCTGACCACAACCTATTGGTTATGAACTGTAGATTGAAACTGAAGAAACTGCAAAAAGGTGCGAATTTAAGGAGATGGGATCTGGATAATCTGACTAAACCAGAGGTTGTACAGAGTTTCAGGGAGAGAATAGGGGAACAATTGACAGGAATGGGGGAAAGAAATACAGTAGAAGAAGAATGGGTAGCTTTGAGGGATGAAGTAATGAAGGCAGCAGAGGATCAAGTAGGTAAAAAGACGAGGGCTAGTAGAAATCCTTGGGTAACAGAAGAAATATTGAATTTAATTGATGAAAGGAGAAAATATAAAAATGCAGTAAATGAAGATGGCAAAAAGGAATACAAACGTCTCAAAAATGAGATCGACAGGAAGTTCAAAATTGCTAAGCAGGGATGGCTAGAGGATAAATGTAAAGATATAGAGGCTTATCTCACTAGGGCTAAGATAGATACTGCCTACAGGAAAATTAAAGAGACCTTTGGAGAAAAGAGAACCACTTGTATGAGTATCAAGAGCGCAGATGGAAACCCAGTTCTAAGCAAAGAAGGGAAAGCGGAAAGGTGGAAGGAGTATATAGATTCAGATTCTTTATTCACCATTGACCACTGAGGTGGAATAGGCAGTTTACATGGATATCATATAACATTTTCCTTGAATAGTACCTTAAAGCTAAATGAGCATTGCAAATAGGGCCCATAGATGATAACATACACCATAACACAAGATAAATACATTCAGTGATATCACATAATGAAATCCTTAAAAATTAATGTCAATTGATTTTATATTCATAAATTCTGTTATATTGTAAAAAGGATTGATTAGTAACCAGTTTAGTAGCTTGCTCCTGAAGCTACTTATGTGAGCCAACCGAGAAGAAAATGAAGTTTATTAAATATTTTTAGACTATTGATTAGATGGGAATTCCCTGTTCTTGTCAGCCTGTGCCTAGGTATGTCTAATTTTGTTTTGCCTCTGGTATTATGGTGGTGTATGTTTTCCCTCATTTCAAAATCTGCTATATTGTTTTTTTGCGTATGACGCTGAGGCGTATATATAAAGATTAATAACTGTTAATATTTTCAGCTGAATAAACAGTGGCTGGCAGTGCTCTGATCTACCAGAGTTGCTAATTGCCCGTATCACTTTCTTCTGAATTTTTAGAACTTCAGTGATGTCAAGACGAGTCCCCCCATATCAGCAGTCCATACTCTATGTGTGACTGAAAGAGTCCAAAATAAATAACTCTTAAATATTCTTTTATCAGCAGGCTTCTCAGTTTCCACATTAAATACGTAACTCGAGACAATTTTGTGCAGGTATGGTTGAAGTGTGTTTCCCACATTAACTTAGAATCTACATGAATTCCTAGAATTTTCACTGCTTTCACCTCTACCTCTTTTGACAATCCTAGTATACTATGTTGGTTTTTATCAGGATTGCAAAATAGTGTATTTGATGAGAACCAATTTAGTGCTGCTTCCAGGCCATCTTGCATCATATCTTGCAGAACTGACATGTTCTCATGCTGAGCAAGCAAAGTTGTGTCATCAGCATTACAAATAACAGTATTGGGGATACTATGGGGTAAATCATTGACTGCAATTACAAAAAAGAAGGGCCCAAGCACAGAACCTTGTGGGACTCCTGTCTCAACTTCTAGCAATTGTGAGTTTTTGTTTCTGACAGAGGCAAACTGCTTCCCATTGTTTAGGTATGATTCAATTACTGCCAATGCAGAGTCTTGTACAACATAGAATTTGAGTTTAGTAAGTAAGATATCATCAGAAATGCAGTCAAATGCCTTACTTAAATCACATAAAAGAAGTGAGGCTTTATTTTTATTCTTAAAAGCTGTTATTACTTCATTCACAATTGAAAGAAAGCAGTGATGGTATTTCTTCCCTTGCAGAAGCCAAATTTACTATCAGAGAGTAAGTTATGCGACTCAAAGTAGTAGTTTAGTTGGTTATAAATAAGAGATTCAAATATTTTCGAGAAAATGGGAACCATTGAAACTGGTCTATACAAGGGCGATGTACTTGAGGACAATATTATGGAAATGGAAGAGGGTGTAGATGAAGATGAAATGAGAGATATGATACTGCGTGAAGAGTTTGGCAGAGCACTGAAAGACCTAAGCCAAAACAAGGCCCCGGGAATAGACAACATTCCATTAGAACTACTGATAGCCTTGGGAGAGCCAGCCCTGACAAAACTCTACCATCTGGTGATCAAGATGTATGAGACAGGCGAAATACCCTCAGACATCAAGAAGGATATAATAATTCCAATCCCAAAGAAAGCAGGTGTTGATAGATGTGAAAATTGCGAAATACCCTCAGACATCAAGAAGACTATAATAATTCCAATCCCAAAGGAAGCAGGTGTTGACAGATGTGAAAATTACCGTACTATCAGTTTAATAAGTCACGGCTGCAAAATACTAACACGAGTTCTTTACAGACGAATGGAAAAACTGGTAGAAGCCGACCTCAGGGAAGATCAGTTTGGATTCCGTAGAAATGTTGGAACACGTGAGGCAATACTGACCTGTGACTTATCTTAGAAGATAGATTAAGGAAAGGCAAACCTACATTTCTAGCATTTGTAGACTTAGAGAAAGCTTTTGACAATGTTGACTGGAATACTCTCTTTCAAATTCTGAAGGTGGCAAGGTTAAAATACAGGGAGCGAAAAGCTATTTATAATTTGTACAGAAACCAGATGGCAGTAATAAGAGTCGAGGGACATGAAAGGGAAGCAGTGGTTGGGAAGGTAGTGAGACAGGGTTGTAGTCGCTCCCTGATGTTATTCAATCTGTATATTGAGCAAGCAGTGAAGGAAGCAAAAGAAAAATTTTGAGTAGATGTTAAAATCCATGGAGAAGAAATAAAAACTTTGAGGTTCACCTATGACATTGTAATTCTGTCAGAGACAGCAAAGGACTTGGAAGAGCAGTTGAACGGAATGGACAGTGTCTTGAAAGGAGGATATAAGATGAATGTCAACAAAAGCAAAACAAGGATTATGGAATGTAGTCGAATTAAATCGGGCGATGCTGAGTGTATTAGATTAGGAAATGAGACACTTAAAGTAAGTAGTAAATGAGTTTTGTTATTTGGGGAGCAAAATAACTGATGATGCTCGAAGTAGAGAGGATATAAAATGTAGACTGGCAATGGCAAGGAAAGCGTTTCTGAAGAAGAGAAATTTGTTAACATCAAGTATAGATGTAAGTGTCTCGAAGTCATTTCTGAAAGTATTTGTATGGAGTGTAGCTATGTATGGAAGTGAAACGTGGACGATAAATAGTTTGGACAAGAAGAGAATAAAAGCTTTCGAAATGTGGTGCTACAGAAGAATGCTGAAGATTAGATGGGTAGATCACATAACTAATGAGGAGGTATTGAATAGAATTGGGGAGAGGAGGAGTGTGTGGCACAACTTGACTAGAAGAAGGGATCGGTTTGTAGAACATGTTCTGAGGCATGAAGGGATCACCAATTTAGTTTTGGAGGGCAGCGTGGAGGGTAAAAATCGTAGAGGGAGACCAAGAGATGAATACACTAAACAGATTCAGAAGGATGTAGGTTGCAGTAGGTACTGGGAGATGATGAAGCTTGCACAGGATAGAGTAGCATGGAGAGCTGCATCAAACCAGTCTCTGGACTGAAGACCACAACAACAACAACAACAACAACAACAACATACAATCCATACTGGTTCTTAAACAAAGGTTTTCCAATGATTAAATTGTGCCCTACACAAGATCCTACAAAGTGGCATCCTCTCCCATCATGATTAAATTTTTGTCTCTGTTAACTGTCTCCATAATTTATTTTATCTAATCATACTTTCTTTCATTCTTGTCTTTATGTGCAAAAACTAGTTGACATATAAACTTTTAGTGCTGTGGTGAGAGTTGACTTTGTATGTATCTTGGCTATGATAATGTTTTCACTATCCTATTCACAGCAGCTTATTTATTACCTCTAAAACTAACTCAACTCCGCCCAAACAAGCCATGAAGGCTCAATGGTACTGACCGGCCGCTGTGTCATCCTCAGCCAAAAGGCGTCGCTGGATGCAAATATGAAGGGGCATACGGTCAGCACACGAGTTTCCCAGCCGTATTTCAGTTTACGAGACTGGAGCTACCACTTCTGAATCAAAAAGCTCCTCAGTTTGCCTCACAAGGGCTGAGTAGCACCTGGCTTGTCAGCAGCACTCAGCAGACCGAATAGTCACCCATCCTAATGCTAGCCCAATCTGACAGTGCTTAACTTCAGTGATCCGATGGGAACCGGTGTTACCATGATGGCAAAACTTGTCTTATTGCCTCTACACTTTACTAATTCCCACTATATCTAACTTCAACTTGTCTATTTCTTTCCGTATAATTCTGTAACCTACCAACCCAATCAAGAGAGATAACATCCTACGCTCTGACCCATAGAAAATATGTTTTGTTTTTTTCAATTCTGAGATTCAAATGGAGGAACTATTTTACTTCTAGAATATTTTACTTGAGGGAATGCCATAATCATTAAGCCATACTGTAGAGCTGCATGTCCTTGGGAAATGTATAACACCTGTAGTTGCTTTCAGGTGTTTTCAGTACCGACATAGATAAGCCAAGTTGGCTGATATTACAAGGCCAGATCAGTCTATCATCCAGGGTGTTGCCCTGCAACTACTGAAAATGCTGTTGCCCTCTTCAAGAACCATATATTAGTCTTGCATCTCATATACACCTGTCAAATGTTGTTAGACCTCAGAATAGCTGTCGATATCATTGAGGCATGTAAGCAACCCCACTGTGGCAAAGTCCTTGGTTCATGGGGGTGGTGAAGGGAGATTCGTTAGTAGACTGCATGAATACCATGTAAGTACATTTTCTGTAATAAACTAATTTTTTCCCAAATCTTGTCATTAACTACAGCCTGCCATATACCTTCTCGATTTTATCATCACATTGTACTTTCCTATAAATGATATAAGATTATGCAGGTGTGCTTTAATAAACATTCATCCTAACTCAAACAGTACAAGAGATTTTCATTTTATTATGCCCTTAAGTACATTTATCTAATTTTGTAGTTAGCTGTGATTCACTACACTGAGCGTGCAAACTTTCCTGAGTGGTACAACACTCCTCTTTTAGGATACTTCTGTATAAATGAATATTGTCTGTGAATGGTACTGTCATTATCTGTATTCAACACTTACAATAACATTTTATTTAACTGTCTGCAAACACAGTAATCCCATGCCTAAATAATGCCCAAGTCCTGTTATCAGAGGTGCTTCCATAGAAGAGGCTACAAATTCACAACATGCCACCAAAGAAAACATAGCAACAAGATGATGACATAGTCTTATCATTATTATTTTGATTTTCAAAATAGAGATCTCAAAACCAGCACGGGAGGGAAACATTCCACATGGGAAAAATATATCTAAAAACAAAGATGATGCGACTTACCAAACGAAAGCACTGGCGGGTCGATAGACACACAAACAAACACAAACATACACACAAAATTCAAGCTTTCGCAACCAACGGTTGCTTCATCAGGAAAGAGGGAAGGAGAGGGAAAGACGAAAGGATGTGGGTTTTAAGGGAGAGGGTAAGAAGTCATTCCAATCCCGGAGTGGAAAGACTTACCTTAGAGGGAAAAAAGGACAGGTATATACTCGCACACACACCCATATCCAACCGCACATACACAGACACAAGCAGACATTTGTATATATATATATATATATATATATATATATATATATATATCTCAGTGGGTGGGCAAAAATATGGAAACACAACTTAATACAGTTTAAGAAACTCATCGGCATTCAAAAGACCTTCTAGTCACCTCAGAATGGATAAATACAGGATCTGTACAGTTTTCACTGGAATGTCATACCATTCTTCCTGCAAAATAGTGCAAGTTCAGGTAATAATGATACTGGTGGATAGCAACCATGCAGCCTTCTCTCCACTGTAGACCACAAAGACTCAATAATACTGAGATCTGGTGACTGGTGGTCAAGGGAGACGTGATAGCTCATCCTTGTGCTATCAAAACCAGCCCTGGACAGTGGCCCTGCTGTCTTGAAACACAGTATCACCATTTGGGAACAAACGTTGTATCATACAGTGGACATGATCAGCCAAAATCATCACACAG
Source organism: Schistocerca serialis cubense (assembly GCF_023864345.2). Classification (NCBI taxonomy): domain Eukaryota; kingdom Metazoa; phylum Arthropoda; class Insecta; order Orthoptera; family Acrididae; genus Schistocerca; species Schistocerca serialis. The sequence goes on from NC_064640.1 coordinate 642,628,874, forward strand.
TCCTTGGCAGTAATTCAACCTTGCAGATTAACCATGATGATGATGTTTTTCTGCTTTCTTTGTACGGGGTATGAATCTTCAATGCAGTGTCTCATGAAACACCAAATACGTCAGCTACCTTGGTTATGAAAGCATCCACCATACAAGTACCAACAATTAGCCCACATTTGAATTCACTTATAATGCACTCACAGCTTCACAGAACACTGTTCTGACCATGACTGACAGTTGCAGTTTATTGAAGAGATTGCACAGGTGTCATTTATGGTCAGATACAACAGAGCAACCTGCAGGCTTGGCTAGTATCTGCATTTATGTTCAAGCATGCATTTCTCACAGTGTTCTCACATTTGTTTCCACATATACCATAGATCCATCAGCACATCTAGACCCAAGGATGTAAAATGAGTTAAAAGAAAAGTTTTATTACATGCCTATCATTTACATACATATCATTTACACTACATTGATTCACATACAAATTGTTTATAATAACACGTAAAGATTAAAAAAAGTGACACAACCATGAGCTATAAAACATAATTAAGAAATCACATAAAGATTAAGCTTGATTTATCTAGTAAGAATGAATAACATGGTGTGTTAGAACATAAACAAAATGTCTGATATAATACATACAATTAGCACAGCAACAGCAAACATACATGTGTGGTGGACGTGGTCTATCTGGCTCTTTTAAAAACTGTACCTGTTGAAATGAAACGCGTTTTCAAGCAAAAAGACTTCTAACTTGCTTTTGAATAATTTATTCCCTCATGTGGACTGAACATCACTTGGAAGCAAGTTAAGGATTTGCTTCTTTCTGAACTAGAGACAAATTTTTCATTTCACAATGTAGGTCACATTTCCTTCTACATTTGTGACTGTTACGCAACATTTATTCCATAGTGAGAAGGATTGTCAGTATGAACATCATAATTGAGGAGATGTATTGTCAGGTAGTAGTCCGTATTCCTACTTGTTTCAAAATTCTACAGCATGAGGTTCTTGGAGGCATTCTACACATAATTCTGATGACCATTTTCTTTGCAATAAATACTACTTTTTATGCTGATTCCATTACATATAAGTCAGTGGGAATAACCAAAGTAGGTGAAGTTTGAGATATGGGTATCTCTACTGTTGGAAATTATCCTGATGGTAATGTTGCTGAGCACAGCCTTTTCAGGATTTTTCAAGCTAAACTTGCTATTTGGACACCTAAGCATTTTTAATTATATAGTCTCTGTATCTGCTGACCTTAGTATGTGGTAACAGTCTCCTGCGAGCTTTCACGGTTTAGATGTAGCTGGCTGCAGTTGGTTTTGCTGAGGTTTATCACTACTGAATTTACTGTGAACCATTTCAGAATATCTGAAAGCAACTGATTGGCAGTAGTCATAGAGTGGTGGATATTTTGTAAGCAGTCACATCACTCTTATTATCACAAACATTGTGAAGTGTCAGGTTTCATTGAATATTGTTAATGTAGGTGTATACGAAAAATGATAGGGGACCAGTGACTGATCCTTGCCGCATAGGGTAGCCCTGTGGTCTGATGCGCCTTGGTGTGTGTGTGTGTGTGTGTGTGTGTGTGTTTTGTCCTTAGCGTACGTTAGTTTAAGTTACATTGAGTAGTGTGTAAGCGTAGGGACCAATGACTTCAGCAGTTTGGTCCCATAGGAATTACCACAAATTTCCACAAATCCTTATTGGAATCTGTAGTGTACCATTCTATAGTCAGACTGTATCCCTCGTACCCTTTTGTTGTTTTAATATTTTAAACAGGTATCCAGTTGTTCTCTGAACCTATAGTGACACTTTCTCAAGAAGTATTGTGTGATCAGCACAGACAAAAGCTTTAGAAAGATCACAGATATGCTGTTTGGTGAAGTCTTTTTGTCTAGGCATTCCAAAGCATAATTTGTGAATGAAAATATTTGTAGAAATAACTTTTTGAAATTGAAGCTACATCTTACTTAAAACTTTGAAGTTGACAAGACATTTCACAATCCTGGCATATAGCAATTTTTGCAGGGCTTTCAGGCAGTACAGTACACCCCCTACTGTGAAAAGAGATGGTGACAATTTGTAATGTCTGCAGCATCACCTTTTTTTGCAGACAGGTTTCACAGTTGCAAATTTCAGTCTCTTGAGGAATACACTTTGATTCATGCAGGTGCTGCAGTAGCAATACAGTGGTCAACCTAACAGAATTTTAGCTGCATAAAAATATATCTGTGCACTATGATTGTCAAATTATGGAAGAACATTTATTTTAATTGAACATTAAAACTAATATTAACTACATTCTACACATTTTGAGTTAAAACATGCTAAAAGCTACTTTCTTCTGAAACATTGTTACTATGATTGTGCTTTTCAAAAGAGAGTAATCAAAACATTAAGTGTATGTTATCCATTAGCAGGGGTTATATGATACAGAAAGTTTTCAGCTGCATAAGAACAAAAGTTTCTAGAGCATTATTGTTGTGTTCTGAAAGAACATTTATCATTGGTTCAAACATTGTATTGACATTGGCTGTGGATGTGCTTTTCACAGCAGATCTCAATGTGACAAAGATGAACCACATTCCCGTATGATCTTTCACTATGTGCCTTTCATGGCATAATTTTTTATGACTGTGAACCAGTTTGAATATATAAGTGTCTCAGAATGCTTTGTCACATGTTTCAGTGACATTTCCAGGGTGGCAGTTGTAAAGAGATTTCATTATTGTGCAAGAAAAAGACTCTTGAATGTAATCTAATCTCTAGATGTTCTGCAAGATCAGCATTGCAAGGAGACATTCAGTAGTGGAAAAAGCCACATATAATGTTTGTTGAGATTAAAAAGTTCGTGAATATAGGACCTGCAGCAATAAAAACAATTTTCCATGAAAAGTTGCATAAATATTGTAGCCATAGTAGGCAGCTTTACTATCCAGTGAACTGATATCTATTAACGTTTGGCAGAATTAATAAAGAACACTTTTCAGGAAATATATGGCGTACTGACAGGTGACATGACATGATTTTATTATTGTAAAACCAAAACCAAATGACATTCTGATGTTTACTGCTTTCCTGATGCAAAATCATCATCCAGTGTGGAAAGGAACCAAAGACGTAGAAATGAAACCCATCATTTCTGTGGTCAGCCAACTCACAGTGGCTAGTAAATGCTACATGATGCATGGGTTGCTTTAAGTTGCTGGACTTCAGACCAGCTGACGTCAAAGAAAATTCATCTGAGTTTGCTCCTGAACCACTGAGTACTAAAGAAGACTTGTTTCGGAAAGAATAACATTACAGTCATGATGGAGACAACACTGATTTTTTAAAAACTTTCAATAATGTTTTCTTTTCCAGCACAATCACATATGATTTTAACAACAATTTACTGGTTTCGACTGTCACCAGTCATTTTCAGAGCATAAGAAGGAAGCAGTAGTACCGTCCCCATCACTTTGAAAAAATAGCATTGTTGATGTGATTTTCTCAGACTGCTGCTTCCTTTCTATGATCTGAAGATGGCCAGTGATGGCCAAAACCAGTAATTTATTTTTGTAGTTATATGTGATTGTGCCAAAGAATAAATCCTTTTAAAAAGATAGTAAGTTTTTTGCTGTCTCACTCACCACATTCATTTGTCCTGGTGCCTTGTTACTTCTTTATGTTCCCTCAAACCTAAAAATGCCCAATAACGCCACCATTTTTATGAAGAGGCTGTACCATCTTATGCTAATGTGACCTGGCACATTTTTAAGATGATTCCTGAGGACTGGAAAGTGCTTGGGGAGTGTTTTGAAAGAATAAATAATCTAGTCAAACTATTGAATAAAATCTTTACAGGTGATTCAGTCATATGTTTTTAATGGTCCTCATAAAAATACAGTTAGTACTTCACAGTACCATATTTTGACTGCCTGAATGATTCTAGTGCTGTAGTAACACACAATGATTTCTGTTAGTTGTTCTGTATATTCCAATTCCTGTCTTCTACAATTTTTGCCCTCTGTGACTGCCCCTAGTATAACACATGCCGTATCATCCTGTCTCTTCTTCTAGATAGTATTTTTCACATGTCCTGTAATTCTTCATCACTTCGATAGTGTCATCAATACATTTTGTCATTGATGGTGGTGGCACCTTGTATGGAAAACCTGGGAAACTGGGAAGTCTCAGAAAAATTTAATTTACTGGAGAGGTCAGGGATACCTTAGTATGCTGAGACACTCTGGGGGTAATTCAACTGTTTGTTGCTTGATCATGGCTACCTCTGGTGTGCTTGCTGACCTCAGGAATCTTCATTAATGTTTATCGGTTCTCGCCTGATAAATTGTCGTGATAGTAAATGTGAGGTTTTCAGCGTTATAAGAAGTATAAATACTGATCTGTTTTGAAAAAAGTATCTTTTCTAGTTCTATATTGAATATTCAGCCTTTGGTTATTCTTTGATAATTTCAAAGCATAGTAAGGCTTTATCAGCATTCTTGCAGTGTTGTGCTTCATATTAACAATGACTGTAGTGTGAAGAGCTTTCATTTTGAAACATGATGTTTCAGTGCTCTCAAAGTGTAATGACATTTTCACTCCGCTGCAGGGGTCTGCACTGATATGAAACATCTCGGCAGATTAAAACTGTGTGCCAGACCAAGATAGCAAGTTTGAGTCTCTGTCTGGCACACAGTTTTAATCTGCCAGGAAGTTTTATTTTGATATTACGTTGCAGTGATAACAGTTGAAAGTGTGTTTCTGTGAGGATTCCTCATATACTTGAGGTTGTCTCACAGTACCATGGCATGGTATGAAGTGGCAAGAGACAGTGGTAACAATGGAATTCCCAAGGTCAACAACAGCTTTTAAGAATTCTTGATAAAATTTGTAAATAAACTGTTGATTCATTTTCATTGTTTTGATGTCCAGCTAATGATTCAGCCATAAACCTTTCTGTCAGTACACTCAGAAAATTTTAGTCATAGATTTTCTGCTCTGTTCTGTAATGTCCTTAGGTTAGTTAGTCAGACTGAAAAAGTCCTGTAGCTGAATTAAAAGTAGCAACTATTTACTTTGACTAACATATATCACGCTGCTTTTATGCATGTTATGAGTACTTCAGATTATAAGGTCCTAGTCTTGATTAAAGAGTTATAAATGTCATGATAGTATGTATATTTTCCTGTGTTGACTTTAGAATTTACTTGACAATCCTGATTGATAAAATTATACGATTTTTGAAGTATATGTAATGAGAGGTTTATCAGTCTGAATGAAGTTTTATTATGAACATTTTAAATTTATCTGACATAACTATGTTACAAAGAATTGCAGTTGAACATTATTTTTTGAACTACAACAAACTTAACAAATATATCTTGTGTTCAAACCTAACTGAACTTGGAAAAATCACTAGTAAGCAATGTGGCAACTCAGAAATTTCATTTGCAGCCATGTAAACTAGTAAAGTCAAACTTATTCCCACATACAGCAACTACTACTACAACTCCATACGTATCATTTACAGAGAAATTGTGAGAACAAGATTAGAATAATTACAGCATTCAATCAATCATTCTTCCCACATGCCGTGTGTGAGTGGACTGAAAAGAAACCCTAATAACTGGTAATGGGGGACGTATCCTCCACCATGCACTTCATGGTGGTTTGCAAAGTATAGATATAGATGTAGATGTAGAACTGGTTCCAGGAAGTCTGAAATTTCAACCGGGAAAAACTTGGACATCTTGAGATAGCTATTGGTTGAACAAAGTCGCTGCCCTGTTGATATCCTTTGTCTCTGAATTTTTGACCCACTTCTTAACTTTTATTTTATTTCCTTCAATACTTCTTTGATATACAGTTTGAACGGTAGAAGGAAAGACTGCTTTCCTGGCTTATGCCCATTTTAATCTGAACACAATTCTCTTATTTTTTCATTCTGATTGTTCTCTCTTGGCCCTTGTGCAAATTTTTTATTATCCATCTTTCTGTATCACTTATACCTGTTTTACTGAGGATTTCAAACATTTTGCAACATTTTGTAGTGTTAAAAGCTTTCTCTAGGTTGAGAGATTGTATGAAGTGCCTTTAATTGTTCTTATATCTCGCTTCTATTACCAATCATATCAGAATCATCTATTTTGTTCATAATATCAGAATCATCTCTTTAGTAGCTTTACCTTTTCTTAAAGCCAAACCGATTGTCCTCTAACAGATCCCAAATATTCTTTTCCATTCTCCAATATATTACTATGCTCCATCTCTCTCTGAAAAGGCTTAGGTACGCTCAACATTGCTGACCGACCACTGCATCATCCTCAGCCTATAGGGATCACTGGATGCAGATATTGAGGGGCATGTGGTCAGCACACCACTCTCCCAGCCGTTGTCAGTTTATGAGACTGGAGTAGCTACTTCTGAATCAAGTAGCTTCACAATTTACCTCATAAGGGCTGAGTGCACCCTGCTTACCAACAGCATCTGACAAACCTGATGGTCACCCATCCAAGTGCTAGCCAAGCCCAACAATACTTAACTTCAGTAGTGTATTTATTTATTTACATGTCAAGTTCCGTAGGACCAAATTGAAGAGCAAATCTCCAAGGTCGTGGAACATGTCGAAATTACAACATAAAAGTAATAACAGATAAAAATAAAATGTTTAGGAACCTTAAAAAAGTCAGTCAGTAAGTTTTAAGTTAACGCAATCAACAATACAACAAGAATCAGCTTAATTTTTCAAGGACCTCCTCGACAAAATAGGAGTGAACCATAAGGAAACTCTTCAGTTTCGATTTGAAAGCACTTGGATTACTGGTCAGATTTTTGAATTCAAGTGGTAGCTTATTGAAAATGGATGCAGCAGTATATTACACACCTTTCTGGAAAAGAGTTAAGCAAGTCTGATCCAAATGCAGGCTTGATTTTTGCCGAGTATCAACTGAGTGAAAGCTGCTTATTCTTGAGAATAAGCTAATATTGTTAACAACAAATGACAGTAAGGAATATGTATACTGAGAAGCCAATATCAAAAGACCCAGGGGTCGACAAGAGGTTCGTGAACTTACATCGCTTATTGCCCGAACTACCCATTTCTGAGCCAAAAATATCCTTTTAGAATGGGAAGAGTTACCCCAAAATATAATACCATATGACATAAGCGATTTAAAATAAGCAAAGTACATTAATTTTTGTGACAAACGTTCACTTATTTCAGATACCATTCGAATAGTGAAAATGGCAGCATTAAGTCTTTGGACAAAATCCTGAACTTGGGCTTTCCATGACAGTTTACTATCTATCTGAACACCTAGAAATTTGAATTGTTCACTTTCACTAATCATATGCCCATTCTATGAAATTTAAACGTCAGATTTTGTTGAATTGTGTGTTAGAAACTGTAAAAACTGAGTCTTGCTGTGATTTAGTGTTAGTTTATTTTCTACAAACCATGAACTTATGTTATGAACTGCACTATTTAAAACCGAGCCAATGTTGCACACAACATCCTTTACTACCAGGCTAGTGTTTTCAGCAAAGAGAAATATTTTAGAGTTCCCCGTATTACTAGAGGGCATATCATTTACATAAATAAGGCACAGGAGGGTCCCCAACACTGATCCCTGTGGCACCCCCCCCCCCCCCCCCCCCCCCCCACTTGACTGTATCCCACTGAGACTCCACATCACAGCCATTCTCAACATTGTGAATAATGACGTTTTGCTGTCTGATGCTAAAGTAAGAGGTGAATCAATTGTGAGCTACTCCCCATATTCCATAATGGTCCATCTTCTGGAGCAATATTTTGTGAGCAACACAATCAGACACCTTAGTCAAATCAAAAAATATGCCTAGTGTTCGAAACCTTTTGTTTAACCCATCCAGTACCTCACAGAGAAAAGATAATATAGCATTTTGAGTTGTTAAATGACTTCTAAAGCTAAACTCTACATTTGATAGCAAATCGTGTTATATAAAATGATCAATTATCCTTACATACACCATTTGATAGCAAATCGTGTTATATAAAATGATCAATTATCCTTACATACACAGCTTTTTCAATAACTTTAGCAAACGCTGATGGCATAGAATAGGTCTAAAAATATCTACACTATCCTTTTCTCCCATTTTATAAAGTGAGTACTACTGAGTACTTTAATCGTTCAGGAAACTGACCATTCCTAAAGGAAAAATTACAAATGTGGCTAAATACAGGGCTAACATGTGCAGCACAGTACTTTAATATTCTGCTAGGCACTCCGTCATATCCATGAGAGTCCTTAGTCTTCAGTGATTTAATTATTGACTCAATCTCCCCCTTGTCTGAATCACAGAGAAGTATTTCAGACATCTATCTCGGAAAGGCATTTGCCAAGAAAGTGATATGGTTCCCTTTAGAAACTAAATGCTTATTTAATTCACCAGCAATGCTCAGAAAATGATTGTTAAATACTGTACATGTATCTGATTTATCAGTAACAGAAATATTTTTACTACAGATTGACTTCATGTTGTCGACCTTGTGCTACTGATCAGCACTTCCTTCACAACTGACCATATGGTTTTAATTTTATCCTGTGAATTAGCTATTCTGTTTTCTAGCACATACTCTTTGCCTTCCTAATAACATTTTTAACCATCTTACAATACTGTTTGTAATGGGCTACTGTAGCTTGATTGTGACTACTTCTAATATTTTGATATAATTCCCGCTTTGTTCTACATTATATCCTTATCCCACTAGCCAACCACCCAGGCTGCCTATTACTGCTAGTACCCCATTTGGAACGTTGTAATGGAAAGCAACTCTCAAAGAGCATGAGAAATGTGTTAAGGAAAGCATTGTATTTATCATGTATATTATCAGCACTATAAACATCCTGCCATTCTTGTCCCCTGACAAGGTTTAAAAAGCTCTCTATTGTTGTTGGATTAACTTTCCTACATAGTTTGTACTTATATGTGACATTTGTTTGAGTACTAAAGCCTTTTAATGTTAAAATTTGTGCGTCATGGTCTGAAAGGCCATTCACCCTTTTACTAACAGAATGCCCATCTAGTAATGAAGAATGAGTAAAAATATTGTCTGTGGCTGTGCTACTGTTCCCCTGCACCCTAGTTGAAAAAAATGGTCTGCATCAGATCATCTGAATTTAGGAGAGCTATCAACATCCTTTTTCTTGTACCATCATATACAAAAATTAATATTGAAGTCACCACATATAAATAATTTCTGGTACTTCCTATAAAGTGAATCAAGGACCCTCTCTAGCTTGAGCACAAATACTGTAAAGTCAGAGTTGGGGGACCTATAAACAACAACAGTTAGAAGTTTAGTTTCACTAAATTCAACTGCCCCTGCACAACATTCAAATATCTGTTCAATGCAGTGCTGTGATATGTCTATGGACTCAAATCTGGTACTGTTTTTTACAACACAGCCACTCCCCCACCCCTCAAGAAACTTCTTGAAAACAGCCAGCTAATCTGTATCCTGGTAAAGGAAGCTTCTGAATTGTCAAATTATTTAAGTGCTGCTCCGACATACCAATAATTTCAGAGTCAACATTTATAAGCAGTTCACTAACTTTATCCCTAATACATCTTATATTTTGATGAAATATGCTAATTCCTTCTCTGCTTGGAAGCATGACATCCTCTGAAGGTGAGCCCTTAGTTAGAGGAAATTCCTTTAAGGGGCTCCCGAACGCCCTATACTTGCAATGTTAAAATAACGCTTATAAATTACATCTTTCCTCACAAAGTATTTGAGGTAGGAAGTTGAACTTTTTACAGATTATTTATTGGAATATGGGCTACAACTTAACACAGGGATTTTACAAAATTTTAGTTCAATTATTAAAGATGATTTTTTTTTCAATTGTAATGAAAATTCACAACATTTTTTTGCAATTTTTTATTTATATATTCAAAAATATACAGTTTTTTTGGAAAAAGGCTGTGTTAAATTATGCAGAAGGTACTGTGTAACATTTACTGAAAGTTTGAAACAAATATGTTTGGAAGATCCTTAGAAAACATGTAATTAGTATGAGAAAATAAAAGTTTTGGGAATCGAGCGACAAAGATTGGATTAACTTTTTAGTGTATTCCAGGTCCATAGGATGGATTATCTTCATCCTCTGCAAACTCCTCCTCCAGCTTCCTCTTGTTCCTCCTCCTGTTTACTCTTGCTTGTATTTCTAGACTCTTTACAGCCCTGTCTGCAGCCCGAAGGCGTTCCTTGTCTAAAGCAAGCATCGCTCGTTGTTGTGTTCGTAGATTTTGCTACCATTTTCTTCAGTTGCAGTTACTGCAACACTGTTCCAAAAGATGGTCATGTATGAACACTTATCACATTTCAGTTGTATTTCACTAGCAAGTCCTACGTGCTTTATTATGGAGAGTTTCAGACCAACTTCACTACAATGAATACATCTTACACAGTTTGAAAAAATTCCTTTGAGAACCGACATATCAAATATTTCATTCACATCCGATTCGCCCATAAAACATTCATAGTTTTCACTCATTGAACCAAGCTTCTTCTGTGAAGTATTTTCTTTGCCACTTTGACTGCTATGGGCAGGTGTACTTGAGAGGTTAGGTTCACTCACTTGGTTATCGTCTTTATTGTTTACAGTAATAACACATACCTTTGGCTTTCCAACATTTCTCCTTTTCTTAAAAGCCTTCAGAGGATTTCTAATAACTTTACTTTTACTCATTATTATACTTCAACAAAACAGAGACTCAAGAAACAGAATTAATTACGAATATTTTCGAGATAACGACAGAGTAAATAAACATGAAACAATCGACAATCACACCAGCGATATATATTGAACCATCACAGGTTAGCCATAACACATACTTTATCTGACATCACTAAAATGTACCTGATGAACACGGACGTTAATAATAACACCATTTGACAGCAGTTTAACAGCGCCACAGTGGGTCACGCCCATGTAGAACACATTTCAAAAAAAATTTAAAAATAGTTGTAGTCTTTGGAATTGAATAACTTATATATCTATTAAAAGGTAATAGTCTGCAGATTCAGAAAACGCAAAAAAGTAAAAATTGAACTTTTCATGATTTTGAGCCTTTCCGGAGCCCCTTAAGCAGGTATACCTGACTTCAATCTAAAAAAGGTGCAGTTCTAACACCAACTACTACAGGAATTTGTCCATGAATGATCCCACCACCACCCACTACACTGTCACTTATAAGCTTTGCCAGCCTCCCTTCCCATACCTATATAGGTGCAAGCCACGCCTAGTGAAACCCGATCTACTGATGGACACAACTGGTACCACTGGAATGTGACCCATGCTCTATGCCATTAGCGCCCTCTCCAGCCCCGTATTGCCGTCCGGGGTGGCCGAGCGGTTCTAAGCGCTACAGTCTGGAACTGCGCGACCGCTACGGTCGCAAGTTTGAATCCTGCCTCGGGCATGGGTGTGTATGATGTCCTTAGGTTACTTAGGTTTAAGTAGTTCTAAGTTCTAGGGGACTGACGACCTCAGAAGTTAAGTCCCATAGTGCTCAGGGCCATTTGAACCAGCCCCATATTACCGCATCTAACAGCCGCATTAAGATGAGGCCGATCATGACGCTGAAACAGTTACATGAAATGCACGTTAGTGCCACTAGTTTGAGAAGCTATCTATACCAGGTCACCACCTACATCATATTCCCCATCCCTATCAAGACTGATCCCTGCTCTACCCACTATCACTACCTGATCCTCCTGCATAAAATTCCTACTTCAGTTGTTATTTACGTCAACAATTTTGGAATTTTATCAATCACTTTTATCTTTTCTGATTTCAAGTCTTCCAAGGCTCTGTCAAATTTTACCTCTATCATTCGATCCCCTATATCTTCAAATCAACACGTTTCTTAATCTATCATGTTAACAAGCAATTCCTCTGTCTCATGGAGGCCCTCAGTGTGCTGTTCCTCTGAACTCTTTCCTGTGTTTAGTTGTGAAATTTCTTTTGTGCTCTTAATGTTGATGCCTTTGTTTTTAGGAAAGTTATCTTTACTTCTCTGTATTCTGAATTTTCACTTCTGGAGACAAATTCCTTTTCAATTTCTTCACATCTCTCCTGAAGCCATTTCACTTTAGCCTCTCTGCACTTTCTATTGGTTTTATTCCTCTGACCTGTATTGATGTAGTCCTTTTTACTGAATATTTTTGCAGGTCCTCCTTTTGGCGATTAGTTGAAGAATTTATTCTGTTATCCAAAATTTTCTGACAGTTATCTTTCCTTACAGCTACGTTTGTCTGTCCAACTTCAGTGATTTATCTTTTTAAGGATGTCCATTCCTTCCCAACTTAAGTACCTATTGCGGTATCAGAATATCTACAACCTAAGAGAAATAGAAACACACACACACAATCATTCCTCTGCAGCTCAGTATCTCACTCCATTGTACATTGATTCTACCTGTGATTGTCTTAAACTTCAGCCTAGTATTTATTGTCACTAATTTGTGACCTGAATATAATCTGCTTCAAGAAATGTCTTACAGTCCAGTGTATGATTTTAGATTATCTGTCTCCCCATGATGTACTCAAGCTGTCATCGTCCTCTGTCACCTAGTACACTTCATTCACCATTCTGTAGAATTAGATTGCTTTCGTTTATTTTCTTAGGCTTATCAGAATGATTGTTATGTTTCTTATTACCCTGATTCATAAACTTCGTGGTCACCTTTCTGGCAGTGAACGTGGACACATGCAACTTTTCTGCAGTCTCCAATGTAATACCTGCTCTTTTGGGCCCCTACAATTGTGTCCCATTTGTTCTCACTCCATTCTTTCAGTTCACTCATTTTGACAGAAATTTATGCATTGTGCTAGTTGTTGTTGTTGTTGTTGTTGTTGTTGTTGTTGTCATCTTCAGTTCAAATACTGGTTTGGTGCAGCTCTTCACGTTACTCTACCCTGTGCAAGCCTCTTCATCTGTGTTCATCTCTTGATCTGCGTCTATTATTTTTATGCCCCACATTTCCCCCCAGTATTAAATTGGTGATTCCTTCATATCTCAAAATGTGTTCAGTCAATCGGTCCCTTCTTTTACATGTTATACCATAAATTTATATTCATCCCACTTCCATTCAGTACCAATCTAGTCTTCAGCATTCTTCTATAGCACCACATTTCAGAAGTTTCTATTCTCTTCTTTAGCTGTTTATCGACCACGTTTCACTTCCATACAAGGCTACATTCCAGACAAATACCTCCAGAAAAGGCTTCCTAACACTTAAATTTATATATGATGTTAATATATTTCTCTTCTTTAGAAAGACTTTTCTTGCCATTGCGTCTACATTTTACATACTCTCCACTTTGGCCGTCATCAGTTATTTTTCTGCCCAAATAGCAAAACTCATCTACTACTTTAAGCGTCTTGTTTCCTAATCTAAGTCTCTCAGCATCATCTGATTTGAATACATTTCATTGCCCTTGTTTTACTGTTACTGATGTTCATCTTATATCCTCATTTCAAGACACTCTCCAATTTGCTCAACTGTTCTTTCAAGTCCTTTGCTGTCTGACAGAATTACAATATCATTGACAAACCTCACAGTTTTTATTTTTTCTCTCTGAACTTCAATTCCTTCCCCAACTTTTTCTTTGGTTTCCTTTACTGCTTACTCAGTGCACAGATTGATTAACATCATTGATAAGCTGCAACCTTGTCTCACTCCCTTCTTAATATTTACACTCCTGGAAATGGAAAAAAGAACACATTGACACCGGTGTGTCAGACCCACCATACTTGCTCCGGACACTGCGAGAGGGCTGTACAAGCAATGATCACACGCACGGCACAGCGGACACACCAGGAACCGCGGTGTTGGCCGTCGAATGGCGCTAGCTGCGCAGCATTTGTGCACCACCGCCGTCAGTGTCAGCCAGTTTGCCGTGGCATACGGAGCTCCATCGCAGTCTTTAACACTGGTAGCATGCCGCGACAGCGTGGACGTGAACCGTATGTGCAGTTGACGGACTTTGAGCGAGGGCGTATAGTGGGCATGCGGGAGGCCGGGTGGACGTACCGCCAAATTGCTCAACACGTGGGGTGTGAGGTCTCCACAGTACATCGATGTTGTCGCCAGTGGTCGGCGGAAAGTGCACGTGCCCGTCGACCTGTGACCGGACCGCAGCGACGCACGGATGCACGCCAAGACCGTAGGATCCTACGCAGTGCCGTAGGGGACCGCACCGCCACTTCCCAGCAAATTAGGGACACTGTTGCTCCTGGGGTATCGGCGAGGACCATTCGCAACCGTCTCCATGGAGCTGGGCTACGGTCCCGCACACCGTTAGGCCGTCTCCCGCTCACGCCCCAACATCGTGCAGCCCGCCTCCAGTGGTGTCGCGACACGCGTGAATGGAGGGACGAATGGAGACGTGTCGTCTTCAGCGATGAGAGTCGCTTCTGCCTTGGTGCCAATGATGGTCTTATGCGTGTTTGGCGCCGTGCAGGTGAGCGCCACAATCAGGACTGCATACGACCGAGACACACAGGCCAACACCCGGCATCATGGTGTGGGGAGCGATCTCCTACACTGGCCGTACACCACTGGTGATCGTCGAGGGGACACTGAATAGTGCACGGTACATCCAAACCGTCATCGAACCCATCGTTCTACCATTCCTAGACCGGCAAGGGAACTTGCTGTTCCAACAGGACAATGCACGTCCGCATGTATCCCGTGCCACCCAACGTGCTCTAGAAGGTGTAAGTCAACTACCCTGGCCAGCAAGATCTCCGGATCTGTCCCCCATTGAGCATGTTTGGGACTGGATGAAGGGTCGTCTCATGCGGTCTGCACGTCCAGCACGAACGCTGGTCCAACTGAGGCGCCAGGTGGAAATGGCATGCAAGCCGTTCCACAGGACTACATCCAGCATCTCTACGATCGTCTCCATGGGAGAATAGCAGCCTGCATTGCTGCAAAAGGTGGATATACACTGTACTAGTGCCGACATTGTGCATGCTCTGTTGCCTGTGTCTATGTGCCTGTGGTTCTGTCAGTGTGATCATGTGATGTATCTGACCCCAGGAATGTGTCAATAAAGTTTCCCCTTCCTGGGACAATGAATTCACGGTGTTCTTATTTCAATTTCCAGGAGTGTATATAAAAACTGTGACAACAAAGTATAACATCACGCAGGACATGTTGTTAGCTGTCTAGACCTTTTTTATCTGATGCTGCAAGCAGATTAGACAAAAATGAAATGAACAGGGTACATAAGTAAGCAGTGAACAAAGAATGTGATGGATTGACTGTTAGTGTGATATCAAATAATATATGCTCGTTTACATAGCCTCTGACTAATTGGGGGGAGGGAGACCAGATATGATGGCAGCAATAACAATAGAAATATATTTCATGGTCATGGAATGTAGTGTTTACTGTTTTGTGTAGCATAATGGAGAGTTTGTCTTTTGATAAATATGTGATAGTAATCTGCAGAATTGTGCAGTTCTGGTAGCTTTTGTTTTATTATCTGTTACAAATCTTCCGAATCATCAGGGCTAATAGCCTGTTGTAGAAATGTTGTAATATACTGTATATTGATTTGAGTACTCTTCTAATGAAAATTACAGTTTTTCTTACGTTATTTGTCTGTCACATGCTGTTGGACTTTATTTTCACTGTTATATTTCATATGCTGTTTCCCGTGCTGTGCTATTCTAATGCAATTGAGAGATAAGATCATTCTATAGAAGCTGTGGGGCACCATGCAAAATTTGTGGGTAATTTATAGATTAATTGAAACATAAATTTATCAGTATATGCATCCTGAGAACCATGTATATTTAATTATGCATGATGAGCCAAAACTTTATGAACACTTGCTTAATAGCATGCTAGTCCTGTGTGGCATCGATTTGACAATTTATTTGTTTGACGGGGTTGCTTAAAAGTAATTCCCCCCAATTTTTTTATGTGAAAACTCTAAAGCTTTTTAAATAAAACAAACATTATTAACTTTCTACATGTTTTTTTCTTCATGTCTACATATTTATTTCCCAACATAGACTCCTGGCGATGAACACATTTCTCCCAAGCAGAGAGCGGTTGGTTGATACCATAACTGTAGAATGTTTGACATTTCCGATGGAGCCACAACCTCATCTCTTCTTCCACTGCTTCATCACTATCAAAGTGAAGTCCTTGAAGATGTTATTCATGTTTTGGAAACACATTAAAATCGGATGGTGCCAAATTGGAACTGTGTGGAGGATAATCGATGACAGTGAACCCAGGGCATTGGATTGTTGCAGGTGTCACAGTGCTCATGTGTGGTCCAGCATTGTCATGCTTAAGGAGCGGGCACTCCATGTGTGGATGAACTGTTAGAATTCAAAACTCAATTACAGCACTCTGTTTCTCAGACACTGAAATAGCTATGTTAAACATCACCATGTTACATGCTACAATTTGGAGATCTCTAGTGGCAGAGGCTGCAAATATGTAAAAGTGAAGAATAAAGATGAAGAATATTAATAACACTTGTTTTATTTAAAAAGCTTTAAGAGTTTTCACATAAAAATTGGGTGGTATTACTTTTCAGTATGTCCTTGTAGGTTTCTGGAGGTATATGACACCCTATGTGTACACACTGGTCACCCAGCTCCCATTGGTGGGCACAAATATGGTGTTCAGTTGTGTCTCAGATGTGTTCCATCAGCTACAGATCAGGTGAATTTGATGGCCAAGACATCAGTGTGACTTCACTGTAATGCGAATCTGGCCTTTGTGGTATGGAGAGTTATTCTGCTAGAAAGGTACCATCACCACCTGGGAAGGCATCAGGCATGAAGGGATCTAGGTGGGTTGCAATAATATTCATGAAGTCCACAACTGTCATGATGCCTTCAAATACTACCACAATTTTCATTTAATGTTGAAGCACAGGAAATGTCACTGTAGAATAACAATGCCCCCATTGTCCAGCATCTGTAGTATGGAGCATGTTTAGAGCAGTCATTCATCTGGAAGACAGCATATCTGGACACAGTCATTGACCTGCTGTAACAAGAAACATGATTCATCTTACCAGATGACACATTTTCATTGTTCCAAGGTTTACTCTCAAGGATCTCATGCCCTTCCAAGGTTTACTCTCGATGATCTCATGCCCACTGCAATTGTAATTGTCGATGTCATTGAATCAACGTGGGAACACACAGGGCTAATCTGCTGCCAAGTTAAACAGTATTCGCTGAACAGTGTGCTCCAAAACACTTTTGCCTGAACCAGCATTGTACTATGTCATCAGATATGCAACAGATCTCCACCTATCCTGCTTTATAGAGCAGGCATGCCTCTGATCAACAATTGATCATAGGATAATGAAATTTTGTACAAACACTTGTAAGGACATGCGGAAGAGAAATCATGAATAAACTGTTGAAAGAATCGCATATTAGTTTTCACATGAGAGGGTTACCACAGGTTAATTACATACCATGTTTACGTTCCATTATCACAAACATTGCTCAGTGTGACAACCATTTGCATTAATGACTGCCTAGATCCACAATAGAGATTGCTCTACTATTGCCTGATAAATAGTGGACCATGGAATGTACAGCTATTATGACACAGATTGTGCACTGCTTGAAGATTACGCATTGTGTCCAGTATTTTCAGCTATACCAGCAGTAACTTCTTTGACAGTTTCTAATGCAATTACCGTCGGCTCCTTTCATCAGCAATTCCCAAATCACCAGTTAATTCAAACTTCCAAATCATGTTCTTCAACACCAATGCAGAAAGAGGACCTCCCTGTAGTCCTTTACTGTGTTGATACTCACAAAGAGCAGCAGCACTATTGCTGCTGTTTTGATAAAACAGCTTTACAAGTAAAGCGCTGCTCACCTTGTTCAGACCTATGTTGCCGTACCAGTACTGGTGCCTAACAACAAGTTGTGACTCTAACATTCCTATCAATGATAATCCTGCAGCGCACAGTCATCATCATTCGTATAAAGCTGGGTACTCATATGGTAAATAGTTCCCCACCTACACTGGTTCAACTAGTGAAAGGGTAATTATAACCACCCTGTACTTTCCTTACTGTGTCATGTGCCCAGCACACCACCAGGTGGCACTTGTTCTTGTGGTGGGTAGTAGTAATAATGATGAAAATGCTCCTGTCAGAGCACAAAAAAGGCTAATATGCTCTTGTTTTATAAGGCTGACTGAAAGATGTGATACTAGCTGCCTCATTCTAGCCTCCTCAGTACCTTTAAAATTTTTGCAAAAAATTTTGGTGTGCGAACATATTCACCCTCTTTTTGACATGCAACTTACATCAGACACCCACAAGCTCCCCTAACTGTGACTTGCACATACACACTAGTCCATTGCTGTAAGTCATTCATACCCATCCACTCTCACTTGCGCATTCTCACTCGCTTATTCAGCCCATTTCATTGTCATTATCTGTCTGTCTATCTCTCTGTCAATGTCTCTTCTATCGACCTACAGTCTCCTTCGTTCCCTCCTACAATTACTACTGTCCCCTTTCACTATCACTCTCTCTCTCTCTCTCTCTCTCTCTCTCTCTCTCTCTCTCTCTCTCTCTCTCTCTCTTACTGCTACTATCTCATTCATTGCTTCCCAGTGCTACTGTCTCTTCTCACTGTCACTATCTCTCTCATCCTTGTTACTATCATAGACTCTGTCTCTCATTATCACTGGCTCTCACCCATGTCCACTTTCTCCTTCTCTTTATACCTCTTCCAATGACACTATCCCCATCACTCTTTTTCTAGCACTATTCTGTCACTGTCAATTATGTTCCAATATGACTGTGTCACCCTCTTTCTCTCACACTGCATAGTCTCCTTTGGTCTTTCTGTACCACAACCACTGTCTACTATCTTCCAGTAATTATTACTTTTTACATTTCTTTCCTACTGCCACAGTCTCCTTCTCCTAGCATAAAAAACTGTGATTATATTTGCATGCCAAAATTTTTTAGAAAATTTTAAAGGTGCTGAGGAAGGTAGAACGATGCAGCTGGTACCCTACTTGTCAGTCAGTCTTTTAAAACAGGAGCATATTAGCCTTTTTTGTGATCCAGTAGGAGCATTTTTCCACATATTTCATTCTTTTTCCTGCTATAGAAGGGCATGTCATTTAAATGGGAAGAATTGTGTGGGTCAGTAAAATTTTGATAGTTTACTTATGTGTAACTGAAATAACACAAAAATAATTTTACACCTTAGACCAGATTTTTCATGCACAAAAAATTTGCGTGTGCTTTGGTACTACAACATAGTGTTCCCAGAACCCTTCTGATGGTATAGAGGCACTTTAAAGCATATTTCTGTGTGCTGCAAACCTTTATAAACTACGTTTTTGCCTCTCAGGGGATATTAGGTGTGTTTTTTTACATGTACCTCTGTATCTCAGAAAAAGATAAAGTTATCAACAAAATTTTCAAGGTTGTCTCAGATTGAGCTTTTAGAAATATATCATAAAAATTAAAGCCCTTTGCTGCGCGTAGCCATCTCGAAATGTGTATCTCAGTTTTGGTAACCAAAAACCATGGTTTTGGGGTGTTTCTCCATAAACGATAAACATTTTGGAAAACAAGAAGGTGGCACTTCCAGATAAATGCCTGGAGCATTTACCATTAAAATTTGAGCAATTTTACATGGTTATTTATTATTTAGATTTCACCTCACACTGGATTTTACATGCATATTTTACAAGTATATGTAAGGTAACTTTGAATCTCTGTATCTTGGCAGTGGATGAAGATACCAAGAAAATTTTCAAGATTGTTTGAGGTCAGGATCTTAGAAATGTATGGTAAAAACTTCAGCCATTTGCTGTGCATAGCTGTCATGTAATATGGGACTCGATTTTGGTGCCCAAAAATAATACTTTCCAAGTTTTCTCAGGAGCTGTCAGTGAACTAAATGGTATGTCCAAAAGCCCCTTAAGATGCACTGTAGACCACATATGTGTAAAAAGAACCAGCTGATTTGCTTCGTTTGCCTAAGCTGGAGAATGTGTGTAATATTCAAACTTTGACACTATTCTGTAGGATAGTTGCAGTAAGATGATCCTTTTGTTGGCTATACAAATGTTTCCTAGCCCATGGGCTATCCAAACCACTTGACCCTAGCTTCCTACCACAAATAGAACTCAAGGTATGAGCCCCAGAAAAAGCCTGTTTTTTGTGGTGTTTTGCAAAATATTAGGTAGCACGTGCTGTAACATGCATACCAATTTACTGTATGTACTATGGAAAAAAGACAGCTGAAAATTAATAATTTTTTAAATGGTAACTTTGATTTTCTATAGATTCCATTAATTATTTATCTGTGCTAAAGGTTTTTGAAAGTGTACTTACTGTGTTTTGCATTAATTACTAACTTTTATTCTGATGAGATCCCTTCCAAAACCATCTGGTTTACATGCACAGTTTAAATTATTCTTGGCACATTAGTATCCACATAGGACTACATTTTATTGACAGTCATTTATTGGCGAGATATGGTATATTCAAGTCTATCATGACATGATGTCTCCTAACATGCACAAGATGATTGTTTTTACACACACACACACACACACACACACACACACACACACACACACACCCTTACTCTGCTCTTCATTCTTGCATTCATGTTGTGTAAGTTGATACATACGTAAAGAATGGCAGGTTTCATAATCATTGTATATAAATGTGGGGATAATAATGAAGTGATGGGATGGAGTACACTTTTGCATGTTGCCATCTCAGAACTTGAGTTAGTTCAAAATCTTTAGTCAAAGAACATTCTTAGACAGAGATTAATTGAGTTAGTTTTGGTAGCAAACACTTAAAAGCCTAAGATAAATTAACTGTGCATTATACTGAGTGTCAAGTTGAAAGATTATCACATGCTGAAATTAATGGTTTACAACTTGAAAGTGATCCAATTTAAACTTTCATATCCACATGCCATTGATAAGTGAGATAACACAGATTGTGTTGTCAAGGCCTTGGTGTTGTGAGAAAGCAAGTACACAAAGCCACTTCTCATTAACCATAGAGAAATGAAATACAATGATTTTAGTATGGACCATGTTACTTGGGAACCTACAAATAGGTTTTTTTACTCTATTAAAATATATTCAGTCCATTTTAAAGACAGGTAAAAGGGTGCATGGTCATTATTGATGTGATTAGATGTGCCAAGTATAAGTCTCGTAAAGAGGGCTGTTTTGCTTATCCCTTTGTAGTATGTAACTATCATTTATATCTAGTGTTTGCAAAAAGTATGTGGAATGGCACTGTATACAACGTTCACTGACTCGAAAATTCACAGATTTTTCTCTGTTAGTTTGAAGTCAGGTAGGGACAATATGGATGTAGCATTTAAATTACTTTGGTGTGTATATGCTCAACAACTCTCGATAGTATTCTGTGTAACCTGGGATTAGTTAATTGTAGACATTATCTTCGTTACTAGATATCACAGGATATTTCCATACCTACTTCAAAATCATGATGGGATATTCTCATTGCCTAACAAAATGTCAGAACTTAATGTGAAACCAGAAGCATCTCCTCCTCGTCCCAAGTGTGCCTCTGTATTGGCTGCAATACTGGAGACGGCAGTTTATCTGTGTGTATGAAATCATTCATTGAGCAATAAAGAACTGCAAAATTGTCGCTCAGTCAGTGAATTGTTATACCATCTGTTATGAACTGTGGGATTTGGTGCAGATGATATGAATTCATAAAAACTTGCTAATAAGTGAGACACTGATCAGGCTAATGATGGCTCTGAATATTTGTAAGATGTTTTTGCTGGCTTGTGCATGATCAACATGTGTTGGTGGCTTCCATGAAGTATAACTTCATAGAGTCACACACTTTAAAACTGAATAATGTTCCATAAGAATAACACTGTTATTTATAGGCGAAGGAATAGGCAACATTAGTTTTTGTTTATACATTTTGCAGAATTGCAGTCATCTAACTAGCCGTCACATTTGTGTCACACAAACTGTTTTGAGAATATGTGAATGTGAAGTGAGATCTATCATTGCCCAAGGTACACATTTTACAAATATCATGGAAGTGCAGTCAGCTGCTGAAATAACGTGCCTCAGTATTTTTCCAGAAGTCTTAGTGGACTTGATGAAACAGTACTTCCTTGAATTATTCCATTTTGTTGAGTGAAACTGACACAGTGGAACACTGAAATAAGTGATGGCTGCTTTCTTCCCCCATCCCTCCACCATTTTCTAACTGAGCTAGTGCTTGTTCTCTATGACCGCAGTATTTATGAGAGGTTTCATTCTGACTTATTTATTTTGCTCCATGGAACTATAGCTGTATACCATATTGTTTTGGCAATGTGTCCCGAATGTGTGTATATGTACTGGTTGTTTATAAGTTTGATGCCTGAATCATGTAAAGCCATGGAAAAAAAATTGTAACATAAATAATATTTCAGGTTCCTTCTATAACATGTTGCATTAATGAAAGAGTGTGTATAATCCTGGGGACATATTAGCTGCTAAAACTCATAACTGCTTTTACAAATACTAAGGGCTTTTGTTGTTGAATGTGTTTGCAGAATTCACACTCATAGTATGAAGGCTGAACTAAGACGGTATGTTGTTTATGTTAACACTGTATGTTAGTTCATCCAGTGCATGTGCTGTAAGCAATAGATTGAAATATTGCACATGTGTCATATGGCTTACATTATCATGATACAAGCAATCATACAAGTGTTGTGTTTGTGGTCAGTTGTTGAACACTTTGTGTCCCTGATAATTTACAATTCAGTCAGTCCTCTAAACAAGTACTGGTAGTGGGCTCAGGTCATACCTGATGGCTCTATGTGAGTAATGGTAATGTGTTGCTATAGAACATTAGTGGGGCCTGTTCGTGATATATTCCACTGTAATACTGAAGAAAGATGTGACATCAGTTGACAACAGTCTGCATTCTCTTATCCCCCCCCCCCTTTTTTTTTTCAAGCAATGGGAAAATGAACCTGTTGTTTAGCTGCCAATAATCGCCCACTTATGATGTGGAATGGAACGGAGGCTTCTAGACAGGAGTTCAGTATATGTGTTACCCATTGTATTTCTCCAAGTACTTTTTAGGGTGTTTCTGCAGACATTTTAAATTTCATTTTTTGCAGTGCACAGGTGAAGTCAGCCGAAACAAATACTGCCTTGTCATTTGTTTCATTCTGCACCCATCATTGACAGAAAATATTGATTAGTTTCTTGTTACTCACATTTTTTTAAAAGTAGAATTTTATATGCACACGTTTGATACAGATGTTCTAAATTTGTTTAGTATGATAGTCGGTTTAATTATATGTGTTAACAGGGGCAGCAGAACATGAAGAATAATCAGTACACCAGTACTGACTAAATAACACTGCTGTATAGTGGAAGCAGACAGTGCTACATGGACCAGCATATGAGATGGGGAAAATCAGGCAAGAACAATGTGGGAAACAAAGTTTACCAATATGACAAGTGTTAGAGGGCATTAGATATTATCATGGCAGGGATATAGAAAGTGAAACACCAGGTCATTCTTTAAAAATGTCTAGAAAATTAGATTGTCCTGGACTGTTAGTACTCTAATTATGTGAAATGCACTTGATCAGTCTCTGTTGTAACTGACAATAACAGACAGACACAGAAAGATAGGTAAATATTTGTTTCCAATGTCTTCTTTGCCTGGGTTGCTGGATCTCTTGGACCAGCCAGCTTCCACCATAGTGTCTGCCAACTACCATCACACAGAAGTGTTACTAAACATTTTGGGAGTACTGTTTCTTCTTCATGGTTGCTATTCCTCTTAACACACAAAAATTCTGATACAAAAATCATTTTTTGTGACTAGAAAATAACCAGCTGTTTCTGTGAATGCTGGGTGCCACATGAAACATGTAATGAACAGAATTTGGTTGCTTGTGCTGATTACATCTATAATTTCAAGTATATGTCAGAACACTGGAGAAAGTTTGTGTGTGTGTGTGGGGGGGGGGGGGGGGGGCGTCTCTCTCTCTCTCTCTCTCTCTCTCTCTCTCTCTCTCTCTCTTTTTCTCTTTCTCTTTCTTTCTGTGATCAGCTCTGAACTACCATTCTCTTCGAATTCTCCATATGTGTGGAAGTTGTACAGTTTGATATGCAAGCCCACAAAGTGGCCCCTTTTGAACATCATCGTGTCCTCCTGCTACTGTAGAGTATTTCTAAAAGGTGTTTTTGCAGAGTGAGTGGAAAGGTGAATAAGTAATGAACTTCAGCAAACTTCCATTCTCAGGCAGAGTGTCACTTGACTGCCATGCCCAAAATATGCCAATGCAGCTTTCCTCAGCAATAAAATATTGTTGTCCATTCAACTCCCATCAGTATTTTTAACACTTTGCAGACTAATCTCAAGCATAGCCCAATGTTAAAAAGGACGCACCCTAGTCTAGGTCGGGCCGCGATTTTCTCAACACATGACCCATCTATCACTCGAAAAAATATGAGAATGATGTCCAGACATCTCGCAACCTGCCCCTTAACTTGTGCTGCTTTATGTTGTCAATTTTTAGAATTATTTTGAAAGAATCATTAGTGAGCGTAACAGCTGCTGTTGTGAATGGCTGAGCCAATATGACCACACTGGCATAATTTCATTTGTATACTCATTAGGTTTCACAGTTTGCTATAACTCTGCTACAAATTTGTCATGTTTTCTGAGTGAGCAAGAAATTTTGGAAACTGAAGAGGAAGAAATTATACTTTCTGTCTTCATTATTTTAAAATTTGGAATCTATCAATGATAAATAAATCTTGAAGCTTAGCCCTTTTTTTTTAGTATGTATTACTCTTCAAGATACATCAATTATATATGCACCAGTAACACTTTAACTAACAGTGTAAGTGGCCAGTTTCTTAGCCCCAATATTCTTCTAAGAAGCAAGTCCCGAAAGTGTTAAAATGTTTACAGTAAATCTATGCCACCATTACGTATAAATGGGAGTGTTAGCATGACTGCTAAAAAAATAAAGAAAATTATTTTAATTGAAGTCTTTGTGTTAGAATAATTGATTTTATTCCATAGACTTTATCAGAGAGTGACATTATGGTATGTTTCTCTAACCTGTGTTTAATACCTGTGCAATTATGGCAGCACATTCTGTAGTTTACATTGCTCATTTATTAGTATTTATATTTTTCCATCATCAATCTGAAGATAGTCTTCACAGACCAAAATCGATAATAAATTGATGTACATTTGAACTCTAGCACTGGGATTAAAGAGAATTAAAATAAACAAAAGAACTGCTTCAGGTGGTAACCACCTGTAGTGTTAACACTCCATAATTTTTGAAAATTTCTCTAGGACACACTTTCATACACTAGTAAATGCTGTTATGCAATTTTCTGGTAGTGAAGTGCGGTTGTAAATTTGCATTATGTATTTTTTTATTGTTATATATGATTAAGTTATTTCTGCTGCATGTCTCATGTAGCATAAATCATCTTTTTATTGATGTATTAGATCTTGTGATTAAATGAAATTGATAATACTGAGAGAACATAAAAATGCACACATTCTTCAGTTAGAGTACAAATTTTGATTCTTTTCAACAACATCAAGTGTTAGATTCAGTTGTGAACTACGCCTCCATAGGTTATTATGTTTGAGCAGGTCCCTCTTGCTTTGACTACTGCAAATCATCTGGTATCTGCTGAAAGTGGGTGTTTTGAGTAAACTATGACAGAAATCATTGTGACTAAGCCACAGAACTGTAGTTCTGCATATGTATGTAGATTTGTGTAGAGTGAGAGCTATTAATCAGCAACACTCCAACATATACCCAGTAATAATCTCTCTTATGGAAATGGAGACGCGGAAGTGACAGGGCCTGCAGTCGCTGTCATTGTGTATATATGTGAGATCTCGGTTAAAATGCTGAAAAGGTGGTTATAACAGCTTTTAAGGGCAGTATAACCTGATCACTGATTGTGGCTCACGTTAAAGCAAACCATGTATATTGCATGGCCTTTGAGGTCATGTTTAATTGTCTCATGTTACTTTTGGAAAAAATGAAGATGAACCACAACATTTTTGTGATGCTGACAAAGCTCATACAGAGTCCACCCCACAGTAAAGGTGTCTGATGTGAAATAAGATACAAGTAGTTGTTTATTTTTAGTTTACATGACTTTTTATTCAAAATAGGTTCCTTGTGAGTCAGTACATAACTTGGGACTTTGGAAAAATTATTCGAAACAATTTTGATATTTAACCTTTGAAATCACCTGTAGGAACATGGTCATGCCCTCCTCAATATCTGAAATTGTGTTGAAACGCTTTCCTTTCGTTGTGATTTTCACTTTTGGAAATATCCAGAAGTCACGCAGAGACAAATCAGGCAAATGAGGAGAGTATTCAAGCACCACACTACTTTTTTGAGCCAAAAAATCATATAAAATCTTGCTTTTGTGTGCCAGTGCATTGTTGTGCAACAAGCACCGTGTTCCTTGATTCTGATATTCAGGTGGAACACGAACAATTCTCACCCATAAGTGATTTCAAACACCCAAGTAGTAATCTGAATTCACCGTTTGACGTTCTAGGGTGAATTCTTTATGGATAATTCCTTTTGAATCAATGAAAGCAGCAAGCATTGTCTTGACACAGCTTTTCTTCATGCACACTTTTTTTGGTCTTCGAGATTTTGAACCTTTTCATTACAAGATTAGGCACTTTGTAAGTGACTCACACTGAAAACACCTGTTATGATGCAAGATATGAAGTCCGGGTCCCTATCGGCTGATCTTTTCATGTCTCTGCAGAGTTCCACTCTGCAATCTTTTTGATAATCATTGAATTAGTGGGGCACAAAGCGACAACAAGCATTGAATTAGTGGGGCACAAAGCGACAACAGATCTTCTTTTTGTCCACATTTTCAGTTAGAATGCAGTGCACAGTTGTTTTAGAAATTCCAGTAAGCTCCGTAATTAACCTGGTAGAGATACAATGATCGTTTTGAAGAATTTCAGCCACTTTCTGAAAATTTTCTTCCACTCAAACTGTGGATGCTCTTGGTTTGTATCATTTCAAAAATGTTTGTGGCACCTTTATCCAATTTAAAACAAAACTTGATGTTCACACATTGCTCCATTGCTCCTTTCACAACTGAAGTTCAGAATATATTGTTAAAGTTTTGGTTATCAAGAGCAGCCTGTGATGCCAGTACTGTTTAATTTGAAACAGAAGACAGACAATGTACCATGACAAATTCGTGCATCCATTCACAGATGGCAGCAGTAGTTATGCAAATAAAATTCAGTCACCTTGCCTGTAGAACATACTGTTTAGTCTGCATCATTATTTGTTGAAGTAACTGTAGACCTGTGGTTTTGAGTTCAGTGGTAGGTCCAAACCATAACCTTTGGTAATTCTGTTACAAACTAGGTAGTTACTTTTAAGACTTGTGCTGTAGATTTGAAAGTGGCAGGTTATCTTTTAGTTTCCGAATTGTGCATTACACAACACAGCTGATTGTCATTGTAAATGACTGTGTGTGGAAAACATACTATGGTTTCATAGACTGGGTGGCAGCGGATGACAAGCATTGAACCTTGCAGTTAGAGTGCACGACATATTCATAAACACAGTTGCTGGTCCTGCAATCAAAAGAGGAGAAGTGCCTTCGTCGTCTGGCACTCATGTAAGATCATAACTGGGCTTAGCCAGTTTATGTGTGTTGTTTGGTAAGTACTTAGCTAGGTGTCATGTGTGCCACATCACAGTCCTTTCACTACGTGCACCTTGAATTTAGGAAAGAGTCATTCAACTTAGAAGATGGATGGAACAGAGCTGAGGGAAGATTGTGAATGGCCTAGGGTCTGCAGGAGGAAATTAATCTATAAACTCAGAATTCAGGTCCATTTTTGCAGAGTATCACTAATGTCTCCTGTTATGTAGCAAAAATATTTGTCAATACCACTTACGTGGTTCTTGTTGATGTACATTGAGGTGACAAAAGTCATAGGATAGTGATATGCACATATACAGATAGATGGTGGTAGTATTGCGTACACAAGGCATAAAGGGGCAGTGCATTGGCAGAGCTGTCATTCGTTTCTGACATGACTCTAGCCATACGACAGAAATTAAAAGACATTGAATGCAGAATTTTAGTCGGAGCTGGTCACATGGGACATTCCATTTATGAAATCATTAGCGAATTCAGTATTCTGATATCCACAGTGTCAGGAGCGTACCAAAAATAAAAATTTCAGTCATTACCTCTCACTAAGGACAATGCAGTGGCCAATGGCCGTCACCTATTGACCGAGAGCAGCGGTGTTTGCATATAGTTGTCAGTGCTAACAGGCAAGCAACACTGCATGAAATAACTGCAGAAATCAATGTGGTATGTACGACGAACATACCCATTAGGACAGTGCAGCAAAATTTGGCGTTAGTGGGCTATGGAGGCAAACATGTGATGCGATTGCCTTTGCTAACAGCGTGACATAACCTGCAGCTAGGCTCATGACCATTTCTGTTGGACCATAGATGACTGGAGAACCATGGCCTGATCAGATGAGTACTGATTTCAGTTGGTAGTAGCAGATGGTAGGATTTGAGTGTGGCACAGACCCCACAAAACCACAGACCCGAGTTTTCAACAAGGCCCCGTGTGATCTGGTGGTAGTTCCGTAATGGTGTGAACTGTGTTTACATGGAATGTATTGGGTCCTCTGGTCCAACTGAACCAATCATTGACTGGAAATGGTTATGTTCAGCTACTTGGTGACCATTTGCACCCACTCATCACTTAATGTTACCAGACAGTTATGGAATTTTTATGGATGATAGTGCACCATGTGGCTGGTCCACAAAACATGAATCTCATCGAACATTTATGGGACTATGTCAAGAGGTCAGTCTGTGCACAAAATCGTGCACCGGCAACACTTTCACTGTTATGGACAGCTATAGAGGCAGCATGGCTCAATATACCTGCAGACAACTTTCAACGAAATGTTGAGTTGATGCAATGTCGAGTTGCAGCACTATGCTGGGCAAAAGGAGGTCCATCCGACTTAATATTAGGAGGTATCCCATGATTTTTGTCACCTCGGTGTAGATGACATCTACAAAATAAAGGGGAACTGTAACAAGTTGTGTCAGTGAACCACATGTGATGTGGAAAGTGATATTTGAAATGCATCTGGAGACTGTTTTACAGAGCAGTGAGGAGGAGACTCTGGCATAACTGCTAGTGCGACACCAGCTGAGGCAAAAACCATATCTGGCGGAGGTTGTTAGTTTTTTTCCAGTTAATCAATATCCAGGAGGCATATTTCCTTGTGAAGTGTTTGTTCTAGGACATACAACTTTTCTCCTATGGATAAGATTAGATATTTCTAATCAAAGTGTATATATTTTTTTGTTTGGAGGAGACAAGGGAGCATGAGTAGGCCATACATACCATGTGTGCACTGCTGGCCATTAAAATTGCCACACCAGAAATGGTAGAAAATATGAAGTTCTATTTATTGTCCATATATCGTGTAGTAGAAAGAGTACATGTTAAATTTGTAGACCATTTGGGGTTCACAGAATGCAAAACATAGCACACAGGGCATCCACCTCCGGTAATGATAGTGGCTTTAATCCGTCTGTGCAATGAGTGAAACTGAGTCCACATTGCTTCAACTTTGTGCCAAAGTTCATCAGCATTCCTGGCTAGGGAGTGGTTGCGTACCAACCCCTAAGCAGTCCGTGACCAGATGTTTTCAGTGGGGTGAGAGATATGCAGACGTGCTCTCCGGGGCAACAGTCAGATGCAACGTGTATCTAGATAGGTCCAGACAGCATGGGAAATGTGTAGTCTTGTGCTATCTTGTTGGAAGATAATATATCAGAGACTTCAAAGATAGGACACACCTTCCAGCGTTAACACATCGGAAATGTGACCACTTTAATCCAAATTAACGGCCGTGGGTGATTGTGTCTGTACCCATCATACCAGAAGCTGGGCATGTACAGCAACAATGAGTGCAGTTTGGCAACATTTGTTCTTCTCGAAGCCTTCACACACAGATACGTCCAACATGATGCCATTTGCAAAGCTTCGTCTCGTATGAAAAGACATGACGGTATGCACCTCGGTGCCAGCGAGCTCCCATCTGCTGCTGCATTGAGGGAAGCTGCAACAGTGGTCACCATTCTGACAATCTGTGGTGCTTCAGACTTTGTTGCACTGTTTATGTGGATACTTGTCCTGCTAAAAACATGTCCATTTCCTGACTCCAGGTAAGTGACGTGGCTTTACAATCCTGCACAGCTGAGGGACAACGTGTCTGTCCTCTCTGGTGCAACTGTTGTGGGGTCAGTGAGATTGTGCACAGCACTGAATATGGCCCTTCTGAGCCCAATGAGTGCATATCCACATTGTGGTTGTGGTATCCTGACAGACACGAGTATCAATATCACAGAATGATAAATTGCAGTCTCAGTAAGTCACGATCCTGCTACCTTCAAACTCCAACTCATACTGTTACACATTTCTCTTTCTTACTGGAGACATAACTTAATCTTTCACATACAAACAACATTCAAATGTGATTTTTGAGTGAGAAATCCACTGGATAATCTTTCCTTATACATGGTGTACCATAATTAATGGTGTAAATGTGTACAGCTGAAAGTATACGACACTAGAAGCAATAGAGTCTCAGTAAATGTGGCCTCTAAAATGCATGCCGTAAGGGCTGTGGGCACTACTTCATCTTCGATACTGTAAAACAGATCTCTTGTAATGCAAATCCTTTACTTCCATCTTTTGGGAGCAGGTGGTATGAACCAAAACAATCAAAATGTTCAGTAAACACAGGCTGTAAAGTGCATACCTGAAGAGCTATGAGCACTTGTTCACTAGAAGAACAGAGATGTTTCAAAGCAACAAAGATGAAGAAGCACTCATAGCCCTTAAGCTATGTGTTTTAGAGCCCATGTTTATGGTGTTTTAGAGCCCATGTTTATGGGGACTTTGGTGCTACTAGTATTGTGTACTTTCAGCTGTACATATTTACACTATTAATTAAGATTCATGCTGTATACAGAATGTAGATTTCATTTCTCCTACATACTTTACGTAGTTGCACTGAAGTATTAGTCATTTTCATATCCGAGGTGTAGTACACTCTGCTTCAGATTGATATTTATTTCTTTCGACTTTATGGTGTTCCAATTTTAATGTCAAGCAATTTAGTTGTAAGACATGTTGTAATGTTTAGTCCTCTGTTGTTGCATTTCTGATGTGTTGCACATTTAATAGAAAGGCCACGAAAGGCTGATCTTGTATATGACACAGACATCCATCAAAATATAAAGAACCAATATTGGGCTCTACCAGAAAATGGGACAATGTGCAAGATATTGTCTGTTGAAGCTTGTCAGTTGAAACATTATACTATGATTATAGTTGCTTAATACCAGTGCCTAAAAGTACAGTCATTGTGTCATGAACTCAGGAATATAGCAATCAAGTCCAAAAATCACTAGGGGGATTGTGATCAGCAATCACTTTGAATAGGACAGCATGGAGTTAACCATTAATCTTATGAAAACTGTTTTTCTATTTGAAAATGGTGCTTTTGAACTAATAGCAAGTTCTTTAACTGCATCCAAGTGGATGTTCTTATCTATCCAATGCACAAAGTGACAACATTGTGCCAAGGCTGTATGCTGATGCGTCTATTGCAAGAATGCATAACATGGCTCATGACACTTGGCACTTGCAAACAAGTTTCTTTTGGACAAATTAAGATGTGTTATTGCTTCGTTGCACCTGTAGACACTGAAGTAGTTGCTGATGTTGATATTATACCCATGTCAGTACTCTGTGCATTTCAGAACAACCTGTTCCACAACTAAGAGAATTCCACAGGACATCACTTGAATACAAAGAACATATCTGCGAGTTTCCAAAAGCCTCATCACCAAATTTGATGTAACCTGCCAAATACTGAGAAATATAGTTTTAGACTATAATAATTTCTCATTTGTAACAAAAGTTCAGGGCAATCTAAGTGCTGTCCAATAGTAGAAGATACATGAAGAAAATGATAAAATCAGGTGATTCGAGTAAACGACAGTAGCAAAATTCAGAAGACAGTGAATACAGTTTGGGAAAAAGTCGGTGATGTACTCAATGGAAGGTCAAGAATGTTGCCATGAGGACAATGATGATTATGGTGGTGATGGTGGTAGTGATGGTGGTGATGAAAGTTAAGGACAATATGTTGTGAAAGTGAGTCCCAGTATGACTGTCTTAGAGGACTTAGTGGTAAACACACAGAGGGGAGACCGCACACACAATACTGCTGGTTGCCAATAAAACTATGTTCAGGGGACATGCCAGATCTTGGACCAACTGACAGAGGAGGACTACTGATACTGTGTGTAGCTCATGATGTGATTGGTCTAGCCAGCACTGAGTGTCTCATTTTCCATAGAGAGCAGAGATTCTATATTTATGTTTGGTGAACATCTGTGAAGGCATACAATCCAGACTGTCAGTTACCAAATTTAAAGTGTTGTTGCAGGTTTTGTTATTTTGTGATTGGCCATATCACAGGTTTCAATAAAACCTATGGTCACCATAAAATGTTACTGGTAAGGCATTTTAGCAGATCAAAGATGATAAGTTAAAGGCCCCTTGCCCGCTCTAATATATTTCAAGACACTGCAACAGTTTGTGAGTAATTGATCACCAATAACTATTTATGTAGATTAATCCCCAGAAAGATTCAAATTGTTTTGGTGTCATTGGTAGATATGCTCGGTAATAGGTGGAGTCTGTGGCAGTTTCTCATTTCAAACACATTTCTACATGATGTTTAAAGGATTAACTTATAAATTAGTTCAAGTCAGTCCATTACTAGTATTTGCTTTATTACCAAATCACCCACATTTAAACTGTCATTACAAAACGCTCTTATATTCCTACACATACCTTTAATTTGTGCTTCAAAAGACACCATGAAGTATATCTTCATTTAATTCACTCTATTAAATGACTGCCTCTGTTATCACTAGGTCATTGTGTAATATGTACGACAGGAGATTTGTGTGTTAGGAGGCTGTTGTATGAAAATAGTTTACTGTGCTCTGAAAGCAGTCTCCCTTGTAGAGTAATTTAATAAAGTATATGCAGTTGCTTTTATCAAATACACCTATAACATATTATACAGCTCTTATCATTTGACAATTCAACATTATGTGCTTCTACTCATAGGAATTGTACTCAGTGATAGGTAATATAAGTTTCTGGGTTGCATTTACAAGGGGACTTCAAAAAGTCGTCCCACATTAACCATTGTGAAACAAGTGGTGTATTATTGGAAGAGAGCAACTGTTCTCTGTTTCCTGTAGACACAGTTCTGCTGCAGTAAAGTTAACAACTTTATCATAGTGTGGGATTGAAATGGAGCAGCAACTGGAAACATACTCCAAAGTTGAAGTACACAGGACAGTACAATCCCTGTGGCAAAAGTCTGAATAGCACACAGATTCACTGTGAAATACTGATGGTATACAGACTAAATGCAATGTCACATTCAGCCATAGTGAAATAGTGACAACAATTTGGCCAAGGCTGCACAGCTGTCAGTGACACTGACCAAGAAGGAAGGCCATCAACAGTGACCACAGATGAGAATGTCCAGGCAATTGAGGAACTGGTTCATGCCAGTCAGAGATTTTCCAACAATGATGTTCACACGATGGTTCTCAGATGTCTCCAAGACTAAGGAGTGGATTTCTATCATGGAGGAATTGAATGATTGGTAGAATGTTCCAGCCATTGTTTACAGAAACTTCCTCCTTTAGAATATTCGGAAATGAGTCACAGTCTGACATTTACCATTTACTCATTGCTAAAATTTTATTGATAGTAATAGTATTTGAGTGGGCAGAATATTCCTGTAAATCTCTTCTATGACATTACTGTGCAGACTGAGAGCTATGCGTACACACTAACCACCCCACTTATAAATTACATTGTAGGAACTAGACTGAATGTTGCATGCCATTCATCTGCAGACCCTTATGCCCTGATCAAAACAAGTTGTTGATACTAAAAAAATATTTCTTATATTCATGGCACATAGTACATGTATGTGCTCTGTGTTTCTTGTAACCATTTGCTTTGCTAGTCATGGAGGACAAGTTTGTGTGTCTCATACTAAACTACCAAGATGCGAGGAGTACTACATCATTTGAAAAGGAGCAAAACTGCTGGCATCACTAAGGAACTATTTGTCATGGTGTATAGATATGCAACTGTTTTTCAACCTAGATTGATGTTTTTACATAGTTCAGGATACATCAAAATTGTGATCAACCCAGTGGAGTGCACGAATAGTTTACTATGGACACTTTTTGGTGCATTGCTGTAAAATGTTGTGGCAGAGGTCTAATACAAAAGATATGAGACAGATGCCATAGATTTGTATACTTAACAAATACGTTCAATTTGTTAAGTCACATTCGAACTAGGATCTATTTGAGTCCACAAACTGCTCAAAACATTTTTTTGTTCCAATTTCCATGCTGCTGTGCAGAAGTTCTACTCTTTTTTGCTTCAGTGAACAGCTTCTCTACTGGCAATGGGTGGTGGATCTATTTAATGGTATTTGTTGTAGTATAGGTGAAGAAACAAGTTACAGCTGATACTAATTTCTGGGAACACTTCATTATATTTGTCTATCTGTGTTCCAGAGTAGCTCAAATAAGTAATTTGTCAAAATTCGTTTTCAACTGAGAAAACATAATTCTGTATCATGAACTGATTGTAATTCAAACAGTGAAACAGCTTCCACAACAAGGTGGAGTATGACAGTGACATTATGTACAGATGTATGTCTCATTCTGAAGCCTTCAAATTAACTTAGAAGTCAACCTGCTTCTTAAAAGAACAATGAGATTTGTTCTGTATTCAGGGGAATCACTACAAAGACCTGATGCAGATCAACTGTGGATAATACTGTAACGATTGGAGCTGCGAAGTGTATTTCAGAATGTGGATGAAGATTTATGAGGGACTTCAAAAAGTATGTTTCATATTAATATGACAGGCCAGATAACTTTCATTGAATGCTGCACTGCGAGTCAAAGTGACATAGATACATGACACTATTTTTCTGTATAGCCATCAAGTAACTACAGTCAGAATGCTCTACCAGTCGTTCAATTGCTAGATGATAGAAATCCACTACCTGGTCATGGAGCCATTCGGGAACCACCACGCAAACGTCTCGTTGTTGGAAAATCTCTTTTCTCCAAATGTTCTTTCAGCTTGCTGAAAATGTAGAAACTGCATGGTGAAAGAGCTGGGCATCTCGATCAACGTCACCCATGTCTGTGCAGCTTTGGTCAAAATTTTGGTGCCATTTCACTACCACAGGACACAGCATTGCATTTAGACCATATATTGCCATAATTTTATGATGGAGCTGCGTGCAATTCAGACATTTCATTCACAAGAATTGTCCTGACCTGTGTACTTCAGCTTTGGAGTATGTTTCCAGTTGTTGCACCATTTAAGTCCGACTTTTTGATGCACCTGTTATCCATACCCCAGCAGAACTGTGCCTGCAGGAAACCTGAAGCATGCCCTACCTCCTGAAAATGCACCACTCTCAGTGTTCTTAGGATTGGACAACATATGTAACTTAACTTTATGAAATCCCTATGTAGTAATAGTTTCTGGTCTTCCTCAGAGTGCTGCACTAAACTTGTGAAAGGGTATAAAAGTACTAGATGAATTTACAGTGCATACAGATAATTGCCTTTCATCGGTGTTCTGTGTCACTGGTGTCCCCAAACAAAGGCTGCAGACTTTTCCAAGACTGTTGGTGGAATATTTTGCTAGCCTAGCAGTAAGATGAGTTGTTAAGAGCCAAGTGGGACCTTGAGTCCAGTCTGTATTAGATTTAATAATGTTTCGTGTGGGTCATGATTTGAGGTTTCTGGACACACAATCGTAAATAAATGTGATACAGTGTATTGTGTCGTCCAGAAAGTCAAATAAAATATGTCCTTGTTCCTCATATGACTAGTTAAATACGGAACATTTTCGACCACATGGTGAAATTGTAGGTTATCTTTTTTTAGGTCCCAGGGAGCTCTTCTAATTTTGTGTGTGTTCAGGGCATTAAAACTACTTATTTGATAAAGTGATCCCAGTGATCAATCCCAGACAATAGACTCTGATATACAGTATACCAGTGGTACCTTTCTTCCCCCAATATTGAGGATTAACATAATATTTGGAGGCAGGACAGACACGTACATAGGCCTTCAGGTATTATCTTCCTACATTTGATCTCTATACCTTCTTTTCCTTCAGTCAGTGATGACCTGCTGAAATTGCTTTAATTATGTTGATGACCTATATACATTGACAGGGGAAAAACAATTGCAACACCAAGAAAGAATTGTGCGTCATAAGCGATAGTTGGTAGAAGTGTGTCTACATGTGAAAAGTCATGTCTACTCAAATTTCAAGCCAATCACATAAGAGTGGCATTAGTAGCACCACTGTGAAGATGCAAACCAGGTATTCTTTAGATACATGCTGTAACGGTTGTGTGAGCCTTAGTTGCCTTTGAGATTGGATGTGATGAGTTGATGTTAGTCAAGAATGCCTTTAAAGTGACAAAGATGTTATCATCAGCACCTCACTGAGCTTGAACTAGGTCTTGTAGTAGGGTTAAGAGAAGCGGGTTGTTCCTTCCATGATATTGCAGAAATACTTGCATGACTGCTGGCAGCAGTGGTAACAAGAATGTACGGTTGCAAGAAGACAGAGCTGTGGACGGCCACATGGTACTACCGAGAGGGAAGACCATCATGTTTGGTGTGTGGCTGTGGCACATCATACTGCATCTACAGCGGCAATTTGAGCAGTAGTTGGCACCACAGTGACACAACAAACTGTTAAAAATTGGTTATTTCAAGGACAGCTCCGAGCCATATGCCCTGTAGCGTGCATTCCACTGAATCCAAACCACTGCCATTTGCGACTTCAGTGGTGTCAAGTGAGAACTCATTGGAGGGAATGGTGAAGATCTGTTGTGTTTTGTGATGAAAGCTGATTCTGCCTCGGTGCCAGTGATGGCTGTGTGTTGGTTAGGATACCAGTTGAGGGCATGTAACCAACCTGTCTGCATGCTGGACACACTGGTCCTACACCTGGAGTTATGGTCTGAGATGCGATTTTGTATGACAGTGGTAGCATTCTCATGCTTATTCCACACACCTTTACTGCAAAATTGCACATTAGTCTGGTGATTCAACCTGTTGTGCTGCCATTCATGAACAGAATTCCTGGTGGTGTTTTTCAATAGGATAATGCTCATCCACATTCCGCTGTTGTAGCCCTGCATGCTCTATAGGATGTCGACGTGTTGGCTTGGCCTACTCAGTCCCCAGATTTATCTCCAACCGAGCACATATGGAACATCATCGGACAACAACTCGAGTGTCATCTACAAACAGCATTAACCATCCCTGTATTGACCGACCAAGTGCAATCAACATGGAGCTCCATCCCACAAACTGACATGTGACCACCTGTACAACACAATGCATGCATGTTTGCATCCTTGCATTCAACTTTCTGGGGTTACACTGGTTGTTTTTAATCTCTGATCTTGCAGTGTTACTCACTTAAATATGTTACCTAGACAAATGTATTCCCAAAATTTCATTACTCTACATTAATTATTTTTTGTTGTTGTGATTTTTTCCCATCAGTGTATTTTATACTCACTTTACCATGACGATTGCAGCAGATATTTGAAAGCCTGATGGATGGTTTGATAAATGTGATTTTTATTGTCTTCCTTTTAACTGTTCTTGTCATCTTTTTAACCTGCCTGAACCCAGTATAATGGGAATTTTCTTAGTTTTAAGTTTTTATATGATGTTTGTGGGCAACACATAAGCTGAAGATCATCTTCACTGGTAATTTTTAAAGACTCTGGTAAGGTGCTGCTAACCAGGTTACTTGTTCCAAGTCTTTTAAGTCATGTATCATGATATGCAGACAAAACATGTTGCTTCAGTTGGGTAATATTTTATTATATATAAACATGACTGTGAGTGCACAGTATGCTACTCAGGAAGGTGTAGACATCTGAATGTTATTGATTATCTCCATGTTGGGCTTGGAGTCGCCATAGGTGGCAGCTGTAGACATTTCCTCTCTGCCAAAACTGATTAGTTCCTTTTTATCATCCATCAGTAACTTGCCGGCCGCGGTGGTCTAGCGGTTCTAGGTGCTCAGTCCGGAACCGCGCGACTGCTACAATCGCAGGTTCGAATCCTGCCTCGGGCATGGATGTGTGTGATGTCCTTAGGTTAGTTAGGTTTAAGTAGTTCTAAGTTCTAGGGGACTGATGACCACAGATGTTAAGTCCCATAGTGCTCAGAGCGATTTGAACCATCAGTAACTTGTTACAGGGTGTTAGGCATGTAGTCACCGAGATACACTCTGGGACCAAAAAAGGAGCGGGGGATGCACCATGAAGGAATTATCCAAATCGGACGGAAATTGGTGGATTTGATGTTCACGTACAGGATTACAATTTCAGAAAAATTGGATGATTTATTCAAGAGAAGGAGCTTCACAAATTGAGCAAGTCAGTAATGCATTGGTCCACCTCTGCCCCTTATGCAAGCAGTTATGCCTCATGGTATTGTTTGATAGAGTTGTTGGGTGTCCTCCTGAGGGATATCGTGCCAAATTCTGTCCAGTTGGCACATTAGATTGTCAAAATCCCTAGCAGGTTGTAGGGCCCTACCCATAATGCTCCAGACATTCTCAGTTGGCGAGAGGTCCGGTGACCTTCCTGGGCAAGGTAGGGTTTAGCAAGCACAAAGACAAACAGCAGATACTCTCACCTTGAGTGAGTGGGCATTATCTTGCTCAAATGAAAGCCCAGGATGGCTTGCCATGAAGGGCAACAAAACAGGTTGTAGCATATCGTTGACATACCACTGTACTGTAAGGGTGCCATGGATGACAGCCAAAGACGTCTTGCTATGAAAAGAAATTGCACCCGAGACCATTACTCCTGGCTGTTGGGGTGTATGGTGGAGGAGAGTCAGGCTGACATCCCACCGCTGTCTGGGGTGCTTCCAGGCACGTCTTTGGCCTGGATCTCGTTAAGTGTAGGAGAACTGTCTTCAGTGATGAGTTCCACTTCAAACTGAGACCCATGACCAATGAAGGCATGTCTGGAGATGTCTCCGACAGCCGTAGGATACCAACCTGACTGTCGCCCACTGTATGGCTCAACTGCCGGGAGTGATGGTCTGTGGTGCCATTTCTTTTCGTGCAGGACCCTTTTGGTTGTCATCCATGGCACCATTACAGCACAGCAATGTGTAGGCGGTGTTCTATGCCCTGTTTTGTTGCTCTTCATGGCAACTGACCCAGGGCTGACTTTTCAGCAAGATAATGCCGTTCCGCTCATAGCGAGAGTTTCTACTGCTTGTCTCCATGCTTTCCAAACCCTACCTTGGCCAACAAAGTTTACAGATCTCTCCCCAATTGAGAATGTTTGGAGCATTATGGGCAGGACCTTCCAACAAGCTAGGAATTTTGACAATCTAACACCCCATTTGGACAGAGTTTGGCACGATATCCCTCAGGAGGACATCAAACAAGTCTATCAATAAGGGCCAAGCCAAATAACTGCTTCCATAAGGGCCAAAGCGGACCAGTGTATTGTTGATTTGCTTAATTTTTGAAGCTATTTCTCTTGAATAAATCATTCAGTTTTTCAGAATTCGTAATCGTTGGTTTGTCTGGACATGTACATCACACCTACCAATTTTGCTCCCGTTCAGATAATTCCTTTATGGTGTGTGGTTTTTTTTTGCTTCATAGAGTGTATTTTTCAGCTGAACACTATCTCTGTGGCTCCCAGCCTGTACTTAGAATTTTTATCCGTTAACATGTAGCAATGAGATATGTTGATCTTGATGTTATACAAATTACATTTCCTGCTCAATATTATTGTTATTTCATCACCTTAACTATATGAGGTGATCATGACAGTCTCAAAATACAAGAAGATCCATAACTACTATGGACAGCAAACTTGAGAGTATTCACCTTCCTGTCTGTGACACAACTATTTTGCTCTTTCATGCAAGATAAATCTATATCTGTGAGTATGGCATTACTTTCATTCCTTCCTTGATATTTCTTTACATTTTTATTTTATACACAAGTCAAGTCATTAATTGCTGTGTATTATGACAAGCACTCAATTTTGTGACAATGTCATTTTCAGGTCCACACCATGGTGATACAAGCCATAAGAAAAAGACTGTATGCTTCATCTTCCTATTTAAAGTTATAATCCAGAATCAGCTTTAGTTTCCTGTTAACATCCATCTCTTGAGAAAAGATGCATCTTCCTTCTTTCCTATCAGAATTTGAACATGAGATGTGACTTTTTCCAGGTTAGCCACAGGACCAGAGTTTGCCATTTAATAGGAAATTCGTGTCTTATTGAGTCTAGCAATGACATACCTCCAGTTATCCACTCATCAGTCCCCCCCCCCCATTTCATTTGTTCTCAGGAATAACGGCTTTTGGCTGAGGTAAAGAACAAGTTACCTTGCTCATTTAAATATACCATGAACACACTTACCAACATGCTTGTCACCATTGTAACTTTTCATCCATGGAAGTAATACACATATTAATGACATCGCTTTGTGAAAACTGTATGAGGATAAACACACACTCATGATATTTATTTTTGCAAAGAATCAGGCATTGACAGTGCAATTTCTGTTATTATTTTCATCTTCTATTCAATATACCACTGCTGATTTATACTTCAGCAAGAGCAGCAAGACATTTTAAAAGTATGGTTGTGTTTCAGCTTAACACAAAGTTTTGTCAGTTCTATATTTTGGTCTAAACCCCTCCCCCACCCCCCTTCCATCATCTCCCCCACCCCCCACCCCACCCCACCTAACTAGAAACATCACATGCTATGGCTTAAGACAGCAGCCAGATTACATTAAATGTATGTCAGAATAAATGCCCACTGGTAAAGGCTCTTGTCAACATACAATTATAACAGGAGTCAAAGGATAAAATATTTGTATAACTTAAGTATACATCATGCCGGAGACAAAGGCATGGCATTTATTCTGCTGTATGTTGAAGGTAATCTGTTTGCTGTCTTAAGTCATGGCATATGATGTTTCTGGTTTCTATATAAATTTTATGTATGACAAGAGTCGCTTGGCTTCAGGTAATGTAATTTACCACCATGTGATTTACAAGGCCCACTCCTGAAGAAGAAATTTTTAGAAATATCAAAACCTAGGTCAAGGGCTAATAAACCTTTATTTTGCAAATGGTTGGCTGAGTTTTACAACCTCTTCAGATTTATACAGTTGCTGATTCACAGCCATGTTTTAGATTTTGACAACTTAAAACTAAAGTGATAGTCTACATAATATCAGTGAGAGCTTATAGCTGTACAGAGATTGTTTTTCCAAAGATATGTAACTTTTTACAACTATATACAAAACACAAGAATGATGAAGTTCTCAGAAGTTATAAACAAATAAATCTTATATTACTTTTTGCACTGAGGTTAAATGTATAAGAATATACAGGCCAAAAATAGTACACAAGTTAATACTGGAAGAGACTACTGTGTTATATGGCCAAAATAATTGGTGCATGTGATAACAAAATCAAATGTTGAAGCGCAGACAGACACAAGAAAAAGACTGCTAAAAGAGTGAGCTTTCAGCCAAAAGCCCTTCTTCTCAGGTAAATAAAACACACACACACACACACACACACACACACACACACACACACACACACATTCACATTCATCCAAGCACAACTCGCACACACATAACCAGTGTCTCTGACCATCGAAGAACAGACAAAAGGGGGAGGGGCCAGAGGAGAGGAAGGAGTCTGTGCAGTGTGGAT
The DNA here is from genome assembly GCF_023864345.2 of Schistocerca serialis cubense. Taxonomy (NCBI): domain Eukaryota; kingdom Metazoa; phylum Arthropoda; class Insecta; order Orthoptera; family Acrididae; genus Schistocerca; species Schistocerca serialis. Next base: position 642,670,973 of record NC_064640.1, read on the forward strand.
GAGGAACAGTTATACTATCTACAACATTATTCTGTGGTGACAAAAATTTTGAGTGGCTGCTGCTAGTTTAGCAAGAGTGGATAATAGAACTGTATTTGATCAGCAAGGATTAAGTCAGGATCCTGTGACTGGTGTTTATTGATAGTCAGAATTTCAAGTAATGTTAGATTTCTGCCTCTAGCTTCTCAATGGAGAACTTCACATTTAATATTATAAGAATGACATTCATTTGGAACCTGTTCAGCAAATTTGGAACATTTCATTTTCAGTCTCTAGCTAACTTCATGTCAATGTAATAGTTATTGCCCTATGTGGTTGACCTGCATGTAATTTGCATCACAAATTGCAGGAAATACCATAAATTCCATTCTGATCTAAAGGTGGAACCTTGTCTTTACTATTGAACTGCATGTGGAAAACAGCATTCCTAGCATAAAAAGCTGGTGTATATTTCCTGGATTTTAGTTTGCTGGCAAGTCCATGTGAAGTATTACCTTCATATAACATGGTGGCCCATTTGTTGTCTGTGTGATTTAGTGCCTTCTGAGGATGATACAGAAGTGCTGTTATCCTTGTTCTTATGATATTAAAAGTTATGTTCTCCATAGATGAACTAAAGGTGAAAAACAACTTGAAATTCTGGTTATAGATAAACACCAATCACCAAATCCTGACTTAATCCATAATTATGAAATACAGTTCCATTATTCACCTTTGCTAAAGTAGCAGCAACCAGTTAATATTTGTGTCACCATAGTATAATATGCCTGTTATTAATAGTATAACTGTTCCTACCCACATTCCATTGAATCCCCCCCCCCCCCCCCCCCTCATTTTTTGCTTGGTCTTCACATTCACCAGTTATTTTGTCCATATAACATAGTAGTCTCTACCAGTGCTCACTTGCATACTGTTTTTGGTCTGTATATTCTTATACTTTTAATCTTTAATCTTTGAATATAAAGTAATATAAGGTTTATTTGTTCATAGCTACTGTGAATTTCATTATGCTTTTGTATTTATATACATATATAGTTGTAAAAGGTCGCATATCTTTAGAAAAACAATCTTTGTAGAGCTATAAACTCTCGCAGATGTTTTGTGGACTATCTGTGTAGTCTTAAGACATCTGAGGATGGCCTAGAAAGCTGGTTTACAATGAACTTATAATAAATGTTATTGAGGAAGGTCACCACTGCATATTTCAGTTTTTACTATGAGTAGTGATTTCATGCTGCTGTAATAATCCTCATACTGATTACATTTGCAGACTTATCAGGATTTCCGGACAATTACTTGCTCCAAGAGCACCATGGTGCATCTTCATTTTTCCTGTTATCCAAAAGCTGTTGTCGGAGACAGGAATACATAATATTCTGCATATTACTCAAGTCACCATCAAATGGTTTATGAAGCACTGCATTAAAGAAGAACCATATAGTAGTTGTTAGAGGCCCTTAACCATGCTTTGAGATTAAATTCCTGGTATTGTAATCAGCATATATTCATATGTGCATATACAATTGGGGCATTTAAAAAAAATGTAGTTTGTGTTTTGGTCTCAGTGCACTAACCTGAAATAACTGGAAATAAATTACTTTCAGTTTGAAACCAAACTGGTGCTCATTTCTTGCCAAATAAATATGTTTGCCACATTGTTTTTGTAAAGTGATTCCTGAACTTCTCACTCAAATTGCCTCATGTGATGACAGCAAGGGACTATAATGTTCATATAAATTCCATTGTATAAATTTGGTATCACTCCACTTCACCATCATCTATAAACATTATCTGTGTGGTATAACAAAATGAGATGAATTGTTAAGCTGTCCACACTATTTTCTGGAATCATGTAATATCTTTACACTGGTCAGATGTTTTTGTCCAATCAGTATTGTTGTGGCACTAATAGCTGCTCATAGGAAAGTGCTGCATGTTGGTTTCATTAAATTATTTGTTTCCATAACTACTTTGCTATGTTCTGAAAAATAGCTGTGCTGGCATTTCCAAACCATAGTTAATTCAGTGAATTTGATACATTCGTTTACTTTCTTCAAATTTATGTTGCACAGTGTCTAATTTGAATTGTGATCCAAGTGATGGCAACACCTTGGCAGACTTCTTGTTCATAAACTTAAGATTAAGTTGGACTTTGTGTTGTTAAATGACAAAACAGCAACTTAATTTAGTTACAAGGCCTTTCTGTCTCAAACTAAAGCACAGAAGACACTTTATTATTCGAGTGCTAACAATTTTTAAACAGAAGAAGTAAAAATGTCATCTTACAACTGAAATAACACCCAAAATATACCTGTCAAACTCCATACTAAGACATTCGATTATAATTATTTATTTTTGCACACAAGGAAAATTAACTTTTCTCTTAGTTCTACTGTCAGTTTCCATGTATGGTATTATTCAAAATGAGGTAAAAAAAATTTGAACCATATGGTTACATCACATTTATGTGTGCCTTCCGTACTCCCTCCCCCCTCCACACCCTATAAGGTTTCTTCCATTACCAATAAAGTTGTCTGTTCTTTAAAAATTCCCATTAAGGAGTAATGCAATTTTGTTTCATGTACATAAAGTTGAGCTCTCTGCAGATTATTATGATTATTTTGTGTCATACAGCTAATCAGTTGTTGAAGAAATTTGACCCAGAAGGAAACATTGCTATCTAAATTAAGAGGAAAAGAGAGTCTATTAATTGTGAGAATTGAATTTAATTGCATGTTTCAGATATTTTTATATGTCTTATCTATGAAATTATCCTTGTACATCTTATCCCAGAAATATCTCCACATATTCATGTCTCAATTTTAAGTGACATTTCAAATCTCTTCCATTAATTATTTTCAAAGTCATGTATTTCAGTCTTGGGCTTTTAAAAATTATGAAAGTTTACTGTTACTCTAAGTGAAACAAATTATAAGATACAAATTTTGTCATCGTCCAAACATATGGTGTTGTTGGCAGAAATGAGGAAAGGTAATTACAAGCAGGATTTTATTTAGGAAAAAGAAAATATTTTCGTTGTCTTCCCCAGGAATCTTTATCAAACCAAAACACATTCAGTTTGTGAAAAATGTGTAATAAAAATGTTAGAATAACACAATAACGTGTAGAACAGCACCAGTTTGTGTAACCTATGCCTGCCACCTACTGGCATTCTACATTTTCTTGAATTAAGAAACTATTTGCTGGTTTTGAAAATTTCACTTCCAGTGCTAGCAATATCATGTTGACAAACTATGAGTTGTGATTAATGTGCATTAATTTTGTAAAACGTAAATTTGGTTCACTTGCCAGAGATTTCTCTGTGCATTAACTATTGCAGCATAGGGCTTCCAGCTGAAAATATACCGTGTTCTAACTAGTAGCCAAATATCGAAACATGAATATGTAAAAGCTGAATGATATTTATTTAATGTAAAGCTCTCAATTCATAAACTGTGTAGAATTAAAGTAAAACTTATACAGAGTCTTCTTAGCACTGTACTCATCATTAGAAAATGTAAACACAGATAATGGTCTTCAAAACTTTGCTCTTAACGTTAGTATGATGTGACTTACATCACTTTACATTAATATTCGTCCCATGATGTTTGTTCATTAGCAGCCAAATATCATTTTTATCTCATTCAGATGTAAATTTTATCAGTATATGGAACTTATAAATAACTCTCAGTACCAGCATTGGTTAATCATAATGTTTTTCTTCTGGTGAATATGACACTTCAAATATTGTGACTCACTAACACCGCTAGTTGGCTGGTATCTGAAAAATTATTAAACACTGAACTCTATTACTTGAATTTTGAATAAAAATAACTTTGGTTGCTGTTTATATTCATGTTTTACTATGTTTAATTTTTCCCACAACAGCAACATCAGTTTTTTTCACTCTTCATCGCAAGACCATATTTAAATGAAATTAGAAGGCTAAAATAACATACACTGATGGGGGAAATATTGCAGCACCAAGGAGTTGTGTGACAAAAATAGAAGTTAGTAGGTGTGTTTCTGCATCTGAAAGGTGATATCTGTTCAGATTTCAGGCCAATCACATAAGAGTGGCACTAGTAGCACTGCTTTGAGGATGAAAATCAGGTTTGCTTTAAATACACATTGTTACTGTCATAAGTGTTAGTTACATTTGAAATTGGACTTGGCGAGATGATGATAGTCAAGAATGCCTTTAAGGCATCAAAGTCGCCATTATTAACAACTCACTGGGTTTTAACGAAGTCTTGAAATAGGGCTATGAGAAGCTGGATGCTCTTTTTGCAATATTGCAGGAAGACTTGGCAGGATTGTAGCCATTGTACATGATTGCTGGCAGCAATGATCATGGGAGTGTACGGTCACAAGAAGACCAGGCTCCAGATGGCCACACGGCACTACAAAGAGGGAAGACCATCATGCTCGGCGCATGGCTCTGGCACATCATACACATACACACACATCAAAGAAAGTTTTGCATCACCTCTGTTCCGAGAGTTCTGGAACCTGTACAGAAAATTGGAATAGAGATCAACATAAACATCATTTCCACCATTTTTATTGCTCATGAAAACCACACATTGCATGTTATACCACCATACAGTGAGACCTTCAGAGGTGGTGGTCCAGATTGCTGTACACACCGGTACCTCTAATACCCAGTAGCACATCCCCTTGCATTGATGCATGCCTGTATTTGTCGTGGCATACTATCCACAAGTTCATCAAGGCACTGTTGGTCCAGATTGTCCTACTCCTCAATGGTGATTCGGTGTAGATCCCTCAGAGTGGTTGGTGGGTCATATCGTCCATAAACAGCCCTTTTCAATCTATCCCAGGCATGTCCGATAGGGTTCATGTCTGGAGAACATGCTGGGCACTCTAGTCGAGCGATGTCGTTATCATTGATGGAAGTCATTCACAAGATGTGTACGATGGGGGTGCGAATTATCGTCCGTGAAGACGAATGCCTCACCGATATGCTTCTGATATGTTTACACTATCTGTCAGAGGATGCCATTCACGTATAATGCAGCTATTACGACACCTTAGATAACCGTCGGCAGTGTACATTGCCCTGACATAATGCCACCCCAAAACAGCAGGGAACCTCCACCCAGCTGCACTCGCTGGACAGTGTGTCTGAGGCATTCAGCTTGACTGGGTTGCCTCCAAACACTTCTCCGACGATTCTCTGGTTGAAAGCATATATGACATTCGTCAGTGAAGAGAATGTGATGCCAATCCTGAGCGGTCCATTCGGCATGTTGTTGGGCCCATCTGTGCCATGCTGCATGTTGTCATGATTGCAAAGATGGACGTCAGGAGTGAAGTTGCACATCATGCAGCTTATTGCGCGCAGTTTGAGTCATAACACGATGTCCTGTGGCTGCACGAAAAGCATTATTCAACATGGTGGTGCTGCAGTCAGGGTTCCTCCGAGCCATAATCCATAGGTTGCAGTCATCCACTGTAGTAGTAGCCCTTTTGCAGCCTGAGCAAGGCATGTCATCGACAGTTCCTCTCTCTGTATCTCCTCCATGTCCGAACAACATCGCTTTGGTTCACTGTGAGATGTCTGGACACTTCCCTTGTTGAGAACCCCTCCTGTCGCAAAGTAACAATGCGGACGTGATCGAACTGTGGTATTGACCGTCTAGGCATGGTTGAACTACAGACAACATGAGCTGTGTACCTCCTTCCTGGTGGGATGACTGGAACTGATAGGCTATCAGACCCCCTCCATCTAATAGGTGTTGCTCATGCATGGTTGTTTACATCTTTGGGCAGGTTTAGTGACATCTCTGAACAGTCAAAAGAACTGTGTCTGTGATACAATATCCAAAGTTAACGTCTATCTTCAGAAGTTCTGGGAACCAGGGTGATGCAAAGCTTTTTTTAGTGTGTGTTTCATCTGCAGCAGCAAACTGAGCAGCAGTTGGCACCACAGTGACACAACAGATTGTTACAAATAGGTTACTTCAAGGCAGCCCTGAGCCAGACGCCTTGTTGTGTCCATTTCACTGACCCCCAACCGTCGCCATTTGCAACTTCAGTGGTGTCAAGCAAGAACTCATTGGAGGGTAGGATGGAGGTCTGTTGTGTTGTGTGATGAAAACTAGTTCCGCCTTGGTGCCAATGATAGTCTGTGTGCTAGACACAGTGGCCGTATACCTGGCGTTATGGTCTGGGATACTATTTTGTATGACAATAGGAGCATTCCTGTTGTTGTACCATGCACCCTGAATGGAAATTTTTACGTCAGTCTGGTGATTTTACCTATCGTGCTGCTATTCATGAACAGCAGTGCAGTGGGTGTTTTCCAAGTTTTCCAACAGAATAATGCTAGCCCACATACCACTGTTGGAACCCTACATGCTCTATAGTGTGTCAACATGTTGCCTTGGCCTGCTCAATCCCAAGATCTGTCTCCAATTGAGCACCTATGGGAATCATCGCACAACAACTCCAGTATTAACCGTCCCTGTATTGGCCTACCAGGTGATACAGTCATGGAACTCCATCCCACAAACTGACATCCAGCACCTGACAACACGATGCATACATTCAAGATTCTGGTGGCTACATCAGTTATTAATGTACCAGCATTCAACATTTGCAATAGCTAATCTAGCACTTACATTAACCTGTGATCTTGCAGTGTTAATCACTTAAATATGTTACCTAGACAAATTTATATTGGACATGTCATTACTCTGCAATAATTATTTTTTGGTGTTGCAATTTTTTTCTCTCAGTGTATATGGCACACTCGTAAAATAAGTTATTTTATATTAATTTACAAATCTGGGCTTAATGTATCAAACAGTGAAACAAATAATGATTACTACTCAGCAAATAATGAAAGTACTGAGTGATATATAGTCAGCTAATAAGAACTAGAACAAGATAGGTCAGCTTATAAATTTACATTCCATTCCATGCATGCATGCGCACGCACACATATGTGTGCACTCCCTCTCTCCTCCCCCACCCCCCCCCCTCACCCCACACACATATACACGCATAAGTTAAATTATCTCACTAGTATGGCCTGACTGTAGTTAGGAAGTGTGTGTTTGTAGCTCGGCAACGTGACTTGCACAGGGACTCAGTGAAGGGAAAGAAAATCAAGGGCAAGGAGAGGTAAGTACAGTAAGGGACTGAGATAGGAATACATTACTAGAGGAGGGGGGGGGGGGGGGGGGGGGAGCTCAGCTGAGGTGCACGCAGGAGTTGAAATGGGAGAGGAAGATCACTAAGAGAATAGTGTTCGGAAAAATTCATAGATTCAAGTGGTGTTGCGTGACCCACCAGACTTACAGAATATCATGATCTGTAGTTGTGCCATTCATACTTCCAACCTCTTGTAAATTGGGTCATATTTAAGACTTGCATGCAAGACCTGTCCTGTGCACCCACTCAGCACGTCCTGTTCACCCACTCAGCACGACCTGTTGTTGCCCTACCACAGGGCTATTTTTCCTCATCAGATGCAGAGCACAAAAGCTGTCATACAACAACTGGTGGAACAACTATAGAATAACCTTTAAAGTGAGAATAACTGTCAGTGAACTCTCCATAAGTATCAATAGCCACCATCAAACTCTGACCAGGGGCAAGATCAACTACCTATTTGCAGAGCATGCAGCCGAGCTCAACTTTGTCAACTTCAAAGGCTGTTTCACCAACTGTGGCATGTTTCTCCCTTGCCTGCACATGGACAGGCTCTCTGGGGTTCCAAATTGCTATCCCTTCTTGTTGTTGTTCTTCCATCTGTAACTGCATCTACAAACATATTCCACAAGCAACTGTATGGCATATGGCAAAGGGTACCATGTGCCACTATTAACCATTTCCTTTCCTGTTCCACTTGCAAATGGAGTGAGGGAAAAATGATTGTGTGCCTCCAAAGGAGCCCTAATTTCTCTTACCTTGTCTATGTGGTCCATAGATGAAGTATATCGTTCTACAGTTCAGCTGCAAATCCGTGTTGTGTAAACTTTCTCAACAATGTTTCGTGAAAAAATGTTGTCTTCTCTCCAAGGATTTCCTTTTAAGATCATGAAGCGTCTCCATGACACTCAAAGGTTGATTGAATGTACTGATAATAAGTGTAGCAGCATGCTTCTGAGTTGCTTCAATGGCTTCCTGTAATCTGGCATGGTGGGGATCCCAGACACTCAACCAGTATCTGAGAAAGGGCTATGCAAGTGCTGTGTGAGTGGTCTCCTTTGTAGGTGAACTGCACTTTCCTAAAACTCTCCCAATAAACTGTTGACCATTCTCCTTCCCTTCAGTAACACTGTCCTTACATGCTCGTTGCATTGCATATCGCTCTAAAATGTTACATTTAGATATACCTCTTAAAATTTGTACTTCATTAATATGACAATTGAAAAGATTTCATCCCCACATTTGAAGAAGTGATGTATCTACAGCTTCTACAACTGGTAAATATGAAGGTATTAATAAATTTATTACGTCATATGAATAATACAATACCATTAACCTATTATGTAAAGATTTAGGAACAAATCAAAAATACATATCGTCATTGACATGCATAGAGTAGATACAAGTCTCTTGATGAGAAATTGATTAATTCTCTTCATTGTTATATGTATGCTTCATGTCTAATCTCATTAGACTTGAGTTTCAAGATATTCTGTTCATCTGCAAAGATTTGGATACAGCGGCAGAAACTTGCTTGCATATTTTGTCATAATGTGAAAGGAATTCCTATGAATGATACAATGTCTTTGTAGACTATTTCAAATTGGTCCCTTCCGTAATTTATAGAAATAAGAGGAAAAACTGTACAGCACTGAAAATGTGCTTCTATTACATTCTCAGTACTAAAATCATGCCCATTAGCAAAACTACTACATGCATGTCACACACAATTTGAATATAAATACTGATTGTGATTAATAGCCATCAATGTTACTAAAAATTTCATTTCCTTACAGGCTTTTACCAAATACTCTTCATTGTAGTATTGGCATGGCCAACATAAAGGACCTGTTGGTATTGAGTCGCAAAATCAGAAAAGTCTTTTTTTATCTTTTTCCTTGTAATGTAATTTAATTAGAACCTAGTTTGTTAATTACACCCAGATTTCTTTTATATTTTATCATAAATATGTTCTATATACTAGAATTTTTCATATATTGTATTTCTCCAAACTGTACAAAGCACTATCAGAAGTCTATGCATAAAAACTGCTGTGTATAATTTAGTATAATGTTAAATTTTGTTAGTATTATAGGTACTAATTAAATATTAACCTTTTATATTTAACAAAATTTTAGAGGTATCAAAAACAGTTTTTAATTAATCAGTGAATGAATTATTTATATCTCATATTTTAACTTCTTTTAGTATCATAGACACTTGGTTAACGAAAGAGTTTTTATATGTGACAACAACCATTAAAGTGTACAGTAAATATGTTTTAACTTTGACAAAATGTATATGAGACAATTTGTTAATTTTTGTTAGTATTGTCAGCACTTAGTTGAAAATGAATATCTTATATATGACACAATTTTTAATTGGATGTAAATTCCTTTTTATTTGTGACAAATTATTTATGCTTCATATTTTTAATGTGTTAGTCAAAGGCACCTAGTTGTTTATGCATTTTTGTATATGATATTTTAAGTAAAATGGTTTTTAATTTCTCGACAACTCAGTTATTTGTGGTATTTATGGTGCATAATGTAATGGGATGTTGTATTAGATTTAAAAGGAGGACTAAAATAAATATAAATAGATAATACATGTACTGCAATAAAGATAACTTAACCTTTTTAATTCCCTTTATTTGTGAAGTGTGCACATTCACAATATGTAGGAACTCAGTTTCATGATTGCTCTATACCATAATGAAATAATGCAATGGAAAATCCAGGACGGAATTTTGACAGTATTATGAAAGTCAGAGATTGCATCTCACCATGTAGAGGAGACACTGAGTTGCAGCCAGGTACAACAAAAAGACCACTATACATTTAAGCATTTGGTTTAAAGGCCTTCTTCTAAAGTTGAAAACCCACACACATTCACACAAGCACAAAACACACACACACATACACACACACATCTATATGAGACTGATATCTCTATCCTCTGAGTCCGGCCTCAGCAGCCAGAGACAGTGGTCATGTGTGTGTGAGTTGTGCTTTTTGTGTGTGTGTGTGTGTGTGTGTGTGTGTGTGTGTGTGTGTGTTTGTGTTTGTTTTCTACTTTAGAAGAAGGTCTTTTGGTTGAAAGCTTAAAAGTATAGCAGTCTTTTTGCCGTGCCTGTCTGCGACTCAATAAACAGTTGTGTGTAGAGTAACTTTATTATCCTATCATCAGCATACACATACAGACACAACTATTATTCAGTTTACTGACATGACTGTTTGTAACATCAGAAGTCTTTCTTTTAGAACATATTTTTATTTTGATTTGATTTTGACTAGTATACTACAGTAGTTTGCATACAGTTTTTAATACATTGCCAGACTGCAAACTATTTGTAGAAATGGTTCTTGGACAAGACGCCTGATGATGTTGTGAAATTCTCACAATATTTCATCGACGCAACTGACCAACGTCTCCAGATACAGCAAATTCACTGATGAGCTGTGACTAGTGAAAGAAAACTTCTTAGAGTAGCACATATAGGAGGCATTAGTCACAGGTCAGCAGTGTGTTCAACGCATCTGAAGGTGTTGGTCATTTGGGCCAATGAAATCCTGTGGGAATTTCACAAGGACATCAGATGTCCCGCCCAAGAACCATTTCTAGACCTAGTCTGTTAGGAAAGCCTCAAGCAACACATACAAACAATTTTGTTCACAAAAAGATTAATCAAAAGTTCCTGCCTATCAGTTTTTCATATATTATATAAGATGTACTGCTCCCACTTCCTTTTTTCATGGCCACTTCACTGTATTTCCTCGCAGCTGACAGCTGACCTGCAGAGGTTAGTGTATTGTGCTCCTCATAACTGAAAGTTGAACTTTGAAGTACTTAAAACATTCAGGGTTTTTTTTTTTCTCATGTTTGCGTAGTATTTGAAAGAATGCCTTCTTAATATGCTCCATTCAAGGTGAAGAATTGAGTAGGTAGTTTGTGAAACAGAACTCTGCCCAAATGTACTGATGCATGACAAATCTTTGGCATGACATGAAAAACATTGATAACTTCAGATTTTCACAGTTTCTATAGAGTTTTACTGGTGCAATTTGTAGAGAATAGTTTTGGAAAAAATTGAAATCCTAGTAAAGTGTAACTTAATTTATTTTCTTTTGTTCCATAGATCAAGGCAGGCAGTGTCATGTTAAAAGATCTATTGTTGGAAGTCTTATTGTGATTGACTTATGTTACAGCATTGCAAAAATTTTACTGTGGTTCCCTAAATCATTTAGAGTAAATATGAGCTGGATTGTGGCAAGCTACCCCATCAATGCTTTTCAAATATGTGCAACTCTTGTAAGACCCGTGCATCAACTGGATGTCAAAACTCAACCCAAAAGGTATTTCTTCTCCTTGAATTGTACTGAAAGTCATTAATATAAATAATAAATTATTTAATGAAAGGCATTTTGAAAAACACCATACTCTATACCAATAAAATTTATTTACCCTATTGGTGCACAACTGGTTTCAACCTTCTTGGTCATTTTCGAGTACCTAAGGAAAAGAACCATGAATACAAAAGTTTGTTTTAGCTATTACATGGGAAAAATAACAAATATATCAAATTACTCACAGAATAGAGGACAGTTACATTAAAACCCACCAAGTGTGTTCCGTGTATTCATATATGTAAACAATTGTCAAATAATTTACATCTGAAATCATATTAACATACAATTATATGAAATGGTCATACACATCATAATTTGTAACATTGTCTGTATGTGACACATGAAAACAGGCAAAGTTCATGTCTGCCAGTAGAATCAATAAAATGTTTGTGAAATTACTACCAATATGCCATAAGAGTTGAAAAGCACATGGTCCAATGATGTTAAATCTTTCTGTGTTATTTTTATATTAAAGCCACAGTTGTAAACTCTGTTTGTGTCAAAAACAACTGCTCCCTGAATCCACAAAGATATCGTATAGATTCAAAGGTGCTAGTCTGTATGTATACAAATATACATTAGCTGCACCTTAATCTCATAATTACATTTCAGTTTCAAGCCACAGAACATATACTGTGAATGTGAGTGTAGTATACACCAGTATACAGTCCAAAAACTTGTAAATATAAAAGAAAAGGAAAACTTAAGCAATGGAACCAACAACTAATATACATTGTTAAAATGCATGTAGTAAATGAAAACCATATGTAATCAGTGGAAAACCAAATCAAAAATACATCATTAAAATACATTTAGTAGTGAAAACCTGTACTTTCAAACAAGTGGCTATAACACTGTACAGGTGGGTTGTAGTAAGAGGGACCACGTAGGTAAAGGGGGAGGGGGGCAGGGTTGGAACAAGCGGTGAGGCTCAATAACGATTAAGGTGAATATAATGAGTTAGTGGGAGTGTTGGGGGAATAAAAGAGAAGGGTGAGGAGGAGAAAAGAACAATGATAACTGAGGTGCATGTACAGGCGAAAAGGGGGCCTTGGGGAGTTTGACTAAAACCGAAAGTAGGCAGGCAGCAGCATAAGAGAGACAACCCCAAGAGGTGGATTGTAGATGTAAGGCAGAATAAATCTGAAAACTACCAAGACTATGCTACGGGATAGAAAGAGAGGTGACAGTAGTTGGGTTCCAGGGAATTGACTATGAAATACACAGTGATCAGCCAGAATATTACAACCACCTGCCTAATAGCTGGTATGTCCACCTTTGTCACAAATAACAGCAACAGCGTGTTGTGGCATGGTAGCAATGAGGCCTTGGTAGGTTGCTGGAGGGAGATGGTACAACATCTGCACACACAAGTCACCTAATTCCTGTAAATTCTGGGGAGGGTGTAGATGAGCTCTGATGCCACACTCAGTCACATCCTACATGTGTTTGATGGGTTTCAGATCTGACAAGTTGGGGCCAGCACATCAGTTAGAATTCGCCACTGTGTTCCTCGAATCACTCCACCACACTCCTAGCCTTGTGACATGGCACATTATCTTGTTGAAAAATGCCTCTGTCATTGGGAAACATGATAATCATGAAGGGGTGTATGTGGTCTGCAACCAGTGTACAATATTCCTCAGACATCATGGTGCCTAGAACGAACTCCACTGGACCCATGGATATCCACATGAATGTTCCCCAGAGCATAATGGAGGCTGCCACAAGCTTGTCTCAGTCTCTCAATACAGGTGTCGAGAAGCTGTACCCTGGAAGATGATGAATTTGCGCCATCTCATCTGCATGATGAAGAAGGTATTGGGATTCATCAGTCGATGCAATGCTCTGCCACTGCATCAAGGTCCAGTGCCAATGGTCACTTGCCATTTCAGTCGCTGTTGCCGATGTTGTGGTGTTAACATTGACACATGCATGGATCATTGGCTGCATAGGCCCATTGTTAGTGGTGTTTGATGCACTGTGTGTTCAGATACGCTCATACTCTGCCCAGCATTAAAGTCTGATGTTAGTTCAGCCACAGTTTGCTGCCTATCCTGTTTTACCAGTATGCCCAGCCTACGACATCCGACATTTGTAACGAGGGGTGACCTCCCAATCCCATGATGTCTGGACGTGGTTTCACCACACATTGAAGAAACTCACCACAGCACTCCTTGAACACCTGACAAAGTCGTGCAGTTTCCAAAATGCTTGTGCCGAGCCTCCGGGCCATCACAATCTGCCCTTGGTCTAACTCAGATAGACTGCGTGCCTTTTCCATTCTATACATGGACACCGTGCTCACTCATGTGTATGTCTGACTATCATTCATTCCTCGCCAGGTGACACTACTGTCGCCTGGACAGGTTTATATTGATAGTAGGTCTGTGGTCATGATGTTTTGGCTGATCAGTGTACACAGGACAAAACAATGTAAAGAGAGCAGAGGGTGTACAGTATAATGTTATGTCAAGTGTACAATAATTAATTATTGTATATTACATTATGACTCTGTATATGCTTAAAGAACTTTTCATATATATTTATATGTATTACAAATGCAGTCCATCTGTGAAAATTATATAAATATACTGCATATGCTTAAAAGAAAAATGTGTACATATTTACATAAAAACTACACAATCTGTCTCTAATTGTCATGCCTCGTATTCCCGTAACTGCTTCCTTTTGTATTGTGTTTTAGTCAGAAATTATACAGTGGAGCTAGAGTTTATATATGGTGTACTCTGAAAATATCCATTGCTATAAACCACAAATTGAATGACTATAAACCACAAATTGAATGAAACAAAACTCTAAATTTAAAAGCTACTTGTTGACTGTTGCAAAATCTATCTAAAAATGGTGAACTATATGTACGTGTGTAACTGAACAAATAAATGTGACTACCATAGGTGTGTGCAAACGCAGTTTCTTATGCATGCAGGTGAAACTTACAGCAACCTATATGTACCGTTTGCGTCAGAAAAAATAAGGTGGAGAGGAAAAAGAGGACATGACACAAACATGTATTTACAACTCTACTTGATGTAAAGCCATATGACATTCATTGGGTAAAACATAAAAGTAAGTAAAAAAAAAAAAAAAAAAAAAAAAAAAAGGGCAAAGGTCCTGAGTTCAAGCGTCGGGGCACACTGTTTTAATCTGCCAGGAAGTTTAATATCGGTGCACATTCTGCTGCGGCGTGCAGATTTCATTCTGAACTCAGAACAAGTTTGATGTTAACAAACATAATAAATTATCACATGTTGACAGTTCTTATCTGTGATGTGTTTCCATCTCCTAACATGCAAAAAACATATGTGTGTGGTCTGTAATAAAGTTGTTAGCGGAGTTTTGAGCAGTCAGAGAATCTTACAACTAAAATAAATTACAATCTGACAAAGCTGTCTAGATCAACTGGAACATGAAGAAGAAGACATCACAGCAAGGACTTAGACATTTTCTCCTGTTTGTTGATATGCATAGGGAATGGGTTTGATGCAGTGAAACACAGCCCCTCCTGTTTGCCATTTTTTTTTTCCTTTTTTTTAAATGTTGTGCGTACACTGTGAGTGCTACATGTTTGTAATAGGTAGTATGTGTATAATCCCATCACATGAGCAGAATCCTCCAAGGCTGCAGCTGTATCTTCAGCATTATTTGTGGGTGCATATTGCCCTGTACCAAATTTTTATGCATTATGTTGTAAACAACCCACTGGTATTATCTTCATTCGTCTACTTCATCATTTGGATCACTTAGAGCTATTTTCACAACCATTTGTAAACTGATACTTCAGTTATCAAATTTGCCGTATCCAATTTATGCTGCAATCTATCATTGATCCAAAAAATGTACCGAAACAAGTACAGGTAGTTATCTGTACTTGTAAGATATATTTTAAATGTTGGACCAGTGTTCTACATTTTAAAATATATATATATTATTCCTTCTGTTTTGAGTACTTTTGGATCACTCTCTTTCAGAGGCTTGCAGCAAGATGAACAACTAATGTCAAAAATTCCAGAATCTAATTAATCAGATTTCTTCTGGCATAAGTATTGTTTTATGGCATCTTCTTCATTGCATGTCTTTTTATGAGTCACTGCATCTCTGTTGCTTTTTTGAAACAATAACAGATATGATGGTATTGTTTATTTCCTAGTTTTCACATCCTAATATATAACACAAAAATAATGTACCCAATGGACAGGGGTTTCATTTCATAATGCCCTAATTTCATTGTTTTGTAGAGTCCAAGCAGATAATGCATTTCACACATATAACTAATAGAGGTCTACAGTTTGTTTCCCAAGACCAATTGTACCATTTCAACATGAGTTACTTTGATTCCAAGAATGGTGCCCAGTCTCCACTCCAACATTTCTGGAATAGTGACCTTGATGGAATACTTAAATGGCATGAATAAATTTTTTTGTAAGCCCCAGAAGAAAAAAAGCAACAGGCATGTTTGGCTGAAATATGTTGGCCACAGAAGGGGTTCCTCCTCATCTCAACCACTGTCATCAGTAAGTTCCATCTATACCTCCCATTATTTCCACATACAAAATGGGGTGGAGCAACATCCCATTGAAACCAGATGTGGAGTTACAGATCTACGAGCTTCAAAATGTGTTCATTCATCATTTCTAATTGTAAGTATACTGGTGTTATGCTGACCTTCTCTGAGAAACCTGATGATCAGATTATGCGTCAATTTACATCAGACATTAACTTTTGGGCTGATCTGCATGTGTTCCTAAATATCACTTGGAAATTGTATGCATTAAATGATTCTGAAATGTGGTCTGTAACCTCACCAGGGAACTTAATTTTTCCCAGAAAATCATTATTTCTGTCAATAAGTCACATGCAATGTTGTAATGCTGTGGCGTATCTGTTGGTAGCAGCTACTGTCTTGAGTAGTTTTTTGCGTACTGTCTCCCTGTTAAAAAAAAAAAAAAATCATACAATTATGTTAGGCATCTGAGGTTCCTGTGCAGAATTTTAAATCCTCTACCTGCTTATTAGAAATTTCCACCTCTCTGTATGTTCTAGCTTCATTTCCAGTCAGTTGAAACTTTCTGTTATGTGTTTGTGCCTTTGGGATTTGGTGCTGGTTTGTGATGCAATTAAATTTCTTTTGCACCGTAACGATGAGACAAACCATGGCATACTACAACATATTATACAGGGTTTCTTGTTGTACATCATATTTTATGTGTTGAGGAGATGGATAAGGCCAGAGCATAAACAACTTATAAGAAGCAAAGAAATCGTCTCACAGGGCTGCTAAGGGCAAAGTAGGAAAAACCCCAATTTTCAATGGTTTGGATTTGGTGAGGGCAGTGCATGCATGAAAATACCAATATGCTGCCTTGAAATCATTATCAGACTAAGGAAGAGGAAGATCTGACTGAGTCCCAGCCAGTGATGAAGAACACCAGTTAAGTTCCTTCTCTCCATTCTGTGATATATGATCGTTTCATTGGACCGAACGTCTTATTCCTGCCAACAATGCACTTAGTCACCTTTATATATTCTATGATAATGTATCATTACCATGTCCATCTTGATCTACAATTGTATCAGAAAGCAAAATGACGTACTGTGGAATTAGACTGCTTATATATTTTCCTTTGGAACAAATGACAGCTCTTTTTGAGTTTTGAAGACTGCTGATGGTACCACAAATCTAATGAGGTCACATTTCTTCAATTCTTATACCCAAGTGTCGGCACAACTATCAGCTGCCATTGCAGCTCATGGTTCCCCCCCCAAGAATATTGTATTGCCCTGCCAGTTGCCTCTTATGTCACTGAATGAACTGTTATGGGACAGATCAGAATTCACAACTTTGCATAGAGGTGTTTGAGATTCTGTTTTTTTTATATATCTAAATGTAAGCCCAGTTGTATCTCTGCATGTATCTACACAAAAATCCTTTTTCTGTGTAGCAACTGCTACATCATTGTTTAGCACATTTTGGACAGAACATTTTACTTAAGTAACATTATTATTATTATTATTATTATTATTATTCCCATTTAAAGAGAGCGTTTGAACTTGAATTCCTTTATGATGATTGTTTATGTTTTTTCTGAGCCCAAATTTTCTTCATGTGTTCACTGTGTTGTTTCTTTCGCTCTGCTGTCCATTTGCATCCTGGTCTCTTCTGTGTTGTGGTGTCAAATTTATGTTTTTTGATGATGTTCCTGAATTCAGTTCTATTTTCTGCATCGTTTACTGTTATGTGTCATTGTCTGAGGTCCTCTTCAACTTCTTTTATCCATTTTGTTTTTCCACTGCCTGATTCGATGACTTTAAGAATTCGCTTTGAAATTCTGTTTTCACTCATCCTGTGGATATGTCCATAGAACTGCATTCTTCTTTTCCTTATTGTATCCGTAATCTTGTCTGTGTATTTATATAATTCTGATGTTGGTCTCTTCTTCCAGATTCCTTGCTCTTGTATTGGGCCAAAAATTTTCCTGAGAATTTTCCTTTCTTGTTTCTCTATTTCTTTGATTTTAGTTTGCCCACCTATTTGTGTTGTTTCAGATGCATACAGTGCCTCCGGAAGTTCGACAGTGTTGTAGTGCCTCAATTTTGCATTAATGGATATGGACTTTTTGTTATAATAGTTCCACATGAGTTTATATGCTTTCTGTAGTTTTTTTATTCTTTCCGCATTGGCCTTTAGGTTGATCCCTGATGGCTGGATGATTTTTCCCAGGTACTTAAAATCTGGTACTTGTACGATTTTCTCATGGGTTGTCACAATAGGCAATTTGTCTTGTGGCGCTCTTTCTGTGTACTGGGTTTTCTCATACAAAATTTGCATGCCAGTTCTTTGTGCAGTTTCGTGTAACTTCTCTATGGCGTTAGTGGAGTCTTTTCTATTACTTGTGAGGATTGCGAGGTCATCTGCAAAAGCTAAACACTTCACATTGAATCTATTATCTTTTCCAATGCCAATTTGGATTCCTTTGACTTCTTTTTCCCATGTCCTGATAATTTTTTCAAGAATGATATTAAAGAGTAATGGTGAAAGTCTGTCACCCTGTCGCACCCCAGTTTGGATTTCAAATGGTTCAGAGATATCCCCCATAAATTTAACCTTGGAGACTGTGTCAGTTAATGTTTGCCAAATGATTGCTCTTGTCTTTCTGTCAATGCTGAATTCTTCCAGCACGTTGCCGAGCGCCACTCTGTCTATTGAGTCGTAGGCCTTTTTAAAATCTACAAAAGTGACCACATTATTATTATTATTATTATTATTATTATTAGCTGTTTTCCAATTACATTTTTCCCTGTGGCTCATCCTGGTTGTACAGTTTCCTAAGGTATTGTACAAGCATTTGACATTTGAGTCTCATCTTTATCTACAATAGTGATGGAAGCTGAATAAATGAATTAAAATTTGTGCCATGGCCGGGACCTGAACACGAGCCTTCTTGTTTACTAGGCGGGAATGCTGCAGTGGTGTAATGGTCAGCATTCCTGCCTAGTAAGCAAGAAGACCCAGGTTCAGGTCCTGCTGTGGCACAAATTTTAATTCATTTATTCAGCTTCCATCATTATTCAAGTATGTTGTTACATACATTTATCTTTTCACTCCCATATGAAATACTCCACAAGGATAATGTTATATTTTATTTGTACATGATTTTGTAGACTTTTTTGTACCAGTGTGTCACATTATCTTGCAGCAGTAAGTGTCCAATCACTTCTGATTTATTCTCTAAGTTTTAACGTTTATTTGTCCTGTTGATACTTATTTATTCCAGAGGATCACCACTAGCTAATCACATAAGTACAGGTAATGAACAAAATATTAAAGAATTCAAATTGGAATATTAAAATACGCAAATATCTGTGTTCCAATGAATTCATCTCTCTACTAATGTGTTGTTGACATTTTTTCTGTAAAGTGTCTTCAACATCAATCAAAAAATTCCATGATAATGAGTTACCCTTTTCAAAGGAACAGTATAGGAATTATAAGTACTTTTGGCTTTGGTAATGCAGATTATGTGTTTTAATAAATTGAATTTCTTTGTGGTTTTGCCATGATATATTAGATAAATATAATATTTTGAGTTTTATGCTATATACATAATAAAGACTCACAATATTGAAGATTCCTGAAAGGGACCAACAGTCAAAAACAAGAACATTGTTTTTAATATGAGATACAAATGTAACACAGAGTCCTCACATCATTTACGTACCATATAATATATGTATTACCACAAAGTTATTTTGCGATATAAGTCTTTGTTTTAGAATAGCTAATAGACAGTAGTATGTTAAATGAAGTTGTTAATTTGAGTATCATCTCCTTGAATTTTATAAGTCATTCGTATAACTATTACTTAAAAAAATAAACCTGATGTGGCCCTAGCCTTCTGAAAAACTTTCAGTTTGACGCCACTTTGGCAGCTTGCATATCAGTTCTGCAGCTTGTTCTTCCAGCTGTGTCTAATTTAGCCTCTAAACTGTGCAGACCCTATTTCAGAGCTTTTCACCACAGAAAAATACGAAGTGGTCACCAGAATCAACAGCCCTTTGCATCCATATCCATCGATGTTATCTACAACTAAACAATGGTGGTAACCATATGATTTTTGTGTGTGTTTCTCTATGAACCTGCTTTTCTTTCATTGTAGTTTTCAAGCTGTACAAAATTGTAGTGTTGAGGCGTATTACTGTAAAATAATATATTCTGTGCCTAGTTCTTTTTCTAATTTTTCTTGGTCAACAGTGTGGTTAAAAGGCCAATTTGCCTATCCTGATTTTCATTTTCTATGATTTTCCTAAATCAAGTAAGTGAATATTCAGGATCATTCCTTCAAAGTATGGTCTAGTTAATTTCGCTTTCACATACATTTACACCTGATATTTTGTTACATTTCCTTTTATCATTATGTCTGTGAAACATTTTAAGTTTTTCTTTCCCACCGAATTTGGTAAGAGATTATGTAAGAAGGAAAGAAACTTGTAATACTACATTGTTGCCTGTCTAGGTGAATATATTAGTGGCTCATTGTAGAAAAAGAGTGTATGCGCTTGCTGTGGGAGAAGTATTTGTGTGAATAGAGTGGAAGTGCATTAACATGTAAAAACCTACGAAAGATGCAGTTTGGTAGTTCTCTATTCCCTAAGTTCATTTTACCAGAGATCTGCAACCAGCTTCAGAGCTAAAAATATTGAGGGTTACACAGAAATACATCACAAGCACAATAAAGTGGATGTTTTGCTCCTCAGAATGTTGTTCAATTTGTAAAAGCTGAACCGGAATAGATGTGCTAACCAAGGGTGCTGTACTCTTGTAATAGCTTTAGTCAGTTCAGTTCAAATTTATATACTTCATAGATGTAAGGACTGCAGCAGCGGCAATGTAATGTTTATTTAAAAGTTAGTCATGCATATTTATCAGAATATTACAGAAGCCATTCTGTGTTGTTTGAAACACATGTTTTGAATGTTTAAACAGTTTGCATTCAAACATTTTGGTAATGGCATGCTCCATATAAATTAATGTATCAGTTACCCTTCAGGATGTTTTAATTATTACAGTGTATGTTACATTACTGAACTGAGCACAAAACATAAATTTTATTTTGCACAGTGTTTTATACTGGAAGTTGTGTGTGTGTGTGTGTGTGTGAGTGTGTGTGTGTGTGTGTGTGTGTGTGTGTGTGTGTGTGTGTGTGTGTGTGTGTGGGTGTGGAAGGTGCCCATAGTCGCGCGGAATGCTGCACCAAGGCGCCCATAGTCGCGTGGAGTGCCGCACCATGTCACGGATTGCGCGGCCACTACCGCCGGAGGTTCGAGTCCTCCCTCAGGCGTGGACGTGTGTGTTCATAGCATAAGTTACTATATGTTAGTTTAAGTAGTGTGTAAGTATAGGGACCGATAACCTCAGCAGTTTGGTCCCTTAGGAATTCACACACATTTGAACATTTTTGAAGGTGTCCATAAGTGTTGTTTTTACCTCCAGTAATGTACAGTGTGTCCATAATTAAAGTTCCAGTTTCAGAATGCTGTAGGAACAGAACCATTGCTTAGAATGATGTCAAATTTGAACATAATGTTATTGACACAGGGGGAAATGTCATGGAAAAAAAAGGACCAATAGATGCCGCTGTCAGACTATGCACATCAACAGATGCGTAGCACATGACTATCCCTCAGTTAGCATCCAAGATGACCAGCATTATTGCCTCCATGAAGGACTGTGCACTGCGGTTAAATCTCTTTTACAAGAACGGTGACATTGCTGCAGTGGCCCTGCAGAAATTCCAGATACTCAAGGGTATGAAAAAAGGCATTGGTCCGTCACTAATAAACACTATGAGAGTCTTCCGCACACCAACATCATTCCAACCCTTCAACAACGTTGATGTTTTGGTAGGATCATCTTCGCGCAAAATGGCGCTCCTCTGCACATTGCACAGCCAGTGAAGCGGTTGCTGCAGAAGTGTTTCGGAAATGCTTTCCCAACAGCCTGGAAGGTCAGAACATGTGTTCTTGATCCGTGTGACTACTGGCTATGGGGTTATCTGAAAGATGGCGTGTTCAGTGCTCCAATTATGAATGTAACTGAACTGAAGGCATGCATTGCACAACATATTGTGAATGTGACCCCCAAGACATTCTGATCTGTATGGAACATCCTGTTTCTCGATTTCAACTTGCAGCAGAAAACAGTGGACAGCATATTGAACATGTCTTGCGCCAGACTCAAGATAGTTAGAAACCGATATCATGCTGCTTTTTATGCACTTTTTGGTCCCAGAATAATTAAAAAATTATGTGATTTTGCTTTTTATGTGGGTTTTGGACTCGGGACACTTAAAAACTGGTTTTTCCCTTCTGATATGGCATGACCTTGTTTTCATAGTTTTTGTTCCATGCCATTTCCCCCTATGCCAATAATATGCTGTTCAAATTTGGCATCTTTCTGAGTACTGTTTCTCTTTCTACAGCATTTTGAAACTGGAACTTTAATTATGGATACTCTGTATGTAACAATAGACAGTATGCAACTTTAGGTTTTAGATCAGAAATAATGTTATAAATTCCATTAAAGAAATACTTGTGATTATCTTCCCCATGCATCCGTGCTCCAAGCTTGTGCTCCATCTCTGATGGAGTTGTTGATAGGACATTCGAACTTAAGCTTCATTCCCTCTGTTTTGAAACATCAACATATACCATTTGCAAGTGTTCATCTGCTACAACGAAGTGTTTTTTGAACTGGCTCCTTGATGCAGAGATGAGACAACCCATGTACTTCCATTAGGCAAATAACTGAAATCTGACTTGTCACCCAACATGAATGGGATTTTTTGGCAGTTTTTCACACCTATTTTACACGCACACACAATCTTTGCCATACAGTGTAAAGTTAATATAAACTATGAATGAGACTGGGAGAAGCTTATTGCATCAGTTATGATGTTGGCAATTTTTAGGGGAAGGCAAAGTAGTGGTTCTCCTGCAAAATTATGAAATATGTGAAAGAAGGGGAAATGCAATGCCTGTTAGAAGTGTGAAAAGTGGAAAGCAAATAAAAAAGACTTTTGTGTTCATAACTCTGCTGTTGCAGAATGAAGACATAATGATGTAGCTATGTGTAAAAAACATTTTATGGTTCAGCTTCTTAAAAAAGGCATATTTACCATATATAGATAACGGTCACCGGAGATCTGTTTGAAGCAAATGAACAGAAAATACTGTAATTGAAAAAAGATATTCTCATTTGCATATGGGGCATGCATCTTTTTCTTCTGGGAGGGGGCAGTTAATATGTTAATGCTTGCATGAAAGAGGTTTAGAGGTACCTTATTATGTGAATCCATGATCAAGAATTTTATGATCTGCCCTTGACAGTCTAGTCTGTGGCTAAATCATCTCAGAATGTTACATTTTCTTTCAGGAGTGCTAGTTGGTTGGTTGGTTGATTTTGGGGAATGGACCAAATAGCAAGGTCATCAGTCCCATTGGGTTAGGGAAGGATGAGGAAGGAAGTCGGCCACTGCCCTTTCAAAGGAACCATCCCAGCATTTTCCTGAAGCAATTTAGGGAAATCACATAAAACCTAAATCAGCATGGCCGAATCCAGGTTTGAACTGCCATCCTCCCGAATGTGAATCCATTGTGCTAGTCATTGCACCACCTCGCTCAGTCAGGAGTGATAGTCCATTAAGATATGCAGGAGAATATGTGAAGGCAAGTTGTAAGTCATGCATAGGTTGGTCAGTTAGTAAGAGCATTGCATGTGAAGGCAAAGTCTCTGGTTTTTAGTCCTGGTTTAATCTGCACGAGTATTTCAGTTGCTATGACTGACAGTGTTATCTTCATAAATTGATGTCATTAACTTGTAACTGCGTGAAACTGACACTTGGTAGACAAACTGGAGGAAAGAAGAAATAGAACATAATTATTAGTGTGCAGGGCTATGTTGAGGACATTTTTACAATATCTGAATCACAAATCTAGCCCATTGACAGTCCAGTAAAGTTGACAGGCAGATATCAGAAGTAGTGAGATATTCGCATGCCTAGGTCTTACCGCTGTGATCAAATTAATTTTAACTGTCAGAAGGGGGAGGGGGGAGGGGATGAAATGACTGCTAATGGTTGGTGGGAGCCATCTCAGTGTACATCCGGATGGGCTCAACTCCCTCCTGGAGCATCCTAGATTCTTTTGAAGGCTTAGGAGACAGGAGTGACATGGAAAGCAGCAGACAAACAGTTCTTTATTAATCTATTAAAACTGAATAGTCTTTCTGGTGTGGTTTAGCATTGGCTCATAATATTTCCATTCGGCACGCCAGATGAGGAATGCGAAGCGAACAGCCTACGGTGTACATGCACTGCTCGAGAGACAATGCACTGACTCTGTGTAGCCGGTGTGCCAGTGCTGAGTCGACCAGCAAATTGGATGCTGCTACGGACATGACAGCCAGCAGTATCTTTCGACTTGCAGTGTCACTCAGAGTCAAACTCTGGACCGATGGCAGGAGCACACTGGCTGGCAGATTCTGGTGGCTTGGAGCTGGGTGCCTCAGACCAGAAGATAACAGCAGATACTTCAACGAGCATTTCCATAGAGGCGGAAGTGGAGTGTCGACTATCGAGGGCCCGGGTAGTCAGGCAGTGGTTGCCAGTTTGGAACCCTGTGGTGGCATTGACGGCTGTGATGTAGTTAAGGTGTAGACTCTGAGGCATTGTCGGTAAAACTTGTAGTGATGACTGACACACAGCGAATGTCATGATAAGCCCTGCCATTCCAATGAACTACACAGCTGATGTGTGGATAGGGCTGTGTTTCTGTGTTGTGCGGAAATGCCTGGAACAGGGTCACTAACCAAAGCCTGGTATCATAAGCCTGGTATCATCATGAGTCAAACTGCAAAAGATTACTGAAAGTTGATCTCGATATCAGGTATTGACACACACGAGCTCAGTGGCAAGGAATTGCTTGCTTGTGCTGAGTTTCTGAACAGACAGGGCATTGTCCAGTGATGGTCAACACTTAGGGCCCAGCACTCTTGTGTAAGGCACTGAGCATGTGCTGCATTCTATTCCATTAAATCATCTTGGCCATCATCATCATCATCATTTTAAATATGTATGAATTCACATTTCTAAATTACCTATTACATTTTACCAAATGTTGTGACACTTTTCTCTTAAAATGAAACCTGGCTGATAAGTAGAGTGAGACTACAAAACGGTACTCAGTATTTTCGCAATAGATTTATGACAAAATTATCAAAATGAAACACTAACATATGTTGGGATCTGCATTTATTGTTTATTCTGAACTCCAGAGCCACCAAATATTTTGAGAAAAATATAACCACTGTTCCACCCCTGTTCCACAGTATCATCATTTATTGTATTTACTTTTTTATTAAGTTCCAGCCATTAGGCGTTTTCAAGCAATACACATAGTGTAAACATGTTCAATAGCATAAACACATTCAAAACCAGAAAACTGATCTTTAATTATTATGACAATATTGTTCCATAGATACATGACTTCTATAGATGAAGGTAATATTTGAAAGAGAATGGCGAATTTCATCTGTGTAAAATTGAATACAATGACCACAGTCATGCAGCTAAATTGTTGGATCTGACTGATACAGCATATTCCACTCTCATTGCCAGTTTCACTGTATGTAGTGATACGCTTAGTAAGAGTATTATTACTTTATCCTAGTTTGATCTTGTTCATGGCTTAGCAATTATGACACTGGACTTGTGTTTGCATGTACTGGAATTCAAATTCAATCCTGTCCTAGATTTATGTTTTGCATGGTCTTGCCAAATCACTGTAGGTGAATACTTAGAGTGTTCCTTTGGAAAGGCTACAGTTGACTTTCCACTGCTATCTTGTCCAGTCCAAGCATGTCTGATGACATTACTGTTAATAGAATATTAACACTAATCTTCCTTTCATTCTTACTCTGCTGTCCCTCCCCTGTTTCTGGCTGGCTGTGACCTCAAGTAGGAATTTTGGGTCATCTTTTCTCCCAGTAACATAAGAGCAAATAGCATATTCCCAAGATTGCCATAAAGTGTAAAATGTTCGTGTTTCTTGTACCTCTTTCACCACTTTTCCTAATATTCCAAAATTGGAAAAAGCCAAACTGAACTTCTGTAAACCCTGGTTTCCATAGGCCATAGTTATCCTTGATAGGATACAGAAAGAGTTAATTTTATGGGAGAGTCTGAGACAGTTACAGCATTCTTGTTTTAAAACTTTTACCATCATAGGGCAGATAGTCTGCCGTGTGTTTGTTTGGCTTTATGTGGTTCACGGAAGAAATTTATCCAAGAGAGGACAAGATTCTAAAATTGCAATTTTTTTATATAATTGATTTGGTGAATTTGGTAATGTATCTTGCCCCAAGAATAAAATTTTACAGCATGTTCACACATATCTCAAATAATTGACATTTATCCAATAAATATTTTTTTAAAGATAAATTACTTCAATGCCTAAATGTTAACAATATTCCATTAGTATATGCTAATTTCATATTTTGATATTAATATGAATACAAAAGCCAATTTTATAAATGCGTGATATGAAACTACATTTTTCGTACCATGAAATCCAAGGTATCGAATGTGTTAGTCACAAAACAATATTTTTATTCATACACATATAATGTTGAGGTTTCCATAAAAAATTAAAAATCTGAAACAGAAAAAAACTGAAATGACTGAGAAAATCCTATTGGATAGCAACAAAACTAATCAGCAATCAATACCACATTAAGTCTTCTAAAAGTGTGAACAAACCTTAAAAAAAAAGATTCAACTGTAATGTCATCTATAATACTTTGTTTATTTACACAACCACTCATTTGACCATGTTAATGGATTTTTATCCTCACCAGCACCAAATGTGTTTACAAAAGTACATTCTTTGGGTTGTTTGAGTAAGGTGTAACCTATGGCTAGCATTTAGCTAGATAAATCGTGATACAATTGACTTCTAACAGTTTAGGATTGAACCGAGATGGTCCTCATCTCCCCAGATTGACATATTATTGAGCACCAATGGTACCAGAGTACAGGATTCATAATGCTGTGACTGCATGTTGTGCTGTATTATACCCTATAGAGTATGCGATGATCCGAATTCCTGGAAAAGACATCTTTTCAAACTTGAAATTCTAATTTTTTTTTTCGGTCTCTCTGTCTTTGACCCAGTTTGGTCCCTGAATGTATAGAGAGGTACCCACCTACTGTAAAGCATAGCCATGTTCTTCAGAATCTACAACACCACCTATACCATGTAGAACCGAATGTAGACTCAGCAAGAGCAAGCCTTTACTGGTCTTATTTGTCCACAGACAAATGATAAACTACTGTTGTGATCATGTTGTGCAGAAAGAGGTGGCGCTTTCCTCGTGGGAATTGGGGAGGTATACATCACGTTTATAATGTGCTGATTATTGCTGGAATCCACACACCTGGTGTTGGACTGGTCCTTTTCTTCAGCTCAATGAGGCTTGTATGATGGAGCAACAGAAAAAGTTCGAGCAGTCTTATTTCGACACTGTTCTGATAATTTTCATGTCCACCCTGCCCACAGGACAGCGCCGAAACTGCCGCCAAACTAAAGAAGGGCACCGTATCTTGAGAACAGTTTACAACCAAAGAAATCCAAGTTTTATAGTAATTACTGAAGGCACAGAAATTCCAGTTGTGCTCAACAGTGCTAAATTTGTGGTTTAGTTGAATCGCGGACAAAAACATCACTAGAAATGCATGATAATTTCATAACAAATGAAAAATGTATAACTCCAAGATTTCAGGAAGGGGCAAATGCCCCTCTTCTTGTGGACACCTATGATGTTTTCCATTTCCTGCATACAAGATGATGATAAGTTTGTCAGGTTCTTCGTTCTATTTCTCTGTTTATGTGTCCACATCTACAAAAGATGATGTACTTACATAAAAAACTTTTCAAGTTCATCATTCTGTTTCTCTTTTTGTGTGTCCACATTTACAAAAGATGGTTTACGTACCTAAAAAACTAAGTAGGTCCATTATTTTGTTCTCCAAACCTCTAAGGAAAGGCTGTCCTCAACTCAAAAGTTGATTTGGACACACAGTGGTCATGGTTCAATAGTAGGAAATGGTATGCCCTTGCCTTCCATCTGACTTTTTAACTGACTTACCCATCCAGGTGTTGAGGGAAGTGAGGGCTTCAGTGTAATGTGGACTCCAAACCTCAATGGATATTGGTATTTTTCATATGTACAAACCGTTCTGAGAAGTGATAAAGCAATAAACACCAGAAATAAAGCCCTAAAACCAAATGATTAAACCCCATGCCTTTGGATTTGTAGTCCGACACTTAGCCACCAAGACACATCTGCAAATCTATTCCCCTACCAAAATATGTCTCTGTTACTTGGTGCAGTTTTCCAGCAAACTACTTTGTGAAATGTAAGGAAAAGGCGCATGTTGTTCTCTGTTGTTGAGTAATTCCTCTCTGCTGCATTCAAGTGCCTAGACGCATAGGCTACAGGATGTTCTTTCCCTTCAATCTCCTGACTGAGAACACAACCCAATGCTTGATTCGATGCACCACATGCTAGAATAGATTCCTTTTCAAAATATGGAAACACAAGAACCGGACTTCTTTCAGTTTGTCAAACGCTTTCTGACACTCTTCTGTCCACACAAATTTCACATCCTTCTGTAACAATCGCGTCAATGGCTGTGCTAAATCTGCAAAACCCTTCTCGAACTTTCGATAGAATTTGCAAATTCCGACGAATGATTGCACATCCTTAATTGTTTTTGGCTCCCAAAAATCCCTTACAGCCTATACCAACCTCGGATCTGTTCCCACTCCGTCTTTACTGATTATGTGACCTAAATATTTAACTTCTTCCAATGCAAAATGACACTTCTCCAGGCTCAATGTTAAACGAGCTGCTCTTAACCTCATAAATACTTCCCTTAAACGCTGCCTATGCTGCTCCATACTACTTGAAAACACTATAATGTCATCCAAATAGACAAGACATTGCCGTTGTTTCAAACCCCTCAACACACTATCAAGCAACCTCTGAAACGTTGTTGGAGCGTTTTTCAAACCAGATGACATTCTGATGTACTAGTAATGGCCTTCCGGCGTAGAGAAAGCAGCTTTTGGACGATAATGTGGAGCCACATTCCAACTGATAATAACCACTTGTCAAATCCATCGTAGAAAAGCACTGGTCCTGTCCTAAGTGATCCAAAGTCTCCGATATGTTTGGAATGGGGTATGCGTCCATTACTGTCTTATTATTGAGGTTTCGGTAGTCACAACAGAACCTGTATTTCTTAGTTCCATCCAAAGATTTTTTTAGGCACTACGACAATGCCTGCTCCCCAGCAACTATTACAATGCTCTATAATACCATCCACAAGCTGTTGATCAATGAAATCCTCCTCAATCGGCTGCAAATACCTCAGTATTCTGTATGGTTTACGGTAAACAGCTGCTTCGTTACCTGTTAGTATCCTATGTTGAACTAATGGAGTTGCTGGTAACGGCCCTTGTGGAAAAAACAAATCCTTCAATTCCCACAACAATTCTTCCATATGCTCTTTTTCTCCTCCTTTCAAATGCTTAACTTTGTTACGCAATGCAGTTCTATCGGCAGTTAGTGGTTGATCGCTACGCCTACCTCTTGAACACCAGTCTTCGTCATCTGGTACATCCAAATTCTCTACTGAAACTCCTTTTGCCAAATTCGTGTCTACAGCGCTAAAATTATCCACTTTCACGGGGACTACTCGCCCGCCGTTTCCCTCTTGCACGCGTACAATACTACGTTTCACGTAACAACCTAATGGATCCAAAAATTCATTATCCTCCAATGGTTCAATAACACATATCGTACCCACAGGTACATTTGATTCTACACGCAAAGTGACTTCCCGGTGCCACAAGGCACACACACATGCGAATTAAGCCTTAATGCTAATGTACGCAGTTCAATTGGTTTGTTCATTACGTTGAACGCCCCTTGCGACAGCTCTGCATCGACAACAATTTCCCCTAGCTGAAATAAGATTCCACCAAGTTCCACAGTTCGTTGTCCAAGGTCAATTTTGGCATGATGTTGATGCAAGAAATCTACTCCTAGGATCATGTCGTAGCCCTCGCTTACCCATGGTACTACCTCCATGCATGCATCAAATCGGACTTTCCCTATGCGAAAGTCAACTGTCACTGACTCCAAAGGTGTGACCTTCTTATCCCCCACTCCACGCAACCTATAACGTGGTGGGTCTAACTTCCTTCATCCCATTAAACTCTTACTATCCACTGACACTTGCGCCCCTGTGTCCAACAAAATCTTAAACTTTTTAGTTCCTATGGATCCTACCACTGAACATTCCACCTCTGCATACGTATTTGTAGCATTGAAATTAAACGGGAGCTCCGTTAGGTTGGTCTTGGGCTCCCTGTGCCATTTAACGATTGTCCACCTCTACTAACTCCACTTCTTAATCCACCACGCTGCTGATTTCCACCTCTTCCTCTATTCCACTGTGACTGGGTACATTACCCTTGCAGATGTCCTGTACGACCACACTCATAACATTTTATACCCGCTGTAAACACTGCTCGTCTATCCCGCATCCCTGTTGCCACGTCTATTTCCGCATGTTGAATTGCCAGCTGAATGGCCAAATACAAATCTTTCGGAGTCCCTTCACCCACTTTCCGTGATATATGCGCCGGTAACCCCCTCAAAAATACATCAAGTGCCCTTTTCTCGGCCTCCTGCAACAGAACTCTATTTGCTTCATCGCTCTGACCCAACTTGTAAGTATACTCGTTAATTTCTCTTATCCTGTCCGCAAATTTCTCAACCGTCTCCTCCTGTCTCTTCGTCATTGTACTCAACGTTTCCCTAAAGTACCGAGCGCTACTGTGTTTCTTGTACCTCTGTAAAAGCCCCTCCTTCAACTGCTTAAACTGTTCTGCCTTCCGTAAGGCCTGAGAACACCTTACATATGTCTTCGCTTCACTCATTAATCTAATCTTAGCTACATGTAACAACTGTTCATCAGACCAACCATTCATCACAGCTGAAGTTTCCAAGTCCTCCACAAACAAACGCATATCCTCAGATGCCTTGCCAGAAAACGGAATAATCAAACTCGCAGTTGCAGGATCAGTCTCCTGCTGCAGCGCCCTAGGCAAAAACGACTGATCCGATGCGGTTTCCCGCTCACTTCTAGATGTTAATTCACTTCTCAACTGCGTATTGTCCGCTGTCAATTGTGCTACCTTTCCCAACAAAATCCATACCGCCTCTGGTTCCAACACACGGTAAGTCCCTGACTCTTACCCGTGCAGCGCACTGCTGTGTGTCGGCCTTGTACAGGCGCGGAGTTGTAATGACGTCAGGATGCGCCGGCAGTCGAATCAGCAGTCTCCGTCCCTGCCACCTAAGCGCTGCCTGCTGGAAGCTGCAAGGCGGCCCGCGGTGTTGCTTTCGTTCCCAGTCAGTCCCAAAAAACACTTAAGTACAAGAATAACCTGACTTCCTACAGCTCCATACCATCATACACCAAAGTGATCAAATGCCCTGAAAAACATCTTACTGCCCCAAACACACTAACACTTATTCTGACAAAAAAATATTGTGCCTCCACAAAACATCTAAATTGGCCTGCCAAGAGCCATACTCAAAACACAAACAAAAAAAAAAGAAAGAAAACGTCCAGCACTCAAAAAGAAAATTTAGTCAACACTCACCACATTTTGTGACTGTCATGCAGGTGGTGGGCTCGAACGTCGTACTGTACAGACGACGCCCGCTATTCTGACATGAAATGTAGAGGAATGTTGGACGAGGATAGGCTGCCAGGATGCGCCGTATTAAAACTCGCCCGAGTTTCCCAAGTGATTTATTATTTCCAGCTACAGTGCCCTCATTCCTCTCAGTCTGCGTCACCGGCTCCCGCAATGCTGAGAACACCACTTCGCTGTCTGCAAAACGGCTTGGCGTGGAATGGCTGCCTCAGTGACCCGTGCAGCGCACTGCTGTGTGTCGGCCTTGTACAGGCGCGGAGTTGTAATGACGTCAGGATGCGCCGGCAGTCGAATCAGCAGTCTCCGTCCCTGCCACCTAAGCGCTGCCTGCTGGAAGCTGCAAGGCGGCCCGCGGTGTGCTTCCTCGCCGGCGTGGCTAAGATCGTGGCGACCATAAGCGCCCACGCTCCGGCGTCCGAATCTGCGGCCCTCGCCTCGGGATGCCTCCGGCGTGTGTTGGGAGCCAACAAGACTGAGGGTGGAACCAGCGATCTGCCGTGTACTGGAACGCTGGCGCCCCATCGCGGCTGCATGTAGCCGGTGGTGTGACATGCCTCGCCGTCCAGGAGAACTGTCGCACTGAATCCTAGTTAGCGAACCGGCGCCTATTTATAGGCGGCTGTGCGCCTCTGTTTTGCTAATGCGTCGCTCCGAGTCATGTACTGATAACACCTGGGTTGGGCCAGTGGGCCCCTTCTGCCTGAACTTGCGCCATGTACACCGCTGCGTTTACTCTTTACAGCGGGTCTACGAACCTGTGGCCTTCATTCTACTTCGCAACCGCTGGTAGTGTAACTTACTGTCAACAGGCCTGCACCTGTCTGTAACTTGTGCGCTCAGAGAGTGCACCGGTGGTGCCGCTACAATGTAATTCACCCGAAGAACAAACACATTTCCACTGAACAACGGTCGAATCCTGATGGTCGTGTGCCCATCGCAATCGTAATTGACGATGTGATTATATCAACATGTGAATACGTAGGGGAGCTCCATGTTCAACAATGAACGACGAACGATGTGCTCCAAAACACTTGCGCTTGCACCAGCATTATACTCTTTCAGCAGAGATGCCACAGGTCACCATCTATCCTACTTTACAGAGCAGACAAGCCTCCGAACCCTACATTCTATGAAGAGTCGTGTGCATCCAGGCACTGAGCACCTACCTCTTCCCATAAATACTCACGAAAGTAGCACGTAAACATTCGACCAACTTCGCCGTTTACAAGATACTCGTTCACACGCTCTGTGTAATAATAATCTGCCCTTTGCCAATGTCGCTTATCACAATAGATTTCTCCATTTGCACCCGATATCTTCCCTAGGGTGATCCTCCGTCCATGACTGTCCACCTATTTATATTTGTTACCACGACACGTTCCTGCAGCGCCACCCGGGTGCATCCAACGTGGCGGTGGGCAGTGGTCATAACTTTTGGCTGATTAGTATACAGGGTTATTACAAATGATTGAAGCGATTTCACAGCTCTACAATAACTTTATTATTTGAGATATTTTCACAATGCTTTGCACACACATGCAAAAACTCAAAAAGTTTTTTTAGGCATTCACAAATGTTCGATATGTGCCCCTTTAGTGATTCGGCAGACATCAAGCCGATAATCAAGTTCCTCCCACACTCGGTGCAGCATGTCCCCATCAATGAGTTCGAAAGCATCGTTGATGCGAGCTCGCAGTTCTGGCACGTTTCTTGGAAGAGGAGGTTTAAACCATTAAGAAAAAATGTTGCTTCATCACTGAAAACAAGTTTCGCACTGAACGCATCCTCTTCCATGAGCTGTTGCAACCGCGCCGAAAATTCAAAGCGTTTGACTTTGTCATCGGGTGTCAGGGCTTGTAGCAATTGTAAACGGTAAGGCTTCTGCTTTAGCCTTTTCCGTAAGATTTTCCAAACCGTCGGCTGTGGTACGTTTAGCTCCCTGCTTGCTTTATTCGTCGACTTCCGCGGGCTACGCGCGAAACTTGCCCGCACGCGTTCAACCGTTTCTTCGCTCACTGCAGGCCGACCCGTTGATTTCCCATTACAGAGGCATCCAGAAGCTTTAAACTGCGCATACCATCGCCGAATGGAGTTAGAAGTTGGTGGATCTTTGTTGAACTTCGTCCTGAAGTGTCGTTGCACTGTTATGACTGACTGATGTGAGTGCATTTCAAGCACGACATACGCTTTCTCGGCTCCTGTCGCCATTTTGTCTCACTGCACTCTCGAGCGCTCTGGCAGCAGAAACCTGAAGTACGGCGTCAGCCGAACAAAACTTTATGAGTTTTTCTGCGTATCTGTAGTGTGTCGTGACCATATGTCAATGAATGGAGCTACAGTGAATTTATGAAATCGCTTCAATCATTTGTAATAGCCCTGTATAGTTCAGGAATGGATAACCTTTTTTTTTCAGTTTTCATCAATAGTGTCGAATTACAAGTTAGACAAAGACAATAATAAAGGACAGTGAAGGAAGTGGCAAAAGATAAAGCCCCTCAAAGACAACCTATGTAATTTTGGAAAAAGGGCAGCAGATGCGACTGTTGGAAGTTTGACACAATGGACAGTAGACGCCGCAAGAGAGTAAAGCGAATGAAATTCCAGAATGGGAGTGTTAGTAGAATGCCTGGTGATGCAATGTGACAGGACTGTGAACTGACCCTAAGTAGGCGAGCGTCATTTTATTTCCACACAGAGGAAGAAGTGATAGTCGGCAATATCTTGTAGTCAATCAAGCTCAAAGAAACTAAGCATTTCCTTTATTCCCTTGCCTGTCATTTCATTATCTCTCCTGTAAATGATATTACTGTGCCATCTCCTTTGCTGCCACTCACCATTGCCAATATGACACAATTTTTCAGGAAGGGACTTCTCATTCTCTCGCCAAAGGAGCTCAGCATCCGTCACCCTATAATTGTTTCAACAGGAAGTTACTTTTGAATGAGCTAAACACTCACATGTGCATTCTTGTTATTGTTTCTCGTTGCTCATGTCATTTGCAGGAGCAGTCACCAAAACCGAAGTTCAAATACATCAACATTCTCCTCTTGACATTCTTCAGCGTCCATTTCAATTGAGGCTGTACCGTTACTGACGCAATTTTACCCTGTCTGCGCCTGTATCATGAGGGTCTGGAATGATTTTTGACTCTCTCACCCTCCCTTCTAGGCCAGTTGGGTGACATATAAATGGTGGGCTGTTGTTCTATTGCCTGTACCACTCCTGGCACAATGATTAATGATTCCCTTTCCCCACATGTCACTTTCAAGGTCATCATCTTCTCCTTTCAAGTTCATCCTCTTCTCCTTTCAAGGCCAACTACCTTACATATAAATGGTAGACCGTCCTCCTATTGACAGTATCATTACAAGCACAGTGATTTAGGACCTCTTCCCCCACCTGGCACCTATAGGGTCAACCACTCCCCGTGTTGTAGGCCAGTTGGGTGAGGTATAAATGGTCATTTTTTTTAAATGTATATTGAGGAACTTTTCTCTACGGGGCTACTAAAATGACATGAAATTAAAAAAAATGCAGTTAGTGTACCAAAGTATTACAATGCATTATTTTAAAACTTTGAATGCTGTTAATTATCAAGCAGCAACTTTCAGTTTACATAAAAAGATGTATCCGCTTGATGTAGAGAATTCAACTGGTGTGACTAAGAGAAACCACCACATAAAACTAGAGGTAGTAGAACTACCACAGTTATACGAGAGAAGAATGTTGTGGGAATTCAATAACTTGGTTTGTTTATGTAGGTCATATGTGCATCAGTATTAGGTTAAACCATTCTATAGCTCACACACAAGACACCGCTAAATAACAAATTACATTGATACCCATAGTTTCATGTGTAACAGTTACCACAGTTGCTTACTTATGTTGTCTTACTGTATTGCGTAGTGCAGTATGAAGTGATAGACCTATTACAATGTCTTTATTAGATACAGTCACAGCGATCGGTGAATGCAATTCCCGTGCAGCACCACGCTGCGCCGCTGCCGTCTGTGCTGGCCGCTGCAAAACGTCTGCGATACGGGGGCCCAAGCGCCACAGCCAGGCACGTGACGTGGAGGCTGCAGCCTGCCCATCTCGCACCGTGATGATATACACAGGTGGGAGAGCAGTGGGCCTGCAGTCTCTCAGCGCCACGGACAGAAATCGAAAATTAATTACAACGTATCTCGCCCTATAAATACTAGCATAGAGAATAAGACCTCGATAATTCAGTTACACGATTCATAACAATCAGAATATAACGCAGATCAAAAAAATGGTTCAAATGGCTCTGAGCACTATGGGACTCAACTGCTGAGGTCATTAGTCCCCTAGAACTTAGAACTAGTTAAACCTAACTAATCTAAGGACATCACAAACATCCATGCCCTAGGCAGGATTCGAACCTGCGACCGTAGCGGTCTTGCGGTTCCAGACTGCAGCGCCTCTAACCGCACGGCCACGTCGGCCGGCTAAAACGCAGATCCACAGCCCATTATAAATAATTAACGAAATTGCCTGTAAGTTACACTGTAGAGTGACAAGCATTCTGTCCAAGCTAACTTATGCGTTACTTGGAGTGTTTCGTGTTCTAACAAGCAACTAACGTCAATTTTTTTTAATAATTACGACACGTAGAGAAGAAGTGTCCCAAACAATTGCTTTAATGGGACGACATCGAAAAAAAAACAAAAGACGGCTGCTCTTTTGTATTATTGCAAAATAGTGGCGAAACTGTCGAAGATATGATACACAAGCTGGGATGACAATCTTTTCCCACGTGGACATCCATACCTGCAATGGGTCATTTAGCGAGCAAAAATTCGAGCTTCAAAACTCCAGTACTCGAACGAAATTGACATACAGTCATAATTGATAGTCAAAGGATTATTACAGTGCTGTTGCCGTTTACAATATATAACAACAGAAGCTCCTTACGGTGTGCGACGAAAAGTGAAGCCGCTACGGTCGCAGGTTCGAATCCTGCCTCGGGCATGGATGTGTGTGTTGTCCTTAGGTTAGTTAGGTTTAAGTAGTTCTAAGTTCTAGGGGACTTATGACCTCAGCAGTTGAGTCCCATAGTGCTCAGAGCCATTTGAACCATTTTTTTGAAAAGTGAAGGGTTGCACAAAAATATGGAAACATTGCTAGAAATACATGGTTGAACATAAATGCAGACGCCAGCCGAGCCCGCAGGTTTCGCTGTTGTATTTGACCACGAAAAGAACTTGTGCAATGTAGTCAATACGTTGCAAATGTGCGTGCATTACGTCGTACCTAAGATAATTTGGACATGGGCAAATTGTTGGTGCTTGCAGTGTGGGTGCTTTGTAACCAAGGTAGCCGAAGTGTTTTTTGTTTCAAGAGGCACAAGATCGAATATTTATACTGCAGACAGGGAAACAGAAAAACTCCACCAGCTAAGTCACAACAAAGACTGAAGTGCGTGTTGAGCGATCCGCACCATAAGCTGGGAAGTGCTGGACGTATTGGAATGCCATAACCATTCGTCAGTGATGCAGATGCCTGTACGGGAAAACAGAATGTTGAAGCCACAAAACCTGGACTTTGGAGCAAGGGAAGAAAGTCATTTGGTTGGATGAGTCTCGTTTCACACCGTTTCCAACTTCTAACTGAATTTACGTCCCAAAAATGAAACATGGTGGTGGTTCGGTGATGATTTCGGCAGCCATATCTTAGTATTCCACGGGCTCCATGGTAATTCTGGAAGGTCGCATTAGTGCCAAGGATTATGTGAACTTTTTGACTGATCAGGGCCATTCCATGGTACAATGCTTGTTCCGCAATGGTGATACTGTGTCCCAAGGCGACAGGGCTCCTGTTCTCTAGAGATCAGAAACAGAGCGAGTACGAGTCGTAGGTTCGAGTTGCATACTTTACAAATCAAGGCGCCGCTATTACATCAATTCTAATGGGATTCCTTCGTTCCCGCTGTAGTTCCGTGAATATGACGAGTCAGAGAACTGTGGCGCTGCAATCGCTAGTTAGTCGTGACTTACTATTAGTATGGAAGATGAGTACACAACTTGCTGTTTTAAAGTAGCACTGACAAGGCGAAAAGAACTGTTGTCAGTATCAGACGGCCTTTTGTGAAGCTGGAGGGTGTGAGACGAAAATTAATTGATCCAAAGTATGCAACTGCAAATGTATTCCATTAGGGGACAAGTGATATCTGGAATTAGTTTCACGCTATAGTCCACGCTTCAGATGAAAAACATACTGATCTAATCCAATACAAATAAAATGATTGTATTATCTGACTCTGTAGTTTCATGGTGATATGTACCTGTCGAGGTTCCAACTGCATCAAGTGGTTTAAGATCCACGAGCATTTGGCCGAGTACGCCTAGGTCATTGTCGAGTCGTGAGTCACCACATGGCAATGACCGAGGAGCACTCGGCCGAAAGCTCGTGGATCTTAAACCACTTGACCCAGCTGGAAGCTCGGGAGAATTTTATCAAGACACTTGTATTCTTGTTTACTCCACCTCCACTGTGAGAAAACATATGTGCTGCATCAAACGAAAACTGGGCGCAGACTAATGCCACTGTTATACCCCTGCAACAAGAAAGTGCGCTATTTCTGTATGCATTTGATCATGGCAACTCGTGTTTTTGGCCTAACAGCGAGTTGTGTAGCATATCACTCATTTCTGTAATTTATTTTAATAAGTAATCAGCATTCAGAGATTGCACTTTCCTCACGTCATGTTTTCTGGCACTGTCATTACCCACTCGATAATGCCTCCATAGTGTGTGTATGTCAACATTGTTAGAATAAACTATTTGCGGGACATGCACAACTGTTGTTGTTACTATATATATATAACTGAAGATGTACGTCAGTAAACATTGCCACTAATAATCTGTAGTATCAAGAATCTTTCCTTGATAAACTACATCATGCTGAGAGGTGTTAATTTTGTGTTTGTTATGAATGATCACCGAATCGTGCCCGCCTTGCCTGACTGCCTGTGAGCTTGGCCAAGATTTCAAGTGAGATTAGAAGCAATGAACACCACCATGATACATTGTGATCGACTCTAGTCAGATAATTTGAGTGGGATGAGATAACAGATTTATTATTGTCAAATAAAGTATAGGATGCATAAATTCGGTCAACTCTGGCCTTGATTTAACTAATTGATGAAAACCTAATTTTTGGAGCTTCTATTCTAACCTATCTTTAAAACAATGTCATTCATGTTGTTTTCCACCTACTATATGACATTAAGAAGAAATAAAATGATCGCTTTGGTCCCTGCAATCACCAGATTTCATTATTACTATGTCATTGGTGTCTGAATTAAAACATTAAATCAAGGACTCTTTACCTCCATCTAGAGTCTTCATTATCGTGTTGTTAAATCGCTTCTTCCTTCCTTTTGCTAGATAGTCTCTGAATAGATATTAAATATTAAAATAAATTTACAGCATTCTTCGAAAAAGTTTTAGGCAAGTTGGTAATTTTGTGCCGTTACAACTCGCACTTGAGAATGGCTATAAAGCCGAACTCGTGACTGTATGAAATGAATTAATAGTAATTTACGGTTTATTGGCGGAAATTTCTATCCGAACGATTGCGTATGTAGCAGGAATGTCGCCAGTCCGCGGTTGTACTTGCAAACTCGTGTACTCGCTCCTCTTTATGAAGGAGTCCGGTCCACTTGTTCTCGATAACAGACTCAGGTGGCCAGTGGGCTGCGGAAGAGACTCACGAAGGGTGCGTGATTGCCATTCACCTCCGCCATCGTTACTGAACTTGCTACTATTTTGCAGAAATAACGGTATAAGATTCCCTTGAAAACCACAGAGAATCTGTATTTAACCATTCTGAGACGACTGGAAGCAGTTTTGAATATCAGCGGATTTCCTACGCCATATTAGGCATGGTAATGTGTTACGCGTTTTTTATGTTTCATTTCTTTCTCTTCCCCCTATATCTCTTTCATTTAACCCCCCATCACTGCTCCATTCCCAATACACGTATGGAAAGAGTGATTGTCGGTAAACCTCCGCATTAACTATAATTTCTCACTGCGCTCATTTTGAGAGAGAGAGATTTTGGAGGAAGTAATATGTTGCCAAAAACGTACTCCCTCGATTTTTTTTTCAACACTAAAGCTCCATGATACACAATGCCTCTCTTGTAGCGTCTGCCACTGTAGTTTAACATCTCAGATAGCGTGCATACCATTATGCATTAGATAATGTAAGACTTTTCTCTTAATGTGACCTTGTGAGTGTGCGAGTCTGATGAGCAATACTCAAAAATCGGTCTTACATCTGTTTTGTAAACCACTTCTTTGCGTGCGTGGATTACATTTTCTTAAGATTCCTCGTAGCCAATCATGTGCTTTTCATATGTTTTGTTTTTGTGTAGTTATTCTGCTCTAGGTCGCTTTGGGTGGTTACCAGGATTTCGTGCCGTACCTAGGTGCACTACATTTCATATACCTGCGTCCAGGTCCAATTCCCAGTCCCTACACTAGTCGCCAATCCTCTGTAGATCTTCCTGCAATCGCTGTAGCTTACAGTTCTATAGACAACAGAATTGTCCGCGAACATCTTGCATATGCATTTAAACAGATACTGTGCAAGCCACTGTATGGTGCACGTATTATCTAGTTTCTCTCTTACTCCACTCACATATTAATCGAGGGAAAAAATGATTTTCTATATGCCTCTGTATGTACCCTAATACTCTCATCTTATTCTTATGAGGGCTATGCCAGATGTTTCACAGTGGTGGCATAATGGTCTCACAGTCTCTGTTGAATAAAGTTTCTCTAAATTTACCGTAGTTTTACGCGGAAAATACGTCATCTTTTTTTCAAGGATCATCATTTAAGTTCCCAAGCGTTTGTGGTACATCTTTTGAATGGGGTGTATCGCCCTGATAGATCCAAGGAGCCTCATGGAGCTTCCAACATTATCCACCAGTACGCCTGCTTCGCAGGTCATCTACAACTGATCAGTCACATAACGCGGTTTTGTCAGTGGTAGCGTCAATATGTGATTCATGTGTATTTTTTACTGTTAAGCAGTAAATAAATTAGCACCACATGTGTATCATACTCGGAATATTATGTACTTTGCTAAAAAATGATACAATTTTATTTTTATGCAAGATCCAATTTTTTTCGCTCGTTATCAGATATCTGTAACCATACTTTTATATTATGATAACCAACATCTGTGTGTTTTGTGCACATACCGTTGCCCTCCACCCCAAAACACCCGCTTAGAGAGGAAATGTGGCTTATATGCATTAAAGTGATACTTGTATGGTAGTTCGAAAGCTGCACTGCATCACTCTGCAGTAAAGCGATACAAACTGAAAAACCCCAGTCTATTTGCAACGTTTTTGATGATTGTGATCCCACACAGGCATCATTGACAGACTGGCGAAGTGTTCTCAGATGAGAGGACCTGCATCCAGGAAATTAAAAACAGTAACCCTCCCTAGAACTCGAGACTTATGT
Organism: Schistocerca serialis cubense; assembly: GCF_023864345.2. Lineage (NCBI taxonomy): Eukaryota > Metazoa > Arthropoda > Insecta > Orthoptera > Acrididae > Schistocerca > Schistocerca serialis. The sequence goes on from NC_064640.1 coordinate 642,712,443, forward strand.
AGGCTGTTATGATTGGTAGACAGTAACACGGGCGGGGGCGGGGGGGAGGGTTCGGGGTATATAAACCCACTAGTTTACCCTTCTAGTTAGTTGCGAAAGCGAAGTTGCTGTGCACAAATACATTTAACTGCTTGCGGATCAAGATTCATTAATCTTGGAGTCGTGCCAGACATAATCTTTGTTGTCATAATTGAACTAAAGAAAGCGCAGCTACATAGAAATGTTCGGTTCAGGCAGATAAAGTGGAGACACTTGTGCGAAAATCTGTCATACTTCGAGAGGCAACTCGCCATCGAATACAACCTGCATGAGGTCTACTTCAACGTTTTCTCCAGCAACAGTGTTGCCATTAGCAGCAGCCATGTTACCACCTCGATAGTAACAGTGTTTGATGATACAACAGTAAAACTACTAGATTGAGAGACTATGCACGTCATACATTTAAAAAAGAAAAGTGTTACAAATATACACAATGGATACAGTGTAGTGTGTTTGTCACATACAGAAAGTTCCAGTTAACCAGTGGTGTTAAAAATGTATTCAATGACATCGTGGAATGTGTAATGTGACACGAAACGTGTGTGGGCATAGGGCTGGATGACTGTGTGGCTGCATGTAAAGATGATCACATCCATGCCAAGTTTAATGTGTACATCATGTGCGGATATTGCGATATGGTGAACAGTTGTGGTGAAAGAAAAATAGCCATGTGTCTCTCAGTTTGTATATGTGAGTAATAAAATTAATATTTTTCTGAGAAGTTACAACATTCGTTTAGTATTCAATCATCATATTACATTGTGGAATCATATTACTATGTTTACATGTATTACTTTTATATATAAGATGTAACTCCATATTATTACTTTAGCATGAGAGATGCATAAACATGTTCTGACTTAATGCATGAGAATAGCTGTATTCAGTATTAACACTGATGTGTAGTATAAATATCAAGATATGCTTGTGAACAAGTAATGCTTAACCTGTAACTTACACCAGTAGTGTGAATATGTGAGCCACGTGTCTTTTTTTTTACTGATGTAGAACAGTTTAGTTACAACAGCAGCAACATGTCTAAAAGACGTAATTCAGTCCCTATTACCGAAATTACTGCCTTAAGTGAAGTTAATGTGGAAAAATTGAATTGCCAAAGATCAAGTTCAAAAACTAGGGTATTTGCCTAAAACAGTTTCCACAGAGGAAATCTATGAACACATACTCGAAAAAGAACCAGTTATTGTCAATGTGCAAATGTTGCTTACAAATTACTTTAAACACAGAATGAGGAAAAATCTTGGAACGAATGGAGAATACAAGATATCTGTATTCACTGCTGATGCTAATGGAGAGTGATCACACATTGGTGTAATTACTGAAAATGATGGGATCAAGGGCATTTACTGCGTTAGAGGATATGGAAGAAAAATCAGTTTACAATCCTTTATTCCCAGGTGGAACTACTTAAAAATTGAGCCAATAAGAAGGAAGATTAAAATCCCCAAATGCTCTCAGCTACTGGGAGGTGTAGCGTATCCAGACTGTGTAGTAGATTTATTACATCTTCTAAGTGCTCTGATAATAAAATGCAGCAGTACAGTGACATATATTAATACACATCAGTTTATGTGATACTTAGGAGATGAGAGTTCTAGAAGATAAATAAATTTTTGGGAGTCTCCACAATACCAGCATTTTTCAACGTAGGCAGTCTTCCATAGGGTTAAAAATATCATTTTATTCCCTGCAAAGACTATTGTTAAGGCAATTATACATATACACATGTACTGCACAGTTCTGTATCATCTGGGAACAAGTGCTTTGCAAAGTGGAAATAGGACTCACCACTAACGACTTGAGGCTGCAGCAGGATGTGGAAAATGTCCGATTCCGTTAGCACACAATAGCTTCTTAACATAACAGTATACAACTCATTGCATACACATATATATCAGAATCCTTCACAATTCCAAATATAGTAATATTGCATAGATTTATAGACACAGTTACAAACAGCAGTATACAGAAGACGTAATTGGAATAGACAGCAGAAGCTGTGGGACTTTAACATAACCACTAGATGTAACACCTGGGATGTGTATTTTAATAGAGGGAAGACAAAACATTCTAGAGACACAGTGTCAAGACAAAATTACCATTTTGCTACACGGGAGCAATAATGCGGCATCAAAATGCGTATTGGAAAATCAGTCAAGGAAGCACTGGAAACCATTTGGAGGTAATATAAAAAAGCCTGTTGCTATATCATATAAAATGAAATTAGCAGATGTTGAAATGAATGTTCTAATGGACCAACTGCCTGGACTATTGCAATGGCTTCATGAATACAACTATTACCTTATGAATGTGGATTTAATGCAAGACTTTTCTGGAATTTTTAACAAAATGGAGCTGTGCGACTACCTACGATCAAACCGTGACTTCTTTGTGTAAAAGGAACACTACAAGAAACAGTAATGTTACTGTAAGCAACAGATGCCTGGTTGATATGGGGGGGGGGGGGGGATCAAATAGCGAGGTCATTGGTCGTATGGGATTATGGAGTAATGGGGAAGGAAGTCGGTCATGCCGTTTCAAAGGAACCATCCCAGCCTGAAGCGATTTAGGGAAATCAAAAACCTAAATCAGGATGGTCGGATGTGGGTTTGAACTGTTGTCCTCCTGAATGCGAATCCAGTGTGCTAACCATTACACCACCTTGCTCGTTGTAAGCAACGATATGACTGTTTAATGTAGATTAGCTCCAGTTGTAAACTAAAGATATATAACAAATTTATATTTCAAATCCAAAGCGCAGGAGTGAACAATGTTATTGGTAACCACCTCATTAATTTTATGAAGTGTCCTTATACGTGTGTATGATAAATTTTTATGTCTTCTTGGGCCAAAGAACATGGTACTACCAGGCAGATCATCTGCCAGCTGTACAAACTACCTCCAGCAGATCCTGTCCTGTGCAGCTTGCTTCCAGTTTCCTGTTAACGCTAGTTGATTGATTGGTTGTATGGATTTTGTCATTCAAAACATCGAAAAATTAACAGCTTAGAATTAAGTTCATACACAATAACTGACAATGAATTTTCTTTTAAATTGCTTACGTTTGATTTTAGCCTTAATTGTATATTACTATACAGAACTTCTTAAATTAAGTAACACCTTTTAATCCAGTTATTCCATTACTATGTAAAACGTTTTTTTTTGTATTTTTGTTTTGTTTTGTTGTGAAAGAGCAAATAGTATGTGTTTTATATACATTGTGGTAATTTATTATGTAATTTGATTGCATTGTAGAATAAACTCTTTTGACTTTTCAATTTATTTTTTCTGTGCAGGTGCAAATTATAGTTTTTTCTAGTTTTATAATCATGTACTAAACAATTTTAAACATAGAAGTCAGTATTAGTTTACATGCATATATAAAACTGAAAAATATATTGAGAATGGACAGTTAAGATTTCCAGTATTGTAAAAAGTCCAGGCTGTGAGCTGTGTTGCCACTCTTGGTCATTATGCACATTGCTCTGTTCTGCTGTCTGAATGTAGCTTGAATAATTTTCCTATCCACTCCTCAAAATATTATGCCATTACTAACAACAGAATGAATATAAGCACAATATACTGATCTGATACTTGAAATTTGGAGGGCGGAGTATGCTATAGATATTCTGTTGCTATGTACACTCCTGGAAATGGAAAAAAGAACACATTGACACCGGTGTGTCAGACCCACCATACTTGCTCCAGACACTGCGAGAGGGCTGTACAAGCAATGATCACACGCACGGCACAGCGGACACACCAGGAACCGCGGTGTTGGCCGTCGAATGGCGCTAGCTGCGCAGCAATTGTGCACCGCCGCCGTCAGTGTCAGCCGGTTTGCCGTGGCATACGGAGCTCCATCGCAGTCTTTAACACTGGTAGCATGCCGCGACAGCGTGGACGTGAACCGTATGTGCAGTTGACGGACTTTGAGCGAGGGCGTATAGTGGGCATGCGGGAGGCCGGGTGGACGTACCGCCGAATTGCTCAACACGTGGGGCGTGAGGTCTCCACAGTACATCGATGTTGTCGCCAGTGGTCGGCGGAAGGTGCACGTGCCCGTCGACCTGGGACCGGACCGCAGCGACGCACGGATACACGCCAAGACCGTAGGATCCTACGCAGTGCCGTAGGGGACCGCACCGCCACTTCCCAGCAAATTAGGGACACTGTTGCTCCTGGGGTATCGGCGAGGACCATTCGCAACCGTCTCCATGAAGCTGGGCTACGGTCCCGCACACCGCTAGGCTGTCTTCCGCTCACGCCCCAACATCGTGCAGCCCGCCTCCAGTGGTGTCGCGACAGGCGTGACTGGAGGGACGAATGGAGACGTGTCGTCTTCAGCGATGAGAGTCGCTTCTGCCTTGGTGCCAATGATGGTCGTATGCGTGTTTGTCGCCGTGCAGGTGAGCGCCACAATCAGGACTGCATACGGCCGAGGTACACAGGGCCAACACCCAGCATCATGGTGTGGGGAGCTATCTCCTACACTGGCCGTACACCACTGGTGATCGTCGAGGGGACACTGAATAGTGTACGGTACATCCAAACCGTCATCGAACCCATCGTTCTACCATTCCTAGATCGGCAAGGGAACTTGCTGTTCCAACAGGACAACGCACGTCCGCATGTATCCCGTGCCACCCAATGTGCTCTAGAAGGTGTGAGTCAACTACCCTGGCCAGCAAGATCTCCGGATCTGTCCCCCATTGAGCATGTTTGGGACTGGATGAAGCGTCGTCTCACGCGGTCTGCACGTCCAGCACGAACGCTGGTCCAACTGAGTCGCCAGGTGGAAATGGCATGGCAAGCCGTTCCACAGGAATACATCCAGCATCTCTACGATCATCTCCATGGGAGAATAGCAGCCTGCATTGCTGCGAAAGGTGGATATACACTGTACTAGTGCCGACATTGTGCATGCTCTGTTGCCTGTGTCTATGTGCCTGTGGTTCTGTCAGTGTGATCATGTGATGTATCTGACCCCAGGAATGTGTCAATAAAGTTTCCCCTTCCTGGGACAATGAATTCACGGTGTTCTTATTTTAATTTCCAGGAGTGTATTTTTACATGCTCTTCCCACTATAATTGGCAAGCAACATGCCTTCCAAGACATTTTTTGCTTTCCACACGTTGTATGAATTCATTATTTATTTTCGGATTATTATAATCTGTTTTTATCTAGAAGTTCATAGTGTTTGTTTCCTTTATACACTCAGGAAAAGTGAAAATAGCACAGCAAGAGGGGAGTATCGGATCAAAATGAAATTTATTAGATGTAATGACAAAGATGAGAGATTCACTTGATCCCAAAATCAAGACATGAAAGAAATACAATGAGTACAAGTGGACAAATACAGTGCAACATCAATAACACGTTGAACCACCTTCTGTTGCAATAAATGTTGCAACATGTCTGGAATCGAGTTGATTAAATGTATGATGATGTCATGAAGCAGATTGGTCGAAAAACCTTGAATAGCCACCTCCAAATCATGCACAGAGTGACCTGGCTGCACTGGTGTTTCAGCTGGTCCCACACATTCTATAGGGACAAATCCAGGGAGTAGGCCGGCCATGGAAGAGTTGGAATGCGTCGTGGGAAGTCTTGAGCAACTTCGGCCATACACAGATGAGCATTATCCAGCTGCAAAAGTGCCCATGTTAGGCCATTTAGGTAAGGCCCCAAATTGAGTAGAAGAATGTCATCAACATACTTCTTGTCCGTTAAGGTTCCACATACCACAATTAGAGGTGACCAGCTGTTAAGGACAATGACCTCCCCCCCCCCCCCCTCCAGACTGTTACTCCGGCTGTGCAAATGGCATGGCACGTGGTAGTGCGGGTGGAACTGTACCGTTCATCAGGCTGCCTCCACACCCGTATGCGATTACTGCCTGTCCCCAAAAGGCCGGCCGGAGTGGCCGAGCGGTTAAAGGCGCTACAGTCTGGAACCGCACGACCGCTACGGTCGCAGGTTCGAATCCTGCCTCGGGCATGGATGTGTGTGATGTCCTTAGGTTAGTTAGGTTTAAGTAGTTCTAAGTTCTAGGGGACTTATGACCACAGCAGTTGAGTCCCATAGTGCTCAGAGCCATTTGAACCATTTTTTGTCCCCAAAACGACCCGGGCTTGATCACTAAACAACATTTTTTGCCAGTCTGTGGCAGCTCACGTCATCCTGGCTTGACACCACTGTAGATGGAGTTGCTGATGTCTCGGTGTTAACACCATTACAGGAGCAGTGCGTGTGGACTGCAAATTCGCATCCGCAAGGCGTCTGGACGTGGTTTGCGGAACAACTGGCGCCCACTCATTTGCCTGTATCATGGAGTGACTTACAGTGGGATCCCTGATCGCTTGCCACACAATCCTTCAATCCCCTCATCTCATTGTCCTTCTGGTGACTCCAGACCCGACATGTCACACGCGGGTGCCATCTCGTGTTCACTGCTCCTAGCATCATCTGATGAAACACTCCGAATGATTGACCTGGAGAGCCACACCATGTGTCGACCAACCTGCAGCTTTCATGGTGATGATTGGGCCCCTTTCAGACTGGCTTCAGTATGAGATATTTTCACTAGTCCTGAATGTATTCAGTGTGGCTTTGTTATTTGTTTCCCACTTATATACGCTGGTAAGTGTTTATTTGTCTTTGTCTTAGTACTCCTGGTGACTTGTAAGTGATCAGGACGTTAGTCATCTGCAAACAACATTATTTGCCCTTGTCTTATACTTTGTGAGGAATCATTAAATTAGGAACAGTAGCACACTCCACTGCGGTAAGTCTATAGTTATATATTTTGGGTCAGAAATATATTTTTCAATATATGAATAAGTGTTGCAGGCTTTTTATAGTCGATTCTCCAGTTTTATTCATGGTCTTCCCCAGGGGCACTCTCTCTTAGGCCTTCCTGCCAACACTACTATTGCAACAATATCATCTGTCATCCTCACAACAGGTTTTGCCTATTACAGTCACTTAACTTTTACTTTTTGTACATTAATTGCTGCTTCGTCATACCAAATATTTCCTTATTTTTCAGTCTCTTCCACTCTATTTATACCTTCTACATCTACATCTACATCCATACTCTGCAAGCCACCTGACGGTGTGTGGCGGAGGGTACTTTGAGTACCTCTATCGGTTCTCCCTTCTATTCCAGTCTCGTATTGTTCGTGGAAAGAAAGATTGTCGGTATGCCTCCGTGTGGGCTCTAATCTCTCTGATTTTATCCTCATGGTCCCTTCGTGAGATATACGTAGGAGGGAGCAATATACTGCTTGACTCCTCGGTGAAGGTATGTTGTCGAAACTTCAACAAAAGCCCGTACCGAGCTACTGAGCGTCCCTCCCGCAAAGTCTTCCACTGGAGTTTATCTATCATCTCCGTAACGCTTTCGCGATTACTAAATGATCCTGTAACGAAGCGCGCTGCTCTCCGTTGGATCTTCTCTATCTCTTCTATCAACCCTATCTGGTACGGATCCTACATTGGTGAGCAATATTCAAGCAGTGGACGAACAAGTTGGCGAACAAGTGTACTGTAACCTACTTCCTTTGTTTTTGGACTTCATTTCCTTAGGATTCTTCCAATGAATCTCAGTCTGGCATCTGCTTTACCGACGATCAACTTTGTATGCCATTTTAAATCACTCCTAATGCCTACTCCCAGATAATTTATGGAATTAACTGCTTCCAGTTGCTGACCTGCTATATTGTAGCTAAATGATAAAGGCTCTTTCTTTCTATGTATTTGCAGCACATCACATTGTCTACATTGAAATTCAATTGCCATTCCCTGCACCATGCGTCAATTCGTTGCAGATCCTCCTGCATTTCAGTACAATTTTCCATTGTTACAACCTCTCGATATACTACAGCATCATCCGCAAAAAGCCTCATTGAACTTCCGATGTTATCCACAAGGTCATTTATGTATATTGTGAATAGCAACGGTCCTACGACACTTCCCTGCGGCACACCAGAAATCACTCACTTCGGAAGACTTCTCTCCATTGAGAATGACATGCTGCGTTCTGTTATCTAGGAACTCTTCAATCCAATCACACAATTGGTGTGATAGTCCATATGCTCTTACTTTGTTCATTAAACGACTGTGGGGATCTGTATCGAACGCCTTGCGGAAGTCAAGAAACACGGCATCTACCTGGGAACCCATGTCTATGGCCCTATGAGTCTCGTGGACGAATAGCGTGAGCTGGTTCGAATCCTGCCACGGGCATGGATGTGTGTGATGTCCTTAGGTTAGTTAGGACCTTCACTGGTTCAAAAAAATTTCTCATGATTTTTCTCTCAAACGCCATCAATATTTCTCTCTCTCTGTTGATGGTTCAAATGGCTCTGAGCACTATGGAACTTAACATCTCAGGTCATCAGTCCCCTAGAACTTAGAACTACTTAAACCTAACTAACCTAAGGACATCACACACATCCATGCAGATTCGAATCTGCGACCGTAGCAGCAGCGCGGTTCCGGACTGAAGCGCCTAGAACCGCTCGGTCACAACGGCCGGTTGATGGTGCTCAGCGTTTCTGTGCCATATAACAACACTGGGCCTATTATTGTATTATGTCCTTTCACTTTTTCATTGGGATTACCATTGATTTCGTGATTGGTTTTAGACTGTAATATGATCCGGAAGCATTAATTTTTACTTGGTTTACTTCTAGCTGGACATTCTTTCTCCAGTTGAATGGTGATTCCAAGTATTTAAAGCTCTCAGCTATCTTTAACTTCATTTCTACCACCTGTAAATCCCCAGACTAGAAGCTGCGGCTTTTAACTGTGTTTGGCACTGTGGAAGGCTGTCTAATGTTTTAAATGTCAACAAACGGTATCTGCTGTATTCTGTGCCAATCACTTCTGTTATCAGGTAGCTTACGAAACAAGCCACTGTGTTGTGTTTAATATAGTTCTGCAACTATTCTACAGGTGCAATAACACTCAAATTCTCGGTGTCAAGAAAAGTTCCAGACAGTCAAGAACGCAATAAGATTATAAACTATGTTCTGTCCACCTACCCTTTTAATTATGTACCAATAAACTATGTAGAGATTGTTAATACAGATTCTAGTAACGACAAAATAAATATTATACATAAGTGTTAGAATAAAGGCGGAGAAACACACGTTTTGCAATTCAGGACAATATTCTCCACTATAGCATCAAATATAGATATTACACAATTAGATTTTGTTCGCGCAAACAATGATATTCCACATGGCTTAAGAAAAAGAATCCGTGTGTCTAACAGACTTAAACCATTCCCTATTAACTAAATGTCTTTTTTAAGGACAGTTAATGTGTAACCTCTGCAAAAAAGGAAGCTGTAAATGGAAGAGATCGAAGTCAAAAACTGAGAACAGGAGTGTATGGCGAAAACAGGTACCGCAATTGAAGAATATAAACTGCTAATGTAAAAAGAGCAGACCATTGCACAACTGCAAGCAAGGCTTACAAATTACTGTATAGAAATATCTCGATATAACAGGGGAATGAAATGTATCTTCATTTATTATAAATAGAAATGAAAATTGGTGATACATTGTAGTTTCTTCCCTAAATAGGTGTTTAGGCGTGTTGAGTAACGGTATGTGTACAAAACACATCTTCATCTACATGTATACTCTGCAAATCACACTTAAGTGCCTGGCAGAGGATTCATCGAACCACCTTCAGAATTATTCTGTATTATTCCAATCTCGAACAGTGCGTGGAAAAAACGAACACTTGTATCTTTCCATACGAGCTCTGATTTTCCATAATTTATTATGACGATCGTTTCTCCCTACGTAGGTCGGCGTCAACAAAATATTTTCGCATCAGAGGAGAAAGTTGATTATTGGAATTTCCGAGAAGATTTCGCCACAACGAAAAACGCCTTTGTTTTAATTATGTCCACTCCAAATCTTGTATCATGTCATTGAAACTCTCTCACCTATTTCTTGATAATGCAAAAACGTGCTGCTCTTCTTTGAACTTTGTTGATGTATTCCGTTAATCCTATATGGTAAGGATCTCACACCGTGCAGCAGTACTCCAGTAGAGGACGGACAAGCATAGTGTAGGCAGTCTCTTTAGTAGATCTATTACATCTTCTAAGTGTTCTGCCAATAAAACGCAGTCTTCGGTTCGCCGTCCCCACAACATGTTCTTTCCAATTTAAGTTTTCCGTAATTGTAATTCCTAGGTATTTAGTTGAGTTTATTTCCTTTAGATTTGACCGATTTATCGTGTAACCGAAGTTTAACGGATCCCTTGTAGCACTCATGTGGATGACCCCTCACTTTTCATTATGTAGGATCAATTGGCAATTTTCGCACCACGCATGAATGTTGCTGTCATAATACACTGGTATGATTACACTCTGATAGCAGGTGAATACAAGTTTAATTTCGTGTCCAAAAACAAAAATTTGTATTATTTATCAGAATATGTATGATTATGAGCGTAAAACATATACACAACACTAATGTTGTAACTTAATTGTTCTATAGCAGCAAAATAATACACTTTGCTCACATGATGACACTTCTGGTACAATTTGCAGATTGAGCAACACTTGTCGACAAGCTTAGTTTGAGATCTTTGTGCCACAGATCAATCCTAATGCTGAATGCAGCTATTTTTATGCATGAAGTAAGAATACGTCTATGCATCTCTCACACTGGACTAATAACGTCGAGTTACATCTCCCATATACAAATAAAAGATGTAAATATACTAATACATATGACTGAAAAATAAACACAACTTGTAACTTTCAAAAACATTATTAATTTTATTACACACACACACACACACACACACACACACACACACAAGCGCGCGCGCGCGCGCGCGCATATATATATAAACAAACTTATTAATATATGCTTAATTTTCTTTGATTATAACTCTTCATGATATGGAGATAATAAGCAATAATTGTCATTTGCACATTGTAAATTCGGAATAGATGTAATCATCTTTACATGCAGCTTTGCTGTTATTAATCTCTAGGTGTATATGAACATATATGAACTTTGTCACATTATACATTCTATCATGTCACTGAATGGATTTTTAGCACCATCAGTTAATTGGAATAATCCGTCTGTGGCAAAACGTACCACATCGTATACATTGCATATATTTTTACCACTTTACTTCATAAAAAAATGTGATATACACAGTCTCTCTATCTAGTAGTTTTAGTATAGCATCACCAAACTATCGAGACAGTAACATGACTGCTGATAATGGCGACACCACTGCTGGAGAAAACATTGATGTAGACCTTATTTGGGTTGTATTCTATGGCGAGTTGCCTCTCGAAGTAGGACAGATTTTAACGCAAGTGGCTCCACTCTATGTGGCTCAACCAAACATTTCTTTGTAGCTGCACTTTCACTAATTCAATTATTACAACAAAGTTGATGTCTGGCATTACTCCAAGATTGATGAATCTTGATCCGCAAGCGGTCAAAAGTATTTGTGAACAACAACATCGTTTTCACAGCTAACTAGACTGATAACCTAGTAGGTTTGTGCACCTTGAGCCCCACCCCACCCCAGTTGCTATCTAGCAATCATATAAGTCCACATCAATCTCGAGTTGTAGGGAGGGTTACTATTTTGAATTTCCTGGATGCAGATCCATGCAACTGAAAACACTTCGCCGGTCTGTCAGTGATTCCTGTGTGAGATCACAATTATCAAAAACATTGCAAACAGATTTGGGTTTTGTAGAATGTATCGCTTTATTGTACGATGATGCAATACAGCTCTCAAACTACCACACAAGTGTTACTTTAATGCATATACGCCACTATATTTTCTCCCTAAGCAGGTGTTTTGGGGTGGAGCGTAAATGTATGTGTACAAAACACCAATGTTGTTTATCATAATATAAAAGTATGATTACAAGTCTCTGATCATGAACGAAAAAAAATGTGATTTTGTTTCTAAATAATATTGCATTATTTTTTCAAGATACATAATATTTCGAGTATAATACGCATTTGGCGCTAGTGTTGTAACTTGTTTATCGTATATGAGTAAAAAATATACATGGATCACATATTGACTCTACTACTGATTAAAGCGTGTTATGTGACTGACTGGTTGTGGATAACCCGTGAAGCAACCGTACCAACATAAATAATCAAGTGGATGATGGAAGTTCCATGAGGCTGCTTGGATCAGTTCAAAAAACGTCCTTGGGGAACTTAAATGGGGATAGTTCGGAAAAAGGGCACATTTCTCATGAAATACTATTGGGTAAATGTAGAATAAAAGTTTTCAACAAAGACTGTGAGACCATTATGCCGCCACCATGGCATGCACAGCAGTCATAAGAATAAGATGAAAGAGATTAGGATATGTCCAGAGGCATATAGAAAATCAATTTTTTCTTCGATCAGTACGAGAACGGAATAGGAAGGAAAATAGATAGTACTGCTACAATGTGCACTGTGCAGTGGCTTGCGGAATGTGTGTTCAGATGGAGATGAGGGCTGTCTGCAGACGATGCTTTTTGTTTATAGTTCGCTTGCAACACTAGTAGGGTGTAGCGATTTGCATTAAGACCAGCAGACAATCGACAGTTACTGCAGCGACTGGGAGTTGGTCCAGGAGACAGGAAAATGTAACTTACAGCGCATAGGTAGGCCAAGAAATCTAGTATTCAATTACACCACTGGCGATAAAGCACTGGAAACAGTAACAATCGTAAAATAACTGCAAGTGACCACTCACAGTAACCCGAAGTTTATGTCTACGTAAAAACAAAATGTGTGGAGAAGCATATGCCCAGATCAGAGGCAGCTCAGAAAATGTAATCCATCCAGGAAAGAAGTGGCTTACAAAACCGTTTCAAGACCTATTTTGAGTATTGCTCATCAGACTCGAACCTATATCAGTTCACATTAATAAAAACCGAGCGAGGTGGCGCAGTGGTTAGCACACTGGACTCGCATTCGGGAGGACGACGGTTCAATCCCGTCTCCGGCCATCCTGATTTAGGTTTTCCGTGATTTCCCTAAATCGTTTCAGGCAAATGCCGGGATGGTTCCTTTGAAAGGGCACGGCCGATTTCCTTCCCAATCCTTCACTAACCCGAGCTTGCGCTCCGTCTCTAATGACCTCGTTGTCGACGGGACGTTAAACACTAACCACCACCACCATTAATAAAAAGGCATACAACACGGAGCGGTATGCACGTGATGAACTAACTCCATTGGCATGATGTTGCATATCATGGAGAGCTTTACTACTGAAAAAATCGAAGTGATTATATCCCAGTCAACATATATACTTCCTCCCACACACATCTTGCAAAATGACTACAATGAGTTATTAGAGTTACTATGGAGGTTGACCGATAATCATTCGTCCCATGCACCTGTTGCAAATGGAAGAAGGATGGGGGAGCTCAAATGATAGAGTTACTCTCCACCATGTACTGTAGCGAGCATCTGATGTTATCTATTGTAAACATTATCGGCCCTACAATAATCTTTGACTCAACGTTATGATTGCATTAGCCGATTTCGTCCACATATCGAGGTTCAGAAAGTCGTATCTTTGTTTGGAGAGCGACCCAGTGCGCGTATGTATGTCTATATGTGCAAATATTGTCACTCCAAGTCGTGCATCATATTTATAACTCTCTCTCTCTCCATTATTTCACGATAATACAATATAAACTGCCCTTGCTTGAGACAGAAAAGCTTCTGTCCACATTGAGCGAGGTGGCGCAGTGGTTAGCACACTGGGCTCTCATTCGGGAGGACGGCGGTTCAATCCCGTGTCCGCCCATCCTGATTTAGGTTCCCGTGATTTCCTTAAATCGCTCCTGGCAAATGCCGGGATGGTGCCTTTGAAAGGGCACAGCCGACTTCCTTCCCCGTCCTTCCCTTATCCGATGAGACCGATGAGCTCTCTGTCTGGTCTCCTCCCCCATAACAACCCAACTTCTGTCCACAATCAGCTCAGTTTTGGAAAGCATCACTCGGGCGGAGCTCAGCTTGTCCTTTTCTCACAAGATATCATGCAAATTACGGATAAAGGGTAGCAGGCAGATTCCACGTTTGTAGATTTCCAGGAAGTGTTTGACATGGTGCCTCATGGTGCAGACTTAACAAAGGTACGAGCGTATGTAATAGGTTCTCAGATATGTGAATGACTCGAAGAGTTCTGAATTTGTAGGACCCAGTATGGTGCCCCAAATGGCATGTATTAATTACAGACAAGGGTGTCCTTAGGAGCGCCCAGGGAAGTGATATAGGACCATTGCTATTCTGTGCATACAGGGAGGTCCATTGATAGTGACCGGACCAAATATCTCACGAAATAAGCATCAAACGAAAAAACTACAAAAAACGAAACTTGTCTAGCTTGAAGGGGGAAACCAGATGGCACTATGGTTGGCCCGCTAGATGGCGCTGCCTCAGGTTCAAATGGCTCTGAGCACTATGGGACTCAACTGCTGTGGTCATCAGTCCCCTAGAACTTAGAACTACTTAAACCTAACTAACCTAAGGACATCACACACATCCATGCCCGAGGCAGGATTCGAACCTGCGACCGTAGCCGTCGCACGGTTCCAGACTGCGCGCCTAGAACCGCGAGACCACCGCGGCCGGCTGCCTCAGGTCATACGGATATCAACTGCGTTTTTTAAAATGGAAACCCCCATTTTTATTACATATTCATGTAGCACCTAAAGAAATATGAATGTTTTAGTTGGACCACTTTTTTCGCTTTGTTATAGATGGCACTGTAATAGACACAAACATATGGCTCACAATTTGAGACGAACAGTTGGTAACAGGTAGGTTTTTTTTTTTTTTTTTAATTAAAATACAGAACGTAGGTACGTTTGAAGATTTTATTCCGGTTGTTCCAATGTGAACCTTTGTGAACTTATCATTTCTGAGAACGCATGCTGTTACAGCGTGATTACCTGTAAATACCACATTAATGCAACAAATGCTCAAAATGATGTCCGTCAACCTCAATGCATTTGGCAGTACGTGTAACGACATTCGTCTTAACAGCGAGTAGTTCACCTTCCGTAATGTTCGCACATGCATTGACAATGCGCTGACGCATGCTGCCAGGTGTTGTCGGTGGATCACGATAGCAAACTATCTTCAACTTTCCCCACAGAAAGAAATCCGGGGACGTCAGATGCGGTGAATGTGCGGGCCATGGTATGGTGCTTCGACGACCAATCCACGTGTCACGAAATACGCTATTCAATACCGCTGCAACCGCACGCGAGCTATGTGCCGGACATCCATCATGTTGGAAGTACATCGCCATTCTGTCATGCAGTGAAACATCTTGTAGTAACATCGGTAGAACATTACGTAGGAAATCAGCATACATTGCACCAGTTAGATTGCCATCGATAAAATGGGGGCCAATTATCCTTCCTCCCATAATTCCGCACCATACATTAACCCGCCAAGGTCGGTGATGTTCCACTTGTCGCAGCCATCGTGGATTTTCCGTTGCCCAATAGTGCTTGTTATGCCGGTTTACGTTACCGCTGTTGGTGAATGACGCTTCGTCGCTAAATAGAACGCGTGCAAAAAATCTGTCATCGTCCCGTAATTTCTCTCGTGCCCAGTGGCAGAACTGTACACAACGTTCAAAGTCGTCGCCATGCAATTCCTGGTGCATAGAAATACGGTACGGGTGCAATCGATGTTGATGTAGCTTTCTCAACACCGACGTTTATGAGATTCCCGATTCTCGCGCAATTTGTCTGCTACTGATTTGCGGATTAGCCGCGACAGCAGCTAAAACACCTACTTGGGCATCATTATTTGTTGCAGGTTGTGGTTGACGTTTCACATGTGGCTAAACGCTTTCTCTTTTTCTTAAATAACGTAACTATCGGGCGAACGGTCCGGACACTTTGATGATGTCGTCCAAGATACCGAGCAGCATACATAGCACATTCCCGTTGGGCATTTTGATCACAATAGCGTTACATCAACACGATATCGACCTTTTCCGCAGTTGGTAAACAGTCCATTTTAACACGGTTAATGTATCACGAAGCAAATATCGTCCGCACTGGCGGAATGTTACGTGATACCACGTACTTATACGTTTGTGACTATTACAGCGCCATCTATCACAAAGCGAAAAAAGTGGTCCAACTAAAGCATTCATATTTCTTTACGTACTACAGGAAAATGTAATAAAAAATGGGGGTTCCTATTTAAAAATACGCAGTTGATATCCGTTTAACCTATGGCAGCGCCATCTAGCGGGCCAACCATAGCGCCATCTAGCTTGCCCCTTCAAGCTAGACGAGTTTCGTTCTTTGTAGTTCGTTTGATGCTTATTTCGTGAGATATTTGGCCCGGTCACTATCAATGGACCGGCCTGTATATAAATGATCTGACAGACAGGATGAGCAGCAATATGTGATGATCCTGTGTTGCATGGGAAGGTATCGTCGTTGAGTGAATGTTGGAGAATACAAGATGATGTAGATAAAGTTTCTAGTTATTACGATTAGTGGAAGCTAAATGTAGAAAAATGTAACTTAATGCAGATGAGTAGGAAAAACACGCATGTAATGTTCGAATACAGAATTAGTAACGTGTTTCTTGACACAGTCAGGTTGATTCAATATTTACTTGTAACGCTGCAAAGTGATATGAAATGTAATGAGCATCTAAGGGTTCTGTTGGGGAAGGATAGTGGTCGACTTTGGTTTTGGGAACGTGTTGTTCAGCTGTAAAGGAGACCGCATGTAGAACACAAGTGCAACCCATTCTTGAGTAGTGCTTGAGTGTTTGGGATCCCCACTGGCTCGGATTGAAGGACCACATCGAACCAATTCAAAGGCAGGCTGCTAGTTTTGGTACTGGTGGGTTCGATCAACATGCAAGTATTATGGGGGTGCTTCAGGAACTCAAATGGGAATCCCACTAAAGAAGACGACGTTCTTTTTGAGGAACGCTACTGAGAAAATTTAGAGAACTAGCATCTGAAGCTGACTGCAGAACAATCCTTCTGCCGCCAACACAGATTTCGCTTAAGGTCAAGTAAGATAAGAGAAATTAGGGCTCGTTTGGAGGCATATAGACAGTCGTTTTCCCCTACCTCTATTTGCGAGTGAACAGGAGAGGATATGACTATTAGTAGTAGAATGTACCCTCCGCCACATACCGTGTGGGGGCTTGTTGATTATGTATGTAAATGTAAATTTAGGTTGGAATTGAGTGGTATGCTTACTGTTTGTGTGTTGTAGTTGTGTAAAAAATGCCTAAGCAATGTGTGATCCGTGTTTGACTGAAAGCTAGTTGTTCTACTGTGTCACTTACAGGTAACTTCAATAAACTCTTGATGTTGGGCTGCGGATTTTCGTCATACTATCGTTGCCATGAATTAGGTAACTGAATTTTCGAGTTTTTTTTTTCATTTGTACTAGCATTTATAGAATGAGATACGTTGTAAATAATTTTCCATCTCTGAAAGTGGCACTGAGAGAGTGCAAGGCTGCGCCGACAAGCCAGAAGGGCAGACCCACTGCAGTAAATTGCAGACTGTCGCGGCCAGTGGTGGCGGTGATGGTGCAGCGCCGCCCTCCATGGGAGTTTTACTCACCGACTGCTGTGATTCTTTGTAATAAAGATGTCATATTTGGTCATATTTGCTCCATTCCTTCATATTGCACGGGCAATACAGTACAACCACATAAATAAGCATCTGTGGTAACTGTTAAACATGTAACCATGGGATATCAGAGTAGTTTGTTTATGCTCTTCCACAGTGAAATATTACAATGTCTTGTGTGTGACCTGTAGTGTGTTTTTAACCTAATATAAGTATATGCATGTCCTACATATATTTACCAAGTTAGTGAATTCGGATAGCACTCTTCTTTTGTTTAACTGTGGTCCTTCTGCCACAACTAGTTTTATGTGGTTGTTACTCTTTGTCACACCACTTGAATTAACCTACATCGAATGGCTATATTTTTTGAGGTAAATAGAAAATTTCTGCTTCATGAGTAACAGCACTGTCCGGCCATCTCGCTTTTGTTCTCGATCTCCCCGATCAGCTATTAAATGCCTTCTTTTTCTGCAGAAGTATTGTATTAGCAACGCATTGGGGACTGTTAACGTTTTTATCAGAAATTTTCGTATCGGTGTTGACTGTGCGTCAAACCTGCCTGTTTCATTACGACCTCTGTGTACACGTTAAAGAGCAAGAAGGTAATGCTCGTCATGTTTGTAGCCTTTTATAAGTCACAGTGGCAATCTTCAGCTTTAGTGACATGAGCTCAGCCGGTAGGCTGGTCGCTGTGCTGCACGACAGTGGAGCGTTGTGTGCAGGTCGGGTCGACGTATCATATGGCCCCTCCCCGCTCCCTCCAGTTTCCCCTCCTTTCTGATCCCTCTCCTCCCCGCTCCTCGTCACTCAGGCACAATTTACCTTTCCTGGGGATCTTGATAAGACCTTTGAAAATAAATCTAGTGTTCATGGATGCGGTTTGTTATTTTCTTTTAGGGGCGTAGGACAGCAAACGGGCCGACTTGGAGCAGGAGAGGCGCCACAGGACATTTTAATTTCCACTGTCTATCCTTTTACAAATAAATTCATAAAACTTGGTCAGCATGACCGGGATTCACACTTATAGCAATGGAAGTTCAAAAACTTAACAAAATAATTTTTTTACATGTGAATTTTCATCATTTTTTCACCGTCTATTATCTGCATTTGTTGCTATAGGTACACTTTTCTTCTTAAGTAAGAGAGATTCTTCGATGAATTTTGCACTGCGTACAAACCATACTTACAAATGTATGAAACTCAAGAATTTATGTAATTAGTGAAATAATGATTTTGTGAAACAATGATTTTAAACTTCATGTTTAGAAAAAAAATCAGATTTTATAATTATTTCAGTTTTTACCTAAGTTTTTAATAGATTTGGAAAATTGTAGAGTTTCATACACCTGTAAGTATGGTTTGTATGCTGTGCAAAATTCATCGAAGAATCTCTTACTTATGAAGAAAAGCGTACCTATAGCAACAAACGCAGCCAATAGTAAGTGAAAAAACGATGAAATTTCACATATAAAAAATTTATTTTGTTATATTTTTGAACTTCCACTGGTATGAGTGTGAATCCTGAATCCTGAATTTATTTGTAAAGTACAGGCAGTGGAAATTAAAAGGCTTGTGGTGCCTCTCCTGCTCCAAGTCAGCCCGTTTGACGTCCTACCCCCTCTTAAAATAACTACTACATTCACACTCTTCTGTAACAGAAATAAATTTCAAGATCTTATTCCAGTGCTAAATATTAAGAGGAGAAACAGTTCATTTGTATTTTAGTAATTCTTGAGGTCTTGAAAAGCTTTTAGTAAATTTATATATGTATATAGGGGGATATTAATTAATGAAAACTGTCACTGTGAAATTATACGATAACAGAAGAAATAACGTTCCGGTAAACATGGGTCCACAAACAAGCAGTTCGCGAGATAATTAAATGAGAGGTTACGAGCCGCCACCGATTTCAGTATGAAATATTGTCCCATTTAGTACAGTCATGTTTTAATTCCAATTTTCTATGATGTCCTCATCTAATAGGGTTCAATTTTCACCCGTGGCTTATCTTACATTGCGAAACTTTTGGGGATTGTAGTACCCGCATGATGGGTCACAGAAACATTTAGTTGCTGATGTAAAAGTCTCATGCTCCAATATGGTCGAAGATAAGGAGTCAAACGCAGCAATACCAATGTATCTAAGATAAACTGACCTTACTCTTGTTGGTTTTTCTGTCTGGTTCAAATGGTTCAAATGGCTCTGAGCGCTATGGGATTTAACTTTTGAGGTCATCAGTCCCCTAGAACTTAGAACTACTTAAACCTAACTAACCTAAGGACATCACACACATCCAAGCCCGAGGCAGGATTCGAACCTGCGATCGTAGCAGCCGCGCGGTTCCAACTGTAGCGCCTAGAACCGCTCTGCCACTCTGGCCTTCTTTTCTTTCTGGGATCATCTCAGAAATTAAATGTACAGCACGTGCATTGATACAGTTGCAGAACTAGAGCAGCGAATTGCAGAGTCTTGTCAAGATTTACGAGCTGATATTGGGATGTTTAAAAGAATTCTTAAGTTACTGCAGAGCCCTTTAACAGGTGCGAGTGTGCAGTAATTTGTAACTTGTAATATGCTGTAGTAGTATTGTATTACTTGTTAAGGTAGGTCCTGGATGAAATTTGAGAGCACTTAGATAGGGGCATAATAGAACAGTTTACATTCCTAATAACTAGGGCAATATTTGATTCTTAAGTCGGTAATGACTCATAACCACATGTTCACAATTATCTCACAAACGGTCGTTTGTGGGCCTATGTTTGCTGGAACACTTGCTTCTACGAGTACTATTATACAGGGTGTTACAAAAAGGTACGGCCAAACTTTCAGGAAACATTCCTCACACACAAATAAAGAAAAGATTTTTTGTGGACATGTGTCCGGAAACGCTTAATTTCCATGTTAAAGCTCATTTTAGTTTCGTCAGTATGTACTGTACTTCCTCGATTCACCGCCAGTTGGCCCAATTGAAGGAAGGTAATGTTGACTTCGGTGCCTGTGTTGACATGCGACTCATTGCTCTACAGTACTAGCATCAAGCACATCAGTACGTAGCATCAACAGGTTAGTGTTCATCACGAACGTGGTTTTGCAGTCAGTGCAATGTTTACAAATGCGGAGTTGGCACATGCCCGTTTGATGTATAGATTAGTAAGGGGCAATAGCCGTGGCGCGGTACGTTTGTATCGAGACAGATTTCCAGAACGAAGGTGTCCCGACAGGAAGACGTTCGAAGCAATTGATCGGTGTCTTAGGGAGCACGGAAAATTCCAGCCTATGACTCGCGACTGGGGAAGACCTAGAACGACGAGGACACCTGCAATGGACGAGGCAATTCTTCGTGCAGTTGACGATAACCCTAATGTCAGCGTCAGAGAAGTTGCTGCTGTACAGGGTAACGTTGACCACGTCACTGTATGGAGAGTGCTACGGGAGAACCAGTTGTTTCCGTACCATGTGCAGCGTGTGCAGGCACTATCAGCAGCTGATCGGCCTCCACGGATACACTTCTGCGAATGGTTCATCCAACAATGTGTCAATCCTCATTTCAGTGCAAATTTTCTCTTTACGGATGAGGCTTCATTCCAACGTGATCAAATTGTAAATTTTCACAATCAACATGTGTGGGCTGACGAGAATCCGCACGCAATTGTGCAATCACGTCATCAACACAGATTTTCTGTGAACTTTTGGGCAGGCATTGTTGGTGATGTCTTGATTGGGCCCCATGTTCTTCCACCTACGCCCAATGGAGCACGTTATCATGATTTCATACGGGATACTCTACCTGTGCTGCTAGAACATGTGCCTTTACAAGTACGACACAACATGTGGTTCATGCACGATGGAGCTCCTGCACATTTCAGTCGAAGTGTTCGTACGCTTCTCAACAACAGATTCGGTGACCGATGGATTGGTAGAGGCGGACCAATTCCATGGCCTCCACGCTCTCCTGACCTCAACCCTCTTGACTTTCATTTATGGGGGCATTTGAAAGCTCTTGTCTACGCAACCCCGGTACGAAATGTAGAGATTCTTCGTGCTCGTATTGTGGACGGCTGTGATACAATACGCCATTCTCCAGGGCTGCATCAGCGCATCAGGGATTCCATGCGACGGAGGGTGGATGCACGTATCCTCGCTAACGGAGGACATTTTGAACATTTCCTGTTACAAAGTGTTTGAAGTCACGCTGGTACGTTCTGTTGCTGTGTGTTTCCATTCCTTGATTAATGTGATTTGAAGAGAAGTCATAAAATGAGCTCTAACATGGAAAGTAAGCGTTTCCGGACACATGTCCACATAACATATTTTCTTTCTTTGTGTGTGAGGAATGTTTCCTGAAAGTTTGGCCGTACCTTTTTGTAACACCCTGTATACTTTCAAGCCTGTCGATTTTCGCTGCTAATTGTTTTTCACTTTGAGTACAAATTTTACACTTGTGCGCACCTGGCATCTCTCTCAGCTTGGTGTCCCAAGGGGCCATTTGTGTCGGTTGGGCTTTAAATCGATCGTGGTTGTGCGCCACAAGAGGAGAAGATCGTGGCTTAAATGCATATATCGCGAGGAAACAAAGAGCTTCATATATAGTGAGAGTGCTAAATGAGGAGGAGCGCAACTGCTGTTCACAGTAAGTCAGAAACCATCGTCAGTGTTTTCTCCTTCTCTCATTGTTTACAGAATAAAGGAGGCACTGAAGACTCTGAAGATCTGAACTTGTAATTTTCCACAGATGTATCACACGACGTACCGAAGTATTGATTTGTATTTGCCAGTGCTGAAGAGATACGGAAAAAACTCACTTCATTGTAGAGTACGAGCAGTCGTATAAGATCTTGTGAATCACATGTCGCCTACAGGGACAGTGTACAGTCACGTGTTACATGAAGTTTGAGCAGTGAACGGAAATAGCGTCCACTGGTTTCAGGAAGGATGTGGCAGTCTTGAGTCAAGTTTACAAGGCCAATGCACTGTTCGCTCTAACCGCGCCAACAGCTCCTCCACAGTGATTTCAATGGCAACTTTTACACACGAAGATTTCTAGCAGACAGAAGAGCAAAAATTGAATGAGGACTGTACGAAGAAAAATTTCCCAACAGGTGCCTCCCATCAGCAAAAATATTATACTAAGTGAATAGACACTTGAGGGAGTGTGGTGCATTTGTGGCTCTTCTAGGATTTACTGGTTGGGGCGGACTACGAAGAGAATTCTTGTACAACGTTGCAGATGGAAGACTAACCACCAGGTCTCTTACCTCTATGTAAGGAACGTTACAAATCTCCTTAGTATGAGTACTGTACATAAGCCATTTCTATCCCTTTTGCATGCAGAAGATTCAAGCATTGTTGCCAGAAGGTTGGACTTCTCCGACGTCATTATAAGCCATCAGGTGCAAGACTAGCGTTCTTCAAGAAGAATTCTTTTCACTGACGGGGCCTAGGAGGGTATTGTGAATTCTCATAAATACACGAGTGGGCAGAAGAAACATCCACAGCATGCAAGTTACAAGGATATCAACAAAAGTGCAGGAGTTGGTCAGAATTATAGAAAAACTGCGAGAGACGCATGCTTGAACGTAAATGCAGATTCTAGATAAGCCTGCAGGTTAGGGATGAAGTACCACCGCTGAAACAACCGGTTTTTTTTTTTTTTTTTCGCAAGCCACCTGACGGTGTGTGGCGGAGGGTACCTTGAGTACCTCTATCGGTTCTCCCTTCTGTTCCATTCTCGTATTGTTCGTGGAAAGAAGGATTGTCGGTATGCCTCTGTGTGGGCTCTAATCTCTCTGATTTTATCCTCATGGTCTCTTCGCGAGATATACGTAGGAGGGAGCAATATACTGCTTGACTCTTCGGTGAAGGTATGTTCTCGAAACTTTAACAAAAGCCAGTACCGAGCTACTGAGTGTCTCTCCTGCAGAGTCCTCCACTGGAGTTTATCTATCATCTCCGTAACGCTTTCGCGATTACTAAATGATCCTGTAACGAAGCGCGCTGCTCTCCGTTGGATCTTCTCTATATCTTCTATCAACCCTATCTGGTACGGATCCCACACTGCTGAGCAGTATTCAAGCAGTGGGCGAACAAGCGTACTGTAACCTACTTCCTTTGTTTTCGGATTGCATTTCCTTAGGATTCTTCCAATGAATCTCAGTCTGGCATCTGCTTTACCGACGATCAACATTATATGATCATTCCATTTTAAATCACTCCTAATGCGTACTCCCAGATAATTTATGGTATTAACTGCTTCCAGTTGCTGACCTGCTATTTTGTAGCTAAATGATAAAGGATCTATCTTTCTGTGTATTCGCAGCACATTACACTTGTCTACATTGAGATTCAATTGCCATTCCCTGCACCATGCGTCAATTCGCTGCAGATCCTCCTGCATTTCAGTACAATTTTCCATTGTTACAACCTCTCGATACACCACAGCATCATCCGCAAAAAGCCTCAGTGAACTTCCGATGTCATCCACAAGGTCATTTATGTATATTGTGAATAGCAACGGTCCTATGACACTCCCCTGCGGCACACCTGAAATCGCTCTTACTTCGGAAGACTTCTCTCCATTGAGAATGACATGCTGCGTCCTGTTATCTAGGAACTCCTCAATCCAATCACACAATTGGTCTGATAGTCCATATGCTCTTACTTTGTTCATTAAACGACTGTGGGGAACTGTATCGAACGCCTTGCGGAAGTCAAGAAACACGGCATCTATCTGTGAACCCGTATCTATGGCCCTCTGAGTCTCGTGGACGAATAGCGCGAGCTGGGTTTCACATGACCGTCTTTTTCGAAACCCATGCTGATTCCTACAGAGTAGATTTCTAGTCTCCAGAAAAGTCATTATACTCGAACACAATACGTGTTCCAAAATTCTACAACTGATCGACGTTAGAGATATAGGTCTATAGTTCTGCACATCTGCTCGACGTCCCTTCTTGAAAACGGGGATGACCTGTGCCCTTTTCCAATCCTTTGGAACGCTACGCTCTTCTAGAGACCTACGGTACACCGCTGCAAGAAGGGGGGCAAGTTCCTTCGCGTACTCTGTGTAAAATTGAACTGGTATCCCATCAGGTCCAGAGGCCTTTCCTCTCTTGAGCGATTTTAATTGTTTCTCTATCCCTCTGTCGTCTATTTCGATATCTACCATTTTGTCATCTGTGCGACAATCTAGAGAAGGAACTACAGTGCAATCTTCCTCTGTGAAACAACTTTGGAAAAAGACATTTAGTATTTCGGCCTTTAGTCTGTCATCCTCTGTTTCAGTACCATTTTGGTCACAGAGTGTCTGGACAATTTGTTTTGATCCACCTACCGCTTTGACATAAGACCAAAATTTCTTAGGATTTTCTGCCAAGTCAGTACATAGAACTTTACTTTCGAATTCATTGAACGCCTCTCGCATAGCCCTCCTCACACTACATTTCGCTTCGCGTAATTTTTATTTGTCTGCAAGGCTTTGGCTATGTTTATGTTTGCTGTGAAGTTCCCTTTGCTTCCGCAGCAGTTTTCTAACTCGGTTGTTGTACCACGGTGGCTCTTTGCCATCTCTTACGATCTTGCTTGGCACATAGTCATCTAACGCATTATGTACGACGGTTTTGAACTTTGTCCACTGATCCTCAACACTATCTGTACTTGAGACAAAACTTTTGTGTTGAGCCAACAGGCACTCTGAAATCTGCTTTTTGTCACTTTTTCTAAACAGAAAAATCTTCCTACCCTTTTTAATATTCCTATTTACGGCTGAAATCATCGATGCCGTAACCGCTTTATGATCGCTGATTCCCTGTTCTGCGTTAACTTTTTCAAATATTTCGGGTCTGTTTGTCACCAGAAGGTCTAATATGTTATCGCCACGAGTCGGTTCTCTGTTTAACTGCTCAAGGTAGTTTTCAGATAAAGCACTTAAAAAAATTTCACTGGATTCTTTGTCCCTGCCACGTCTGAGTCTCCCAGTCTATATCCGGCAAATTAAAATCTCCACCCAGAACTATAACATGGTGGGGAAATCTACTCGAAATATTTTCCAAATTATCCTTCAGGTGCTCAGCCACAACAGCTGCTGAGCCAGGGGGCCTATAGAGACATCCAATTACCATGTCTGAGCCTGCTTTAACCGTGACCTTCACCCAAATCATTTCACATTTCGGATCTCCGTCAATTTCCTTCGATACTATTGCACTTCTTATCGCTATAAACACGCCTCCCCCTTCACTGTCCAGCCTGTCTCTGCGGTATACATTCCAATCTGAGTTTAGGATTTCATTACTATTTACATCTGGTTTCAGCCAACCGATTATATCGGTTTTTTTCCACACCATTTTAAGCTCACTGTTAAAACCGCTTAGAATAACCGGTTTCTGAAACAACCTGTTTTTGATTTCTTATTCATATTATTTTCTGTAACAAATGTAGAAATCGGAAAAAGGTATAAAATTTTGACTCTCTCAGTTTCAAGATACGTAGAATCAGACATTAAATGCAATACACAAATAAAAGAAAACTTATAGTCTGTCCACTTTCCCTGCTTTTCTCGAAAAGTGATAAGTGGTTGAATACTACGAAAAATCTCCAGTATTCTCCTATGGAGTCTAATTTTTTGGAACTCCTCCCAAATCGTGTTGTTATCGGGGATCATACCACTGTTTGGGCACTACGAATAGTCAGTGCTAAAGGCTGAAAACTGAGGTTGAAAAACGTTATTTTTCGTATTAGTTTGTCCGTTTTCAAGGGAATTTGGCAGATAAAGTCATATTATGTAGACACAGGCAGCAAATCAGCTACTTTCTATTTTTATTGCATAGTATAAATGAATTGTTAAGTTTTTAATGTATTACTGTTACCATAATTTCCTTCCTCTTTTATTACTATGTAGAAATGGCAGACAAATCTTTAATCTCTTAAAGTAAATGAAGCTATGTACTTCAATTCTACGTCACACCGTAAAAATATCTCCAGAGTAGGGTTGGTGTCATTCTGCAATACAAGGGATGTCCGCAATGACACCGGGAACTACCGTACAGAGGAGCTGGCGGGCAAGTCTTGCACACTGAGCGGACACGCGTACCTTAAACGACGACTCACACCAACAGGGCAGCAGTTCTGTACCAATTCTTATGCCAGGTGCTTCTTACTCATTCCTGTCTGCATTGTTATTAAAATAGCACAGCTAGCTTTTCCCATTTTCTGTAACAACGCCATATTTCAAACTATGCAAATTTTACGAATTAGCACTGCTTTTCCAATAAAATATTGGTTTAAAAACGACAAATTTCAACACTGCTGCTATGGGTAATTGATATTTCGGTTTTTTTATTTGCTTGGTTGTAAAACAATTTTAAAAAACTCCTGTTACAACCTAGACCAAATAAATACCAAAAAATACCAGTTGTTCAGAACTAAAATACCGGAATCGATTTAAAGCGGTCGGTTTTTCCCATCCGTACTGCAGGTTGCGCTGTTGTAATTGACCGCAGACGGCACCTGTGCAATGTCCTCAATACGTCGCAAGTGTCACTCGTGATCAGAGAAACGTTCTGTGTAATTGTGAATGCACTGTGTCAGAGCTAAGTTAAACGTGGGCAATTATTGGTGCTAGTATGGCGGGAGCGGGTGCACAACCAACGTAGCCAAAGTGTTTGGTGATTCAAGAGGCGCTGTATTAAAAGTTTATGCTGCATCCAGAGAAAGAAGAAAAACATCATGCACTAAGTCACAACAGATGATGACAGATGGTCATTGGTGAGGATTGTGACGAAAAATAAGAGGACGACAGTTATAAAACTCGCTGCAAAACTGAATGTCGTACTCGCTAACACAGTCAGCACAAAAACAACACAGAGGGAGCTCCATAAACGACGAATTGCAGGGCGAGCTGGAACTACACAGTAGTGATGCAAGTGGCTGTACTAGGAAAACGTGGTGTGGAAGGCATGAAACGTCTACTATGGAGCGATGGAAGGAAAAAAAATGTCCAAATGTGTGTGAAATCTTATGGGACTTAACTGCTTAGGTCATCAGTCCCTAAGCTTACACACTACTTAACCTAAATTACCCTAAGGACAAATACACACACACACACACACACACACACACACACACACACACACACACACACATGCCCGAGGGAGGACTCGAACCTCCGCCGTGACCATCCTCACATTCCATGACTGCAGCGCCTAAGGCCGCTCGGCTAATCCCACGCGGCCGCAATGGAAGAAAGTCAGTTGGTCAGATGACTCTTGTTGCACACTGTTTTCACCTTCTAGAAGAGTTTACGTCTCAAGAGTGTATGACCTACTACTGCACATCCACATCGATAATTCTTCGCGTACGTCACGGACTGTAAGAAAATGAAACACCTACAACCGTCCTTATGATGTCATTTATTGTATGGTTACCAGTTTTGGTGCTTCGGTGCACGACCTTCATGCTTTAGCTTATGCTGAGAGGGTTAACACCATCTGTATACACGTTGGTGGCCGAGCGGCTCTAGACGCTTCAGTCTGGAACCGCGCGACCGCTACGGTCGCAGGTTAGAATCCTGCCTCGGGCATGGATGTGTGTGAAGTCCTTAGGTTAGTTAGGTTTAAGTAGTTCTAAGTTCTAGGGGACTGATGACCTCAGATGTTAAGTCCCATAGTGGTCACAGCCATATGTATACACGATGCATCAGTGGCCAACATCTACAACTGGATTTCGCAGACTATCTGTAACCGAGATGTTGTCTTTCCAACCATTAACTATCAGTTGTTGATAGACAAGAAAATGACATCATAAGAACGGCTCATTTTCTTACATAAGTGAGCGGCTGAAGTCTCTCAGACCTCCGATCATAAGGATGGACATACAAAAACTTGATATGATCAGTGTTTTATCTAAGTTGATTTGATATTATTTCTGACCTCTGTTATGCTTAGCTTTGTTGAGCAATAATATTAATTATCATAAATCAGGTTTCTTACGTACCCACATCAGTAATTCCATAAAGATGAAACACTTGAAATCAACATCACACATGACACTTTGGTTCTCGATACTGCTTGTAATAAACGAGAACCGCCTTGCCACACCATGACTAGCTCACAACTGACCTTGTATTGTATTGTATTGTATTTTACGTTAACCGGGGGCGTAGAAACGACGGAGAGGCTCCGTCCCCGCCGCAACCGCAGTGGTCTACAACCCCACGAAGATTACCGCAGTACACTTCATCCCTCCGCGGCCACCACACCGAACCACTCTTTCAGGGTTATTGTGTGGTTCGGCCCCCGGTGGAGGTCCCCCCCCCCCCCCCCCCCCAAGGGAACGTCTCGCACCAGACGAGTGTAACCCCTATGTTTGCGTGGTAGAGTAATAGAGTAATGGTGGTGTACGCATACGTGGAGAAATTGTTTGCACGTAGTGTAGCTGATGCGGAATAAGGGGAACCAGCTCGCATTCGCCGAGGCAGATGGAAAACCGCCCAAAAACCATCCACAGACCGCCTAAAACCCATCCACAGACTGGCCGGGTCACCGAACCTCGACACAAGTCCGCCGGACAGATTGGTGCCGGAGAACAGGCGCACCTTCCCAATCCGAAAAGCCGTGCGTTAGACCGCACGGCTAACTGACCTTACTCCCACCACAGGTAGCTTACAACTCCTCTTTGTTCGCAGCACACGCCACAGCGAATTGTTAGTATCAGTGATATTACATACCAGCATGTAAGGGTACTGTTCTCTTGTAAATTCAACATGGTGGGGGTTCGGTGATGTTTTGTGCAGGCATATCGTGATATTCCATTGGCCCCATGGCTGCTTTGCAAGGTCTCATTACTGCCAAGGATTATGTGGCCATCTTGGCTGATGAGGTCCATCCCATAGTACAGTGTGTGTTCCCAAATGGTGATGCTGTGTTCCAAGACGAGAGGGCCCCTGTTCACACAGCTCGCATCATCCAGGACTGGTTTTGTGAGCATGAGGATGAATGTCACATCTCCCCGGCCACCACAGTCACGAGACCTCAATATTATTGAGCCTTTGTGGTCTACTTTGGAGAGAAGGGTGCATAATCGCTAACAACTTCCATCATCGTTACCTGAACTTGTCACTATTTTGCATGAAGAATGGTACAAGATTATCTTGAAAACTAAACAGGTCCTAAGTGTATCCATTCCGATACGAACTGGAAGCAGTTTAGAGAGAGACAGTCTTTTGTAATTCTTTTTAATTTGAGTTGATATAGTTGGATATACAAATAAGTTCAAATCATTACTGATAATCAAACTAAAGTCGCCGTGTTTGCCTATTTGGAGACCTTTATCTCCAAAACTGTTAGCCGAATTTTTATGGGGTTTTCACAGGTAACTTGAGCGTAGCATGGGGCAACATATAGGCTTTTTTTTATCAAATCCGGAACACGAAAAAAAATATTTCAGTTTGAATTTTACCTAAAATCGAATGCTCCGTGTCGTAGTTTGGATGTTTAACCATCACTGTATAGTCGGGCATGCTGGTCTAGAGGTAAAGCGCGGGTCTGGAAACCGGGATTCGCGGGATCGAATCTTGTTCGGATCACCGATTTTTCGGTCTTTGTTCTATTCTACCCTTCATCTCTCAGTGATGTGGGTAGTCAAAACAATACATGGTCCGGATTCCACGTAAAACCGTTGGTCCCCTTTCCCAGTTGGATAACTGGAGTGGGTTAAGGATAACCAAGTTGCCAAAGTGGCGTCCAGTACAAAGATTGCACCAGGCCCCTGAGCCACACGAAAAAATCAACAGAAGGCAACAGTGTGGCAGTGGGAATTCTGGCCAAAAACGTTCATTTTTTTTTTATCAGAGGTGACATATTACAGCTCACCCAATTGTACATCATATTTCGCTGACAGCAGTACCAGTCCTTTCTTATCTCCAAGTTCATTCTAGGACTCTCCAAATCATGCCACATGCTGATGTCTAGGAGGGGAGGGCCTCCCCAACCTACATCCCCCCTTCTGCAAATTTTGCATGAAGCACCCCCCTTCCCGAGCGACAGCCGCTCTGCATTCGTGGAGTGGCAGTCTAGTGACATGCATGAAGCACCCCGCGCCCATACTAATACGTATGAAGTGTAAGCGTGCAACTATTGATCTACCTATAATCATCATCATGTCTTAAAAAAAGGGCTGTATACAGCATTCTCTCGCTTTCTTTGCGTCTCGACAACGAGAACGACTGAGGAAGACATCGAAAGATAATAATAATAATAATAATAATAATAATAATAGTGATAATCATAGTAGAGGTCGCGAAAATATATTTACAACGATCGATAAATGCTGGCCGTGGTGGCCGAGCGGTTCTAGGCACTACAGTCTGGAACCGCGCGACCGCTACGGTCGCAGGTTCGAATCCTGCCTCGGGTATGGATGTGTGTAATGTCCTTAGGTTAGTTAGGTTTAAGTAGTTCTAAGTTCTAGGGGACTGATGACCTCAGATGTTAAGTTCCATAGTGCTCAGAGCCATTTGAACCATTTTTTGATCGATAAATAGTTTACCCACTTGTGAGAGGAACCTCAAAGGGTAAAGGTGTCAAGATGTGTAGCAACACTCCCTGGTGCGTAACAGTGTGTTAACGCGGATAGTGATGAACAGGGGAAAAATAGCAAATAACTACACTCCTGGAAATGGAAAAAAGAACACATTGACACCGGTGTGTCAGACCCACCATACTTGCTCCGGACACTGCGAGAGGGCTGTACAAGCAATGATCACACGCACGGCACAGCGGACACACCAGGAACCGCGGTGTTGGCCGTCGAATGGCGCTAGCTGCGCAGCATTTGTGCACCGCCGCCGTCAGTGTCAGCCAGTTTGCCGTGGCATACGGAGCTCCATCGCAGTCTTTAACACTGGTAGCATGCCGCGACAGCATGGACGTGAACCGTATGTGCAGTTGACGGACTTTGAGCGAGGGCGTATAGTGGGCATGCGGGAGGCCGGGTGGACGTACCGCCGAATTGCTCAACACGTGGGGCGTGAGGTCTCCACAGTACATCGATGTTGTCGCCAGTGGTCGGCGGAAGGTGCACGTGCCCGTCGACCTGGGACCGGACCGCAGCGACGCACGGATGCACGCCAAGACCGTAGGATCCTACGCAGTGCCGTAGGGGACCGCACCGCCACTTCCCAGCAAATTAGGGACACTGTTGCTCCTGGGGTATCGGCGAGGACCATTCGCAACCGTCTCCATGAAGCTGGGCTACGGTCCCGCACCCGTTAGGCCGTCTTCCGCTCACGCCCCAACATCGTGCAGCCCGCCTCCAATGGTGTCGCGACAGGCGTGAATGGAGGGACGAATGGAGACGTGTCGTCTTCAGCGATGAGAGTCGCTTCTGCCTTGGTGCCAATGATGGTCGTATGCGTGTTTGGCGCCGTGCAGGTGAGCGCCACAATCAGGACTGCATACGACCGAGGCACACAGGGCCAACACCCGGCATCATGGTGTGGGGAGCGATCTCCTACACTGGCCGTACACCACTGGTGATCGTCGAGGGGACATTGAATAGTGCACGGTACATCCAAACCGTCATCGAACCCATCGTTCTACCATTCCTAGACCGGCAAGGGAACTTGCTGTTCCAACAGGACAATGCACATCCGCATGTATCCCGTGCCACCCAACGTGCTCTAGAAGGTGTAAGTCAACTACCCTGGCCAGCAAGATCTCCGGATCTGTCCCCCATTGAGCATGTTCGGGACTGGATGAAGCGTCGTCTCACGCGGTCTGCACGTCCAGCACGAACGCTGGTCCAACTGAGGCGCCAGGTGGAAATGGCATGGCAAGCCGTTCCACAGGACTACATCCAGCATCTCTACGATCGTCTCCATGGGAGAATAGCAGCCTGCATTGCTGCGAAAGGTGAATATACACTGTACTAGTTCCGACTTTGTGCATGCTCTGTTGCCTGTGTCTATGTGCCTGTGGTTCTGTCAGTGTGATCATGTGATGTATCTGACCCCAGGAATGTGTCAATAAAGTTTCCCCTTCCTGGGACAATGAATTCACGGTGTTCTTATTTCAATTTCCAGGAGTGTATGTTTTCCTTGCAGGCGAGGTGAAGTTGTTGCAGCAGCAGACGTCTGACGTGTACATAATTCTGCTCAACCAAACCTACTATGTGAACACCAGTGGATGAAAGAGTGTCATTGTTGGTATCACATCGAATAGGGAGTTCTACCCAGTGGTAGTTGTTGAAAACCTTCGATTTAGTGACGTCAAATTAGTGTTATCCATGGATGAATGATATTGACTTTGCAATGCACAAATCCAAATATCAGCCTTATTGTATAGAAATGTTTGTCGCCCTCGATGATATTGGAGAATACACAATCTGTTTCGGGGTCTTCCCCAGCACCGTTAAAATATTTAACAACAGAGACTGCAGACATCTACAGAAACAGACTTTTATAAATTTAATGAATGCCAGCTATGCAATACACCTTGAGCTAGAGTGTCGACAAAGGTGACAGTCATACGTCTACCGATTCGGAGACATTGCGGAGTAATCTACTGGAGTTAGCTCGCCAAACTCTCCGCCTGTCGGAAGAAACGATAGCTCAACGCTACAGTGCATGTTATGCATCGATGTAGGTGAAAGCGTATGATTCTGCATTACCAGATGTGAGCAGTCAACTACAAACTGGTTTATAAACTCAGCTATATGTAAGAATTTATAAGAACCCCTATATTCCAAAGTAAACGAACAGTTACCACATGACCGAGTGGACGAAACAACCTCACCACAAGGGCGTTGTAGTAAGCGACTAACCCTGCTGTGATGAAGTTGGAAGCCAGAAGAACAAGACGAATTGATCATTACTTCCCAATATCCTGCATGTTTTGGTTATTTGGCCTGTTAAGCATGCTGAGGGAGTCCACTTCGAGCATGTATATATTTTTTTCGAAAACTCTCTTTCAGCTGGAAATCAGCTGTTGAAGGAGATTATGCGTGGCACCGAGGGAGTAACATATCAGACATCCAGCGAAAGCAGTGATGTTCCACCACATGAGAAAGTAAATCCAAACAGCGTATTCATATTTGACGACGTCCCAGTGTAATCAGATGCAATCAGCAGATATTTCTGCTTTGGTCGCCATATGTAAGCCAATATATTTTATTTGAGCCAGACATACTCAAGGATGTCGAAGCTGTTGGTCTAGGATAATGCAAACCTTATTATCGCTTTCAAAGAGGACAATCTGAATTTAAAGCATATTTACCAAGCATATGTAAGAATTGACATGTCATCCAATGAATTCGTTGCCATATGTGAGGATCGCTGGAATAACTCGCAGCGTGGCTTTCTGGTTATAGATAAAACTAGGAAATTGAATGAGGGCCAATATAGACGAAACTTCAATTATATTCTGCATTCTATATTAGTATAGTGTGGACTATTGGACAAATATGCACATGTGTTGCACACTCGTTCAGAGGGCACAGAGTACATCTGTCTATTTAACGGAAAAATCGTGGCAATCATCACTAAATGACTGGAACTGGAAAGTCTTATGCAGGCGGGGGCTATAAATGTGAACTATATGTCAATGGGAAAATTGAAGAGGTGAACACAAAACTAACGAATATGCGTGGATATTTCAAGGCGATAGCTAAAGCACTTGACTCCCATCATCACCAATAGTCTCAAAGATTTTATAAGCTGTAAACTATCTAAGCCAGTAACGGACACCCTGAAAGGACTGTTATGCACTATGGAAAGAGGCAAAAAAGAAGAAGCAGATGCTGAGGGAGTAAGTTCTATTACTGACTTCGTTAATCGTTACAGTAATACTGAGATAAACAGAACATACGGGATCAGCAGGACGAAACCGTACATGATAGGTAAGCACCCAATACTTTAAACACAGGTATCCGAGCGGTTCTGGGCGCTTCAGTCTGAAACCGCGCGACCGCTACGGTCACAGGTTCGAATCCTGCCTCAGGCATGGATGTGTGTGGTGTCCTTAGATTAGTTAGGTTTAAGTAGTTCTAAGTTCTAGGGGACTGATGACCTCAGATGTTAAGTCCCATAGTGCTTAGAGCCATTTGAACTATTTGAACTTTTAACCCAGAATGTAATAAGAGTTGGGGAATCGGAATTTGCAAGAACATATGGTTTATAACAGATAATATTCTAAAAACGATAGTCTCCCATTTGAAAGTTAGTATTGTCGAGCGGTTGGTCAATACGATAAAAAATCGGATGTTGAAGCGATTTAATCGTCAAGGGACATACAAATGGCTAAACATCCTACCACAAATCATCTACGAGTATAATTGCACTACTGATAGTACAATTAAGAAGAGCCTTATTGATGTCCATGATAGTGGACTTATAAATACAGTATACAACCGTATTATGATGGTGGATCCACGCAAGCAGAAGTTCAATATAAGTGATTTGGTATGTATTTCGAAATACAAAACCATGTTTGAGAAGTCATACCTGCCGAACTGCTCAACAGAGATGTTTACTGTGTCCAAGGTTCAGCACACAAATCCGAGAACCTACATTTTGGAAGACAGTGATTGTTCAAGAAATTGCAGCAAGTTTTTACACAGAAGAATCTCAGAAAAGCTGTGAAACGAATGTGTTCCTCGTAGAGCTGGTCATAATACGTCGAGGGAACAGGGCATTAGTTAACTGGCTTGATTTCTCATCAAAGGACAACAGTTGGGTGAACACTCGCAATTTACTGCATGATAGGAAACAGAAACATC
Organism: Schistocerca serialis cubense; assembly: GCF_023864345.2. NCBI lineage: Eukaryota > Metazoa > Arthropoda > Insecta > Orthoptera > Acrididae > Schistocerca > Schistocerca serialis. The sequence goes on from NC_064640.1 coordinate 642,747,922, forward strand.
ACGCTATACAGTAGCATGACATGAAAGCTAGGAAACGTATCAACAGAGGTGGAGGCAGTATTCTCGAGACTCTACCTTTCGAACTTCATTTCCCTGGATACAGTTTTCGTGGACCTGAACCGATATTGAAACAGCACCTAGCACATGGTGATAAGAGGATTAATATCCTAGACAACACATGCAAAGAGCATGACATTTCTTACGCTACAATTAAAGACCGTCGTATTGCAGACCAATTACACTGGCCAACAAAAAAAGAAACGTTTCTTTTTCAGTTACGAAAACAAACCATGCTGTTTCCGGAAGATAATGCATCTTTGAATCCAGATCTAATTTCAGAATTTCTGTATCGGCCTTAGTTTCCATGTAATGCTGGTTTCTATAAATGCTTTCATCAGCACGTGTACGAGGGTCGTTCAATATGTAATGGCTTTTAAAAAGCCATTAATGTATGTAGACAAACGTTCTTGTTGGTGCTTCACATTTGATGTTTGTTCTGTGCGCCGGTGGAGTTTCGAACCGTTCTGGCAGATGGGAGAGAGTCATAGTACAGCGTCAAAATGGCGTCTACGTCCAACTCACGTTACAAGCAGTGTGCTGTTATTGAATTCTTGTGTGCAGAAAATGAAACCGAGGTGAACATCCATAAACGTTTGTGTGCAGTGTATGGCGATGCTGCAGTTGATAGGCATACAGTAGGGTGATGGGTAAAGTAAGTTACAGCCTCAAGAAATGCAGAAACGGAGCACCATGATAAGCCACGCTCGGGACGTGCTGCCACAGCCACTGCTCCAGACATCATTGCCTCATCCACGCCGGCCGCTGTGGCCGAGCGGTTCTAGGCGCTTCAGTCTGGAACCGCTACGGTCGCAGGTTCGAATCCTGCCTCAGGCATGGATGTGTGTGATGTCCTTAGGTTAGTTAGGTTTAAGTAGTACTAAGTTTTAGGGGACTGATGACCTCAGATGTTAAGTCCCATAGGCCATTTGAACCATTTTTGAACCTCATCCACCCTACAGTCCAGCCCACCTCTCTGGGCCGCTTAAAGATTTTCTACGGGAAACACACTTTGAAGGTGACGAGAGTGTCAGTCATGCAGTGAAAACATGGGTACGCCTAAAGGACAAAAGCTTTTACCAGCAGGGAATACATGCTCCTCCTCAACGCTGGCGTACGGCCATCGAAAGTGATGCAGACTCGGAGAAAAATAGACCATGGACAAAACGTGTTGATGTATATTGTCACGCAATTCTAGCTCTTAACGATAAATATGTTCTGAGAAAAAAGAAACTGGGGCATTACTTATTGAACGATCCTCGTATTACATTATGTGTTTCTGGCAAAAGGAGAACAAAAAAATCTGCGTCGGTAGTTCTTCAAAGAAATGACCAACATAAGAGTAAAGAAAAGTGAGTAAACATACCTAATAATGTTTTCGTCCTTATTTCCTGCGACATTTTGTCTCAGGAACATCTCTTCCTAAGGTCCAACAGTAGTTGGACAACACTATACTACTCCAGTTGCCTTGATAACGCTTTTCCATTTGAGAAATGTCCTGGTGGAACTGTTCTCCATGTTTGTCACTAACGGCACCAAAGTTACCTGGGAAAAAGTCCAAATGGTCGTTCAAAAATATGTATCGTATGTGACGTGTCACATCCTGTATGGTGGTATGATGTCACTAGTTCTTGTACAATATCGCGATCATTTTCTGCCTTAATGAAACGCAGCCACGCCAGTTTATCAACATCACTCAACAAATCATGGAAATGTTCATCAGCCATTAATTCCCTTATACACGGCCGTATAAATATTCCCTCCTTAATTTTTGCTTCACTGATGTTTGGGAACTTATTTCGCAAATGCATGAATCCATGTTATGTTTTGTCCATGACTTTCACGAAGTTTTTCATAAGACACAGTTTAATATGCAGTGGAAGATACACGCTTTTCGGATTAGCAAGAGGAGTCTTCACCCCATTCTTCTCTTCAGGCGGCAGTTCTTTCCTAGCAGGCCATTTTTTTTTCAAAACTGTGTTTTTTTCTGTCACTGCTGTTCCACTCGCATATGAAACAGTAGTAGTTTATGTACCCGAGCTGCAAACCGAGCAGAATTGCAGTAACCTCGATATCTCCACATATATTCCGTTTGCGTTACTCATATTGGATATGTGTGAATAGCAGTGTAAAGTTCTCGTATATCTCTTTCATGTTAACTGCATGAGCAATCGGAAGAGAAGGAAATTTGTCCCCATTCAGGAGCGGTACTGCTTTCAGGCTACGTTTTCTAGAATGTATGAAAAAGCGCCAATCACTTACACTGAAATCATGGCAAAGAGTCTCCTAACGGAGTCGATGTCATTACAAAAAAATCATATCACCTTCCTTGGAGAAATATTAAGAAAAAGGAGAGGCTCAAACTGTTGATTCGACAAATTTCAATCACGAATTAGATCGTTGAGATCCCCTTGAGGGAAAAAAATGTGCCTCATTTGATTCACAGGGGGCGTGAAATGTCGGGTCGGAATCCATATCTCCTTTTCTGTCTTCTAGGTGCTCGTCTCCATATTCATTTTCATTCCCTGACACTCTTCTCAGTAAGCACTGTTACCGGCGATCCTTCGCTGTAACTTATGGGTCTTACAGCAGGTGCTAAATTAGGATACTGAACAGTTTTCCTTGTTTTAGAGGTGTTCCCAGCTATTTTTGTCACACAGAATTAACAGTATTGTGTAATCCGTTGGTTCCCTCCAAGACATGGGGACACCAAAGGACATCTGTCGTGTTCCTCGTAATGAGCCTGTCAGGAATACAACAGATGTCAAACAGCATATGTGGAGGGCCCAGTTCTTTGTCTTGGTCGCCAGCCTTGCACTCAAAATAAAGTTCATAACATTTTTTTCCCCAAGAAGTTTAAATGCTTGTTTTTGCGATTTAATTCATCACAGATAGAACTAGAATAATTTGGGTTATTTATACAGGTATGAGGCATTTCTTCTTCTGAAATCACACAAAATACAAACCCTCTCGAACATTCAGTAATGCTCTTCACAAGGTTAGAGCTCTTTCACGACTGAGAGTGACGCAGCAAACAACATGACGCAATGCAACGTGAACAAGACTTATCGGTCTCCTTCGTATCCTGGCAGTGAATGTCAGAACTGAGGATCATTTATGGAATTTCTTGTATATATTTCGATTGTTTACGAACAATTACATCCGCAAAATGTAAATAAAAGCAAATTAATTAAGCAACACCAAAGTAACTAATATGCAGCATTTTCAAGATAGACATAGAGGGAACCATACATGACAGGCAAAAACGAATTTCATTTTCGAATTCAGTAACCTTAGACTTAGCTAAGAAAACCAATCAGATTCTTTGCAGCAAAAATACTTTTGACCAGTGTTATTAGCTGATAAAGCCATACAGATATGTCGAAGAAAGGGTACTGATATAGGACAATGTATTGCTGCATTCGTGATCGATAAGACAATTCTGGCCACACATAAATGGGTTACGGTAATAACCTTTAAGTAAATAATGAATGCAGCGGCCGCACACTAAAGAAGAAGAAAAACGTACGGGATGAGTAAACAATTGCATAGAATCAGTGGTGACAGTGGCGAAGGGTGTCTTGAGACAGAAATGAGGAACGAAAAGATGTGTTAAAATGCCCATGGTCCTGCCAATACTAAAGACATCTGGCAGAATAATTCCGTTTCTAATTCCTGCATTTGTTGGGCTATCAGCCATTGGTTCATTAGCTGGAGGAGTCGCTGCCGTAACTCAAGCAGTAAAGGGTGCCCGAAATGCTAAAAAGCGATTACAAGAATCTAGGAGGCATAATATGGCCATGGAGGCCATTGCTATCGGTAAAACCCTACAGGAAAGGGCTACTGTTGCACATAAACAAAACAAAGCCCATAGCGATGCTATCAGACTGACCACTTACAAACATAAATCTGCTTAAACTCACTAGAAAACTCAAAACCCCGAGTTTTCGCAGCGTGTTTATGCGGTATAAATTGCCCAAGGCAAAGTGGAAATCCAAAGAATATGGGATTGTCAATTTAGATGTTGTGGGAGGATATAGAACTTACTAGGTTGCGTATGTTAAAAAAAGAAACAGGAATATCTTCTACTAGTTTGACTCGTTCGGCGATTTAAGACCACCTGAAGAATTGTGTCGTTATTTCACTAACAGGAACCAGGTGTTGTACAATTTTAGACGCTACCAAGACTTCAACTCTTACCTCTGTGGACATTTATGCCTACTGTTTGTGCTGACAATTGCGTAAAAACAAGAAGTAAGCACGTCGCTGCATCATTTGAGGTCGAGATGCGATGTCGTTAACTCTAAATTAATGTTTGTCTAAATTAAAAACGAACTACTTTCCTCCAGTAGATCTGTGCAGGCGAAAGCGGAGTTTACCTTTGACCAATCTGGAAATATACAACAGTATAGCTAATGTCACTGAGTGAGATAAATAATAAACTGCATCTAGGGAGTGGGGAAGTTGTGGTAATACGTCCCGGCTCCAATGGGTATATGAAACGATTCATAAAAGGATTCGAGCTACATTCATCCCTTAATACATTTAAAACAGGAATAAAAACAACAGATGATGATGATGATGATGATGTTTGGTTTGTGGGGCACTCAACTGCGCGGTCATCAGCGCCCGTACACATTCCCAATCTGTACACAGTCCAATCTGGCCACTTTCATGAATGATGATGGAATGATGAAGACAACACAAACACCCAGTCCCCGAGCAGAGAAAATCCCGAACCCGGCCTGAGACAGTGAATTGTAGTCACAAAGGTACAATAGGATCGCTACTTGGTTTCCCCGGTGGACAAGTGCAGGCACATAATACTGATAAAATTTATGATTCGAATCAGACAGTAGATATATTGCCCTTCAGTACGATTCGAAAAAAATGGTTCAAATGGCTCTGAGCACTATGGGACTTAACTTCTGAGGTCATCAATCCCCTAGAGCTTAGAACTACTTAAACCTACCTAACCTAAGGACGTCACACACATCCATGCCCGAGGCAGGATTCGAACCTGCGATCGCAGCGGTCGCGCGGTTCCTGACTGTAGCGCCTAGAACCGCTCAGCCACTCCGGCCGGCAGTACGATTCGAGCAGAGTGTATATTTTGACAAATTGCTAGCTTAACGGCAGGTTAGTCCATACTGTATATGCATTCTTTCTTACAGTGGGCCCTGGTTATAAAACTGCAGATGTTTCCAGTAGTGCAATACAACTGCCTGTGACTGTTCAGATATTAAACCATCTAGAGTTGAATATCGTAAATCATAATGTGTATCTAGTCCATGTTTGTGGTGAGAAAATTGTAGTACGTTTTCATCTGAAGCAAAATAATGGGTATTAAGTACCAGGGCAGTTCAATAAGTAATGCAACACTTTTTTTCTCGGCCAATTTTGGTTGAAAAAACCGGAAATTTCTTGTGGAATATTTTCAGACATTCCCGCTTCGTCTCGTATAGTTTCATTGACTTCCGACACGTGGCAGCGCTGTACGGAGCTGTTAAAATGGCGTCTGTAACGGATGTGCGTTGCAAACAACGGGTAGTGATCGAGTTTCTTTTGGCGGAAAACCAGGGCATCTCAGATATTCATAGGCGCTCGCAGAATGTCTACGGTGATAAGGCAGTGGACAAAAGCACGGTGAGTCGTTTGGCAAAGCGTGTGTCATCATCGCCGCAAGGTCAAGCAAGACTGTCTGATCTCCCGCGTGCGGGCCGGCCGTGCACAGCTGTGACTCCTGCAATGGCGGAGCGCGTGCGAACACACTCGTTCGAGATGATCGACGGATCACCATCAAACAACTCAGTGCTCAACTTGACATCTCTGTTGGTAGTGCTGTCACAATTGTTCACCAGTTGGGATATTCAAAGGTTTGTTCCCGCTGGGTCCCTCGTTGTCTAACCGAACACCATAAAGAGCAAAGGAGAACCATCTGTGCGGAATTGCTTGCTCGTCATGTGGCTGAGGGTGACAATTTCTTGTCAAAGATTGTTACAGGCGATGAAACATGGGTTCATCACTTCTAACCTGAAACAAAACGGCAATCAATGGAGTGTCGCCACACCCACTCCCCTACCAAGAAAAAGTTTAAAGCCATACCCTCAGCCGGTAAAGTCATGGTTACAGTCTTCTGGGACGCTGAAGGGGTTATTCTGTTCGATGTCCTTCCCCATGGTCAAACGATCAACTCTGAAGTGTATTGTGCTACTCTTCAGAAATTGAAGAAACGACTTCAGCGTGTTCGTAGGTACAAAAATCTGAACGAACTTCTCCTTCTTCATGACAACGCAAGACCTCACACAAGTCTTCGCACCCGAGAGGAACTCACAAAACTTCAGTGGACTGTTCTTCCTCATGCACCCTACAGCCCCGATCTCGCACCGTCGGATTTCCATATGTTTGGCCCAATGAAGGACGCAATCCGTGGGATGCACTACGCGGATGATGAAGAAGTTGTTGATGCAGTACGACGTTGGCTCCGACATCGACCAGTGGAATGGTACCGTGCAGGCATACAGGCCCTCATTTCAAGGTGGCGTAAGGCCGTAGCATTGAATGGAGATTACGTTGAAAAATAGTGTTGTGTAGCTAAAAGATTGGGGAATAACCTGGTGTATTTCAATGCTGAATAAAACAACCCCTGTTTCAGAAAAAAAAATGTGTTGCATTACTTATTGAACTGCCCTCGTATAAATACGGCTTACGTAATTATCAGAAGACCCCTTTGCAGTGGAAACAGAACGTGATAACACACGACAATTACGAGTATCTTAAATCAGATGTACCGAAACCTCGCAGTGACGTCACTCGAAGTAACGACTCCAGTTCAGAACGACGCGGTTATCATTAGTCAGGAATATTACTACCACAAACCGTTAAATAATAATGAAGTACGCATTATTATTTAGTATCAAGATGGTTTGACACTTCTAAGCGAGAGCTTTCTATATTTGGAGGGTGTATTTACGCCTAAGAAAGCAGTGACGCAGTCAGTTACATTGCGCCTTACATGTAATGCATACGCCAATCTGTTGTAAAAAATAAGATACGAGCTTAATGGAGCTGAAATTGACCGCACCAGAAACTTGTGGATCACATCCACACTCAAGACATACTTCTCTGCATCAGCACTGGATCTGAATGCTCTACAAAACACAGGATGGTTGATAGACAAATCGTTACGTAACACCTTGCCCGCGAAAGGCAAAGGTCCCGAGTTCGAGTCTCGGTCGGGCACACAGTTTTAATCTGCCAGGAAGTTTCATATCAGCGCACACTCCGCTGCAGAGTGAAAATCTCATTCTGGAAACATCCCCCAGGCTGTGGCTAAGCCATGTCTCCGCAATATCCTTTCTTTCAGGAGTGCTAGTTCTGCAAGGTTCGCAGGAGAGCTTCTGTAAAGTTTGGAAGGTAGGAGACGAGGTACTGGCAGAAGTAATACTGTGAGTACCGGGCGTGAGTCGTGCTTCGGTAGCTCAGTTGGTAGAGCACTTGCCCGCGAAAGGCAAAGGTCCCGAGTTCGAGTCGCGTATAAAAAACTGTTTGACGAATAGAGATGGGAAAGATGTATACAATTCACCCAGGATGAATGAAAAACATAAATGTTTCTCTAATACGCTCATACGTCACATTGAAAACTGCTGCCCTAAGAAAGTAATCAAAGCAAATAGGTTAAATGTTTCAAAACCTTGGATTATAAATGGAATAAAAGTATTATGCAAAACTAAAAGAAGGCTATACTTAATGTCAAGTGAAAACGATGACTACAGAGCTAAATCACATTACAAATTATTTTGTAAAATTCTAAACAAAGTAATCAGAACCTCAAAATGTATTTATTTTCAAGAAAAAATAAATGCCTCTAATTACAAGATAAAAACTATATGGAACATAGTAAAAAGTGAAACAGGAAAAACTAATCTGACAAATGAGGAAATTATATTAAATGTAAATAATGAGTTGATTAGAAATTCCTCCAAAATTACAGACACTTTCAACAACTTTTTCCTTTTAGTAACAGAAAACTTACGTTTACATAGTTCCTCAGAAGACGGCTTAAAATGTTTAAAAAATGCATTTCCACAGAAGTCTGACAAAATTCAATTGTATACTACCTCACCGAGAGAGATTTCTAATATTATTAGCTCTCTTGAAAACTAATGTTCTCTTAGTTATGATGAAATCAGCACTACCATAATTAAACGTTGCTGCTCAAAACTTTGTGACGTACTGACTTACTTATGTAATGAATCCCTCCACAGTGGTACTTTTCCAGATAGGCTTAAATATGCTATTGTCGAAACATTACACTAAAAAGGAGACAAATCATCAGTGGAAAACTTCTGTCCCATTTCATTATTGGCAATATTTTCAAAAGTGTTTGAAAGGGTTATGTACAATAGACTTTATAAACACTTAATTCAGAAAAATATTCTCATTTGCAATCAGTTTGGATTTCGGAAAGGACTGTCAACTGATCAAGTTATATTCACTTTTACAGATGGTATATTAGAATCTATAATTCAAAAGTTATTACCATTTAGAATATTCTGACATCTGGCTAAAGCTTTTGATTGTGTTAAGCATGAATTCCTGATACAAAAGTTAAAATATTGTAGGATAACAGGAGTAGCAGGCTTATGGTTCTCACCTATCTTTTTTGATAGAAAACAGTATGTGTCTGTATCAGGCTTACCACATAACAATAGTCATTCAAAATATGATACCATCAGACAAGGGGTCCCCCAGGGCTCTATTTTAGGTCCCATGTTGTTCCTATTCTGTATTAATGACCTTCCGTATGCAGTGTCACAAAATGCAAATTTTGTCTTGTTTGAAGATGATACAAGTATTGGTATAAAAAAAACAGTACCCGTGATCTCACTGAGCAATCAGCTAATGAAATATTGTAACTCTTCACGCTATCCCGGCGATCTAATGACATCTTGGGTTGTCGGGTGTTCTGCCGGATATCAGCGTCGTACTTGCACGATATTTCGGTCACGTAGCTCGAGACCTTCATCAGGTGCGACCTGAGACTGCTCCTTGAGTGGACCTGGTCCAGTATTTATGCCTATGGCCTTCCCCCTCCACCAACGGCTGCAGGCGCTTCCTCTGTGGTCCGCGCCCATTCCCTGTGACCTGCTGGAGCGTTGCTGCTCCGTTTTCCGTCCGCTGCGGTTCTAGGTGTTTCCTCTGCGGTCCGCGCCCACCAAACCCGCTCCTGGGGGTTTCATCTACGGTCTGGGGTACCAGGCGTTCCCCCTGCGGTCCGCGCCCGCTCACCCCGACCTGTTGGAGCGTTGCCGCTCCGTTTTTCGTCTGCTGCGGCTCTGGATGTTCCCTCTGCGGTCCGCGCCCACCAGTCCCACTTCTGGGTGTTCCATCTTCGGTCTGGTGCTCCTGGCAGTCCGTCAGGGGCTCGTTTACCATCTCCATGTCTCTGGTTCTTCTGTTTGTGTAGTGTTGCAGCTGGCCCCGTTGCTCCTTTAACAATTCCAGAGCCGGATCCCAGGCTCTGCTTAGCTGGTACCCTGTGTCACGATTCATAAGATCGTCAGCCATTTTAATCTCAATCGATTCTCTTATAACACTGTCCCAAAATCTGGGTTTTTGTGCTAGAATCTTGGTATCCTCATACTTCATGGCATGATCTAGTTCTAGACAGTGTTCAGCAATGGCTGACTTAGTCACCTGTCTTAATCTAGTGTGCCTCTGATGTTCTTTGCACCTGATCTCCACAGTTCTTGTCGTCTGGCCAATGTAGGACATGCCACATTGACAAGGTATATTGTAAATCCCGGGTTTTCGTAACACCAGGTCGTCTTTGACACTCCCCAGCAGTCCCCCGATCTTGTTGGATGGACAGAAAACACACTTGATATTGTGTTTACGCAGGATCCTACTGATTCTGGCAGAAATAGAGCCAGCATAGGGCAGATATGCCACCTTCCTTGCTTCATCTTGGTCTTCTTCAGGAACCTGTGGTATAGTGGCTGGTCGGAGTGCCCTCTCAATTTGTCTGTCCATGTATCCATTCTTGGAGAAAACTGTTTTGAGACGTTCTATCTCTATGGGTAGATTCTCTTGGTCTGATAGGGCAAGTGCTCTGTGGACCAAAGTCTTCAGAACCCCATTCTTCTGTGCAGGGTGGTGACAACTGCTGGCCTGCAGATATAAATCAGTGTGTGTAGGTTTTCGGTACACACTGTGGCCAATTGATCCATCTGCTTTCCTCTGGACTAGTACATCCAGAAATGACAGCTGGCCATTCTTCTCCAGTTCCATGGTGAACTTGATATTAGGGTGGCATGAGTTAAGATGTTCAAGAAACTCATTGAGCCTGTCCATCCCATGTGGCCAGATCACGAAGGTGTCATCCACATACCTAAAGAAGCATGTGGGTTTAAATGTGGCTGTCTCCAATGCCCTCTCCTCAAAACTCTCCATAAACATGTTGGCAACCACAGGGGACAGTGGGCTGCCCATAGCTACACCTTCAGTTTGCTCGTAATATTGGTTTCTGTACAGGAAATACGTGGATGTCAGTGTATGACTGAACAGGTCCAACAGAGCACCATCAAATTTCTCTGCAATCAGTTCTAGTGAGTCCTTCAGTGGGACCCTGGTGAACAGCGATACCACATCAAAACTAACCATGATGTCCGAATCTGTGATGTGCAGTTGCTTGAGGCGTTGCAGGAAATCTTCTGAGTTGCGGATGTGGTGAATACATTTCCCCACATATGGAGCCAGGAGACCTTTCAAGTACTTGGCTGTTGTGTACGTAGGTGCCCCAATATTACTGACAATAGGACGTAGGGGCACACCCTCCTTGTGTATTTTAGGCAGACCATACAGTCTAGGTGGCACTGGCGCTTTTTCCCGTAGTTGTCTGATGATCTTATCGGGCATCCCTGTTTCCTTCAAGAGAGCACTGGTCTTCTTGGCCACCTTGTCCGCGGGGTCACACTCCAGAATTCTGTATGCAGGGTCCTCCAGAAGTTGGCGTACTTTCTCATCATAATCCACTCGCTGCAAGATGACAGTGGAGTTCCCTTTGTCTGCTGGCAGTACCACAATGCTGTTGTCTTCCCGTAGTTTCTTGAGTGCAAGCCTCTCCTCGGTTGTGATGTTCGATTTCGGCGGCCTGGACTTGGTGAGGGCCCTGCAGGTGTCTCGGCGGACTTCCTCTGCCACATTAGGTGGAAGTGTGGCTGCAACTTGCTCTACTGCACTGACGAAACCTGAAATGGGTACGTTTCTAGGGGTCGTAGCAAAGTTCCTGCTGAGTACCTTTAAGGTTGTATCATCAAACTGTATGCCACTCAGATTCGTCACCGTGCGTGTCTCTTCCACCTGCTGTGCTTTCTTGCTCATGCGGTCAAACTTTGCAGATTGGCAAGATGAGGCATTCCTTCTAGCACACTCAGCTAAAGACCAGGAGGCATGGTCTACCCAATCCCAATCTTCTCTTGTTAAGGAGGCTGCCATGTACAGATGAATGTGTAACAGCTCCCTGACCACAACATCTAACCTGTGGCGCATATCTCGAATCCTCTTGATTCGGACATCATGGTTAGTTTTGATGTGGTATCGCTGTTCACCAGGGTCCCACTGAAGGACTCACTAGAACTGATTGCAGAGAAATTTGATGGTGCTCTGTTGGACCTGTTCAGTCATACACTGACATCCACGTATTTCCTGTACAGAAACCAATATTACGAGCAAACTGAAGGTGTAGCTATGGGCAGCCCACTGTCCCCTGTGGTTGCCAACATGTTTATGGAGAGTTTTGAGGAGAGGGCATTGGAGACAGCCACATTTAAACCCACATGCTTCTTTAGGTATGTGGATGACACCTTCGTGATCTGGCCACATGGGATGGACAGGCTCAATGAGTTTCTTGAACATCTTAACTCATGCCACCCTAATATCAAGTTCACCATGGAACTGGAGAAGAATGGCCAGCTGTCATTTCTGGATGTACTAGTCCAGAGGAAAGCAGATGGATCAATTGGCCACAGTGTGTACCGAAAACCTACACACACTGATTTATATCTGCAGGCCAGCAGTTGTCACCACCCTGCACAGAAGAATGGGGTTCTGAAGACTTTGGTCCACAGAGCACTTGCCCTATCAGACCAAGAGAATCTACCCATAGAGATAGAACGTCTCAAAACAGTTTTCTCCAAGAATGGATACATGGACAGACAAATTGAGAGGGCACTCCGACCAGCCACTATACCACAGGTTCCTGAAGAAGACCAAGATGAAGCAAGGAAGGTGGCATATCTGCCCTATGCTGGCTCTATTTCTGCCAGAATCAGTAGGATCCTGCGTAAACACAATATCAAGTGTGTTTTCTGTCCATCCAACAAGATCGGGGGACTGCTGGGGAGTGTCAAAGACGACCTGGTGTTACGAAAACCCGGGATTTACAATATACCTTGTCAATGTGGCATGTCCTACATTGGCCAGACGACAAGAACTGTGGAGATCAGGTGCAAAGAACATCAGAGGCACACTAGATTAAGACAGGTGACTAAGTCAGCCATTGCTGAACACTGTCTAGAACTAGATCATGCCATGAAGTATGAGGATACCAAGATTCTAGCACAAAAACCCAGATTTTGGGACAGTGTTATAAGAGAATCGATTGAGATTAAAATGGCTGACGATCTTATGAATCGTGACACAGGGTACCAGCTAAGCAGAGCCTGGGATCCGGCTCTGGAATTGTTAAAGGAGCAACGGGGCCAGCTGCAACACTACACAAACAGAAGAACCAGAGACATGGAGATGGTAAACGAGCCCCTGACGGACTGCCAGGAGCACCAGACCGAAGATGGAACACCCAGAAGTGGGACTGGTGGGCGCGGACCGCAGAGGGAACATCCAGAGCCGCAGCAGACGAAAAACGGAGCGGCAACGCTCCAACAGGTCGGGGTGAGCGGGCGCGGACCGCAGGGGGAACGCCTGGTACCCCAGACCGTAGATGAAACCCCCAGGAGCGGGTTTGGTGGGCGCGGACCGCAGAGGGAACACCTAGAACCGCAGCGGACGGAAAACGGAGCAGCAACGCTCCAGCAGGTCACAGGGAATGGGCGCGGACCACAGAGGAAGCGCCTGCAGCCGTTGGTGGAGGGGGAAGGCCATAGGCATAAATACTGGACCAGGTCCCTTCAAGGAGCCCATCTCTCTTTTAGACGTACTGGTAAAAACCTATGAAAGAATCATCACAGACAGACTCAAGACATACGTAGAACAGATAGAACTCCTCCCCCTGATCCAAGCTGGCTTCCGCAGTAAGCACTCAACGAATGATCCACTGTTCAAACTCGTGAACGGAGTCACGCAGGGCTTCAACAATGGACACTGCACCCTCGCAGTATTCCTGGATATTGAAAGGGCGTTCGACAAGCTATGGCATGACGGACTCCTCTACAAGCTGTGCGAGATAGGGATCCCTGTCAAAATGGTCCGGCTCATAAAGGCGTACCTCACCGACCAAGTATGCAGGATACACATACACAACACCTCCTCCCAACCGTTCACCCCACAAGCAGGAGTGCCGCAGGGCGGCATCCTGTCTCCGCTGCTGTACGCGCTGTACACAGCAGATATACCGACCACCCAATCCCCAGACGAAACAATAGCCCTATACGCAGACGACACAGCTTACTGGTGTACATCACTCAGGACAACAACTATACAGAGGAAGACGGACGCATACCTAAAACTACTCGAAGACTGGATGGAAAAGTGGAGAATAAGACCAAACCCAGCAAAGACACAAACAGTACTCTTTCGACACAGAAACCTGACCAAAAAGAGACAGCAAAATGACAACGACATACAATTAACACTCTGGAACACGCCACTCAGACTTGTCAACACGGCCAGGTACCTTGGCGTATTCCTAGACAAACACATGAACTGGATGACTCACCTGAACTACCTTCTCGACAAGACTAGAAAACGCCAAAGACTGATACGACAGGTACAAGGACGCCTCCGTGGCTGCAGCATGGAAACAGCCATACACACTTATAAAACTTTTATCAGACCTGTCCTAGAATACGCCAGCGCCCCGCTGGGAGGAATTCCGCACACGGTAGCAGACAGACTTTACAGTACAGAACGACGACTGCTCCGCAACCTTGCGAGACTCCCGGCAAGGACGCCCAGCAACGACGTATACGAAATAGTTAACGTGGAACCACTCCAGACACGACTGACAAAACTGCGCGCGAACTATGGACAACGAATACTAACGCAAAGACCTGACATGGAAAACCTAATTACAACAAGACCTCGTACTCAACGACTCCCCAAACACAAGTATATCTGCCCAGCGCGTACAATAGCACAAAACACATCACACCACTTCCCAGACCTAGCCCCAACTATGGAACCGCTGACAACCCATACCACTACCCCTCCCCACCTACACGTCAGACAATAAAATACAGACAGACATACACCCTCTCTCCCTCGTTCTCTCTCTCTCTCTCTCTCTATCTCCCTCTCCCTCACCCCCCCTCTCTCTCTCTCACACACACATACACGCACACACAAACACACACACACAAGCAACAAAACGACAACACTCGCACAATTAAGCAAGCCAGCACACTCTCCAACTACTCAATCCTGTTCTGCCACCGAAAATGAAAAGAAAATTATGTAAATAGAAAATAGCAATAATTGTACAATGCAAGTAACAATAGTAACATCATTATACACTACTCACAGACTAACATCCAAAACCTCTTATCATATGCTCTCTTCACCTCTGCTCCACAACCGAACACAGACATTATTTCCGAAATATTACACAGAAACACTACACACTCCAACGTAAACAACCACAATTATATATCACCATATGTCAATGTTTATTCCTCAAACCTCAACAAATGCCAATACTTAAATCTCTCTCTCTTACTGTCACACCCCCAAATCTCTCTCTTAACCTTCCCCCTTCCATATTCTATTCTTATAAGCATGTTAATTCTAGTACTATATACATTAAGAACTAAAACATAACCTTGCAAACCATACTTCATTGTTAATTTCTCCTACTATACTCTTTGTTAAACCAAAATATAACCTTGTTAATTTTATTATAACCTTGTTAATTATATAAACTTGTTAATTATGTAATACCAAATGTCAATTGTTAATGAACTCGTCAAAGTGCAAAAAAAAATTGTAAAGCACCTTTCTGCAAGCACTTCAAATTGTATAAAAAAGAAAATAAAATTGTAAACCTCGCCTAAGGCTAAAAAGTGCAATGCAAGCACTAGAATAGCCCGCCCTCCCCCCTAAGGGAAGGGAATGAAATGTGCTAAAAAAAAAAAAACACTCAAGGAGCAGTCTCAGGTCGCACCTGATGAAGGTCTTGAGCTACGTGACCGAAATATCGTGCAAGTACGACGCTGATATCCGGCAGAACACCCGACAACCCAAGATGTAATGTAATATTTGTAAGTGTCAATGGATGGTTCACATCAAATTGATTGTCACTGAATTTTGACAAGACCCAGTATATACAGTTTTCGTACCTCACAAAGAATACCTGACCCTATAAGTATACTGTATTCAAACAATGAAATTAAAGCTGTAGACAATGTCAAATTTTTAGGGCTACAAATTGACCACAACCTAAATTGGAAAACTCACGCTCTAGACTTAATGAAACGCCTTAGTTCAGCTACATTTGTAGTACACATGATAGCAGAAATAGGTGATTTAAAAATGAAGAAGTTAGTTTATTCGGCCTACTTCCATTCACTAATGAGTTATGGAATCATCTTTTGGGGAAACTCCTCTCACAAAGAGAACATTTACAAAATTCAGAAACGAGTCATTAGAATTATATCTGGGGTCAGTCCTAGATCATCATGCAGGGACCTCTTTAATAAACTTGGTATTCTAACTACTACTTCTCAGTACATATACTCATTGCTGTCCTTTGTCATTTCGAACATGTCTCTTTTTACACAAAATAGTGCAAAACATGATTATAATACCATAACCAAAAACAATCTGTATAAGGACTATAAAAGCTTAACACTAGTTCAAAAAGGAATCAAATACATGGGTACTCACATATTCAGTAACTTACCAGAGCATATCGAAGGCCTTGTAAGTGATAAAGATCGTTTTCAGAGTGAATTAAAGAACTTCCTGTTGGCCAATTCCTTCTACTCCATCGATGAATATCTTCACACAGATTATAGCTCATGACTCTGTCTGCTTTACAATTGTACAATATCCATGTATCTGAGGAATAAAAAAACATTTTGACTCTTTCCACATCCCAGAGACTCCTCTCCAAGGTATCCATGGAAAACCATAAATGTAACGTAAATGTAAAATTCAACAATTGTAGCGTCACCCAAACGGTTTAGCTCAGTGCAGTGTGCTAAAACTCGAAAAACTGCGGCTTGGTTCCCAGAACCGATCGCGATCCTCTGGTTTGGAGCCGAGTGCTTAAAACAGAGGCTCAGACGATTCTGCAGAGATCTGGGGTGCAAATTTCTCGACCTCCGCTATCGGGTGGAGAAATGTGGGGTCCCCCTGAATAGGTCGGGCGTGCACTACACGCTGGAAGCGGCTACAAGGGTAGCGGAGTACGTGTGGACTGCACATGTGAGTTTTTTAGATTAGAGAATTCCATCTCTAGGCCCGACAAGACGCCTCCTGAGACGCGGCAAGGTAGTTCAAATGGTTCAAATGGCTCTGAGCACTAGGGGACTCAATTTCTGAGGTCATCAGTCCCCTAGAACTTAGAACTACTCAAACCTAACTTACCTAAGGACAACACACACACACATCCATGCCCGAGGCAGGATTCGAACCTGCGACCGTAGCGGTCTCGCGGTTCCAGACTGTAGCGCCTAGAACCGCACGGCCACGGCAAGGTAGTAATAGGCAAAACGCAACAGGGAGTAACAATATTAATGTGGTAATAGTAAACTGCAGGAGCGTCTATAGAAAGGTCCCAGAACTGCTCTCATTAATAAACGGTCACAATGCCCACATAGTACTAGGGACAGAAAGTTGGCTGAAACCAGATGTAAACAGTAATGAAATTCTAAACTCAGATTGGAATGTATACCGCAGAGACAGGCTGGACAGTGAAGGGTGAGGTGTGTTTTTTAGCGATAAAAAGTGCAATAGTATCGAAGGAAATTGACGGAGATCCGAAATGTGAAATAATTTGGGTGAAGGTCACGGTTAAAGCAGGCTCAGCCATGGTAATTGGATGTCTCTATAGGCCCCCTGGCTCAGCAGCTTTTGTGGCAGAGCACCTGAAGGAAAATTTGGAAAATATTTCGAGTAAATTTCCCCACCATGTTATAGTTCTGGATGGAGATTTTAATTTTCCGGATATAGACTGGGTGGCAGGGACAAAGAATCCAGTGAAATTTCTTTAAGTGCTTTATCTGAAAACTGCCTTGAACAGTTAAACAGAGGACCGACTCGTGGCGATAACATATTAGACCTTCTGGTGACAAACAGACTCAAACTATTTGAAACAGTTAACGCAGAACAGGGAATCAGTGATCATAAAGCGGTTACTGCATCGATGATTTCAGCCGTAAATAGAAACATTAAGAAAGGTAGGAAGATTTTTCTGTTTAGCAAAATTGACAAAAAGCAGATTTCAGAGTACTTGACAGCTCAACACAAAAGTTTTGTCTCAAGTACAGATAGTGTTGAGGATCAGTGGACAAAGTTCAAAACCATCGTACAATATGCATTAGATGGGTATGTGCGAAGCAAGATCGTAAGAGATGAAAAAGAGTCACCGTGGTACAACAACCGAGTTAGAAAACTGCTGCAGAAGCAAAGGGAACTTCACAGCAAACATAAATATAGTCCAAGTCTTGCAGACAAACAAAAATTACGCGAAGTGAAATGTAGTGTGAGGAGGGCTATGCAAGAGGCGTTCAACGAATTCGAAAGTAAAGTTCTATGTTCTGACTTGGCAGAAAATGCTAAGAAATTTTGGTCTTATGTCAAAGCGGTAGATGGATCAAAACAAAATGTCCAAAACTCTGTGACCAAAATGGTACTGAAACAGAGGATGACAGACTAAAGGCCGAAATACTAAATGTCTTTTTCCAAAGCTGTTTCACAGAGGAAGATTGCACTGTAGTTCCTTCTCTAGATTGTCGCACAGATGACAAAATGGTAGATATCGAAATAGACGACAGAGGGATAGAGAAACAATTAAAATCGCTCAAAAGAGGAAAGGCCGCTGGACCTGATGGGATACCAGTTCGATTTTACACAGAGTACGTGAAAGAACTTGCCCCCCCCCCCCCCCTTTCTTGCAGCGGTGTACCGTAGGTCTCTAGAAGAGCGTAGCGTTCCAAAGGATTGAAAAAGGCACAGGTCATCCCCGTTTTCAAGAAGGGACGTCGAACAGATGTGCAGGACTATAGACCTATATCTCTAACGTCGATCAGTTGTAGAATTTTGGAACACGATTATGTTCGAGTATAATGACTTTTCTGGAGACTAGAAATCTACTCTGTAGGAATCCGCATGGGTTTCGAAAAATGCGATCGTGTGAAACCCAGCTCGCGCTATTCGTCCACGAGACTCAGAGGGCCATACACACGGGTTCCCAGGTAGATGCCGTGTTTCTTGACTTCCGCAAGGTGTTCGATACAGTTCCCCACAGTCGTTTAATGAACAAAGTAAGAGCATATGGACTATCAGACCAATTGTGTGATTGGATTGAAGAGTTCCTATATAACAGAACGCAGCATGTCATTCTCATTACACCACCCACAGTCTTCACCTCAATCGGCGCAGAAAAAGTCACTTAGCGTCCATTATTTGTGAAAGCGTCGTAAATGGTAGGGACAACGTATACTCAAAACACACACATTCGAAGAATGAGTACTCCACAACACAAGAAGACTGCAGGAATGGGTTTAGACAGACGACATTGGACAAATGGCTGCTGAAAACACCAGGTAAAGCTGATTCTTCCCAGGCTCCCAGTACATGGAAACAGACGAACTTGAATAAATGGATAGTGAAAAATACCAAACCCACTCTGTCAACTGATATTTCTTTTTTAGGAATAAATGTATAAGTGGTTCTGGAAATCAAAATCTGACTATTTACCATCAAAACATATGTAGCCTGAGCAACAAGATTAATGAACTCTTAATTAATATCCAGGAGC
Organism: Schistocerca serialis cubense; assembly: GCF_023864345.2. NCBI lineage: Eukaryota > Metazoa > Arthropoda > Insecta > Orthoptera > Acrididae > Schistocerca > Schistocerca serialis. The sequence continues at coordinate 642,767,201 of NC_064640.1, forward strand.
CACAAGGTATAGATTGTACCCATGTTCTGTGCTTTAGTGAGCACCATGTTATGTCAGATATTGAAAAACTTGCTATAGATAATTACTGCTTAGCAACATCTTACTGTAGGATATTTATAGAAAAAGGTGGAGTAGCGATCTATGTCAGAAACAGCATCACATGTAGTGTAATTAATGTGCTGAATTTTTCTATAGATCAACAGCTTGAAGCGTGTGCCATAGAGCTGGCTTTAAATAACTCTTATATAGCAGTAGTAGCTTTATACAGGGCACCTTCAGGTAACTTTAGCATTTTTTGAAACAGTTATATGCACTCTTAATACACATATTTAAACTCAGTAGAGATGTCATAGTTGTTGGAGACTTCAATGCAAATTTTCTAGCGAACTCCAGAGACAGAGTAGATCTGGAGAACTTGATGTCCTCATATAATCTTGCTTGTGTTGTAAATTTTCCCACCAGAATAACTTCATGAACAAAATCATTAATTGATAATGTATTGTGACTGATGACCTCAGAAGTTAAGTTGCATAGTGCTCAGAGCAATTTTGATAATGTGTTTATTGACATAACCAAGATTGATGATATAGCTGTCAGGCAAGTTCTGAATGGTCTCTCTGACCATGATGGACAAAGACTCACCATTAACAATTCAAGTATTTGTGAGATTAATAGTGGTCCCAACTGGATAATTACTTGGAAATCTACTGATGAAACTACTGAGATCTTTAAATTACGCCTCCAAAACGTAGACTGGAGTCCAGTATATAATGTAGAAAATGCCAATTCCAAATACAACCTTTTCAGTAATGAAGTGGCTCTAATATTTGAAAGTACCTTCCCAAAAAGAATATATAAAACCCATACTAAAATATCCACCAACAAGCCTTGGATTACCACTGGAATTAGGATTTCTTTCAAAAGAAAGAGAGAGTTGTACATTGCCTCAAAAAAATCAGATGACCCTAACCTTTTAAATAACTATAAAAAATACTGTAAAATATTGAACAAAGTCATTCTGAAATCAAAAACTATGTATCTGTGCTCAAAAATTAATAACTCCACTAATAAAACCAAAACTATACGGGAAGTGATACGAAATGAGACTGGTGCAAATTACCCCAACAAGACCCAAAATATTGCTCTTAACAATTAAGGTAAGCTAGTTCAAAATCAAGATATTGTAGCTAAAATCTTTAATGAGCACTTTTTAACTGTTGCTGAGAAAACAACATGCAAAGGCTCTTCAGAAAAGGCAATAAAAGCTCTGAAAGAACTTTGCCCTAATTCTATAGACATGATAGGTATGGCCCCCATAACCGTGCAAGAAGTAAAAGAAACCATAATGTCTCTAAAAAGTAAAAATTCGTCGGGTGTAGACAATATTTCCAGCAAACTGCTAAAAGCCAGCTGTAATCAACTCTCTAAAGTTCTAGCTCATATATTCAATTCCTCTCTAAATCAAGGTATCTTCCCTGACAGAATGAAGTATGTTACTGTGAAGCCCCTCTACAAAAATGGTGATCCCACATATGTTTCCAACTATCGTCCTATCTCTCTTGTAACAGCATTTTCTAAAGGTTTTGAAAAATTAATATACGTCAGGATTGTCAGTCACCTTGAAAAATTTGCACTAATTAGTAAACAACAATTTGGTTTCAGATCAGGCATATCTACAACTGAAGTAATTTACGCACTTACAAATAATGTTTTAGATTGCCTTGACAAGAAAAAGTTACCCGTTCGCATATTCTATGACCTGACTAAGGCTTTCGACTGCGTCGATCACACAATACTTTTAGGAAAAGCAGCCCAATATGGAATCTGTGGACAAATGGGCAACTGACTCAGATCATATCTAGAAGACAGACAGCAAAAAATAGTATTAGGTGTTAACAATCTACAAGTAGGAGAGGTAGAGTCTGACTGGGGAACAGTACATCATGGAGTTCCACAAGGGTCAGTCCTTGGTCCCCTCCTATTTATTATGTATATTAATGACCTACCCCTGTCCTCAAATAGTGCTAGCAACATCACAATGTTTGCCGATGACACAAGTATAGTGACAGCCAGCAAAACCTCCACTGACGTAGAGCTAAATGCCAACCAAGCACTTGCAAATGCTCTGAACTGGTTCATGGCAAATTCTCTAGCAATAAACCTCAGTAAAACAAATTACATGCAGTTCCATTCCAGTTACATAAGCCCAGAAGAGATTTAACATTGCACACTAGAGCCAACAGTTGCAGAGCGTTCAGTGCACAAAGTTCCTAGGCGTTCACGTAGATAACCGGCTCAACTGGGAATTCCACATACAGCAAACACTAAAAAAGCTTAGCTCAGCAACATTTGCCATCCGAATAATCTCCAAAATTGGAGACATCAACGTATCAAAGTCTGCGTATTTTGGCTACTTTCATTCAGTGATGTGCTATGGAATAATCTTTTGGGGCAACTCACCACTTTCAAAAAAAAAATTTGTAAGCCAGAAAAAAGTGGTCCGAATTATTTGCAGTGTCCCTCCAAGAACCTCATGTCGAAATCTCTTTAAACAGTTAGGTATATTAACCACTACCTCACAATATCTCCTCTCACTCATGGCTTTCACTCTTCTCAATTCCTCTGAATATGAAACAAATGAGGCATACCATCATTACAACACAAGGCGGAAAGGTGATATGCACTGTGAACGGAAAAATCTCTCTCTGGTGCAAAAAGGGGTAAAGTACACAAGTACTAAAATCTTTGACGCGCTCCCAAGTAATATAAAGTGTCTTAAAGAAAATAAAATGCTATTAAAAAAAAAAAAGCTAAAGGAATTTCTATTGGAAAAATGTTTCTACTCTTTAGATGAATTCTTCAACAGAGATCAGTAATTTGAGTAGTAATTCAAATTATTTCCTTTGTCATTGATATCTGTATTGTTTTTTATCACTATTGTATTTTTGTATTGTATTGTTTATTATCTTGATTATATTATTGTATTGTACCAATTTTGAATCATTCATCTACCATGTGTAATATACTATGTATTGTATTGTATGATATCTATATTGTATCTGCTTTGACTCGTTCCACATCCATGCGTAATCACGCCATACTGGATCTACGGAGTATGTATCTCAATGGAGAGAAGTCTTCCAAAGTAAGAGTGATTTCAGGTGTGCAGCAGGGGAGTGTCGTAGGACCGTTGCTATTCACAATATACATAAATGACCTTGTGGATAACATCGGAAGTTCACTGAGGCTTTTTGCGGATGATGCTGTGGTATATCGAGAGGTTGTAACAATGGAAAATTGTACCGAAATGCAGGAGGATCTGCAGCGAATTGACGCATGGTGCAGGGAATGGCAATTGAATCTCAATGTAGCCAAGTTTAATGTTCTGCGAATACATAGAAAGAAAGATCCCTTATCATTTAGCTACAAAGTAGCAGGTCAGCAACTGGAAGCAGTTAATTCCACAAATTATCTGGGATAGGCATTAGGAGTGATTTAAAATGGAATGATCATATAAAGTTGATCGTCGGTAAAGCAGATGCCAGACTGAGATTCATTGGAAGAATCCTAAGGAAAGCAATCCGAAAACAAAGGAAGTAGGTTACAGTACACTTGTTCGCCCACTGCTTGAATACTGCTCACCAGTGTGTGATCCGTACCAGATAGGGTTGATAGAAGTGATAGAGAAGATCCAACGGAGAGCAGCACGCTTCGTTACAGGATCATTTAGTAATCGCGAAAGCGTTACGGAGATGATAGATAAACTCCAGTGGAAGACTCTGCAGGAGAGATGCTCAGTAGCTCGGTATGGACTTTTGTTGAAGTTTCGAGAACATACCTTCAACGAGCAGTCAAGCAGTATATTGCTCCCTCCTACGTATATCTCGCGAAGAGACCATGAGGATAAAACCAGAGAGATTAGAGCCCACACAGAGGCATACCGACAATCCTTCTTTCCACGAACAATACGAGAATGGAATAGAAGGGAGAACCGATAGAGGTACTCAAGGTACCCTCCGCCACACACCGTCAGGTGGCTTGCCGAGTATGGATGTAGATGTAGATGTAGATGGTTGACTCGACTTTACCATGCAAATCGCTGGGACGATGATTGGGTGGCGTATGAATAAATAATGTCATTACTTCAAGCGTATGATCATAGAAACAGCATAGTTTTCTTCAAAGGCTGTGAGAAAATTGCGAAACAGACGGATGTCCTGCCCTGGAGCATCTGCAGGAGAGTTACGAAAAAGATGGATCTGTGAACGCCTCAGAAATGCACAACAATTTTTAAATTGGCTTACTACTAATAAAATTGTTTCTTTTTTTAAATTTTTGTACCAATTTTTTTTCACTTTCCGTTTTCCACCTCCTCATTTAACGGCTTTGAGTGAGTATTTAACTTACACTTTCCGCTGCACTTTTCATAAAGAAGAAGCGCCAGGCGCCCTTGTGAACAGACGTGTTGTTAACCAGATGTCGACGAGTGACTGCTGGCAGCGCGACCTTAGTTTACGCTGGAACATTATCGTGGTACTGCATACGTGCCAAATACAGAAGCATTGGATTACAAGTACCGCGCTTTTTCAAGTAGTTCCGGACAGCAGTGTTGGATTTAACGTACGTACGTGTGTGAACTACAGCTAACTCCCGCTCTCTCGAAAAGCGCATACCTACAGTGGTACGTGCAGACGAGGTTGCATGTGCCCCTCTCACTCCGACGAAAAGCACAAACGTCAGCGCTATGCTAGATTCGCATGAATGCAGACATCTACCTCTCTTGGCACATGTGTACCTGCACCCAGAAGCGCTCCACCTGTCTATAAATCAATGCTGAATGGCTCCTCCTCATTTCATTCTGATCGGCCATGAAGCGCTCTGCACAAGCTGATGGCAAAAGTGCTGGTAAGCGCACTCGTTTGTCAGACAATGACTGCTTGGTTCCAAGCATAACGTCACCATTTTTCGATGATGTAACAATAGTATTGGTCATGAATGATTTACACGAAGGCGAATGTAAGAATTTCTGTCCTATATATGTGTGTGTGATTTGTTTTTATCTCATTTGCCTGTGATACTTACATGTTCTTTTCACTCTTTGTGCTATAGGTGAACTGATAGGTATTGATCTGCCACAGAAGCACCAATCACACCATATTCCTCTCAGAGCTCATGGTGTTTCCATCAAGTGATGACACCATTCTTTTCTAGTCTGAGTTCATGGGAATGACACCAGTCATGGAGAGACAGGTACGTGAGTAGTATTACCACTACTTCTATTATCAATAATATTGATAATATTTGTTAAAGACTGCATACAGTTTTTGTCATCTTTTTTCTAGATTCACTTGATACTGATATTACAAGGGAAGTGGAAATGGAACTAAACCAAAAACTATTAGAGTACAGCAGTTCTAATATTATGGTTAATGATCAAAATGATAGTGGCTGAAAGCACTGTCATTGAACCTCGCCGTAAGTATCAGAATTAAAGTATTATTACTGGATGTGTATGTTGCTTTTATCTTTGTGTGATACTAATCACTTTCGCTTCTCCTTCTTTACAGGAGGCGGGCTGGAAACACCGCTACCAGACCCTTCATTGATGCAGGTGTCGACGCCTGCGTCACGTTGACCTAGCGGTAGACGGACAGAGCCACGAGTGTCTGTATCGCCTCAGCCAGGGCCATCAGCCTACTACCCCTGCCTAGTAGTAGCAGGGTGGTGCTGTCGACGTCCACATCACCTCTGTCTAGCGGTAGCAGGGCGGTACTGTCCACCTGATGCCCATCAATCCGTCCCGGCCCTAAACAGCAGGTAAATCGCACAGCCTCACGGTTGGTAGTTCGTTAAGTTATAGGATCTTACAGTCCCTCATTGGTAACATCAATACCGGATTTTGAAATCCAGCCACCTTCCTTCTTGCATGCCAAGTGCCCAGCGGTATCTCCCTATCAGGTGCAAAGCGGTTCTCTACTGTGAGCTGTTGCATCCCCGTAAAGAAGGCAGCAATGATGCTGCAGTGACAAGTATCGTCATGGCTGATAAGTCTGAAAGGAGAAAGAGCAGTTCATCGCAAATTTATGTACTGGTGATGTGCTCCTGGGTACGAAAACACATGTACTGAGAGAGGCAGAAGTCTGCGTCCGTGTGAATCGAGCACAGCGCTGACGTTCGTTCTTTCACGGGAGCGAGAGATGCACGTGTAGCCTCATCTGCACATACCACTGTAGGTATGCGCTTTTCGTGAGAGTGGGAGTTCACATACATACGTACATGGACCAACACTGTTGACTAGTGCTACGCGATTCTTTGCGCTACTTGTAATCCAGTGTTTCTGCACATTGTCATACAGAGTAGCACGATAATGTTCTAGTGTAATCTAACCGAGGTTGTGCTGCCACCTGCTGCCAACCGACGCCTGCTTGACTACGAGTCTGCACACAAGAGCCGCTGCCGCTTCTTCTTTATGAGGAGTGCAGTGGAAAGCGTTAGTTAAATACTATCCAAAAGCCTGTAAATGAGGAGGTGGAAAATAAGAATTAAATAAATACAATTTTTTAAAATGAAATAGTTTATTTTTAGTAAGCCAATTGAATAACAGTTGTACATTTTCTGAAGCGTTCATATGCAACTGCTTGAGGGCAGGATATCACTCTGTTTCCAGATTCTGGATAGATGCACATTTATAAATGTCTTGAAACCAGGAAAACTTCCCACAGTCTTTGATGTAAACTATGCTGTCTCTGTGATCACACGCTTGAAGCGATAACACCATTTCTTCTTTCTTATCGAGTCGACCAAGTCACCATTTTTCAGGTTTTAGTACACTGCACTGAGCTAAACGGTTTGGGTGATACGAGAATTGTTGAATACCTCATTAGTACATGTCCAACGTCGGAGAGTGCAAGGAACACCACATCTTTAAACACAAATCGCCCGCACTCGTCTTAAAATCGTTGTGTGTCTGCATCAATCTTTGCTCTTTGAGGCATCTTTGTATGATGTGTTGTATGTTGTGTAATGCCTCTAAGTTTATACAACACATACAATTCCGATAAGTGGCGGTAGGTTACAAGATAGTCATGTAATATTAATGCATATGCTTCAGCACTTGCAGGGAAATTTCGGATGTTTCGAATTCAGTATGTGCGTCCACAGTTCGAGTCTTCATCGCCTCACATTGTTTTGAACAATCTATCACCACTGCGGGTGATAATTCCTTAAACTTATACGGAGAAAGCGTGTACCTGAAACCATCATCAGTCTCATAATGTGAGTGTAAAATCTTGCGTACATTTCGTACAACAGTCCATAAGCGTTTCTGCTCCATTCAAGCTGTAAATATAGTACGAGAAAAACTGATAATTTAATAAACTCTTGCATTGGTTAAATTAAAGTTGTCAAATATGCTTGAGTCCTTTCCAGGCGTCCCCTTCCTGTCTGTTTGCAGCACCAGAATAATAAAATGAGGCGTTTCTAGCTGCATAGAAGTCTTAAGAGTTCATACTGGATGAGATAACTGCGGAAGAATCGGATATTCAAACAATTCCCATGAACAGAAAATTAAGGGCAGTTGCACTCCCGAATTCAGAACACACAAAAGTTTCATATTCTCATAGTTTGATAGCGGTAGGTGTGGTAGTTTCCATATCCAGCACAGTTTTATGCTCTCCCTCTCCTTGTCCTAGAATGTGTAAGTTGTTATCTGTAGCGCTTCGAACTCGAATCAGCTCATGCTTAGTGTTCATTAAAATATGATTGCTGCTTCAAACAAACCCATTAATATTTTGTATAGGATGCATGCACTAAAGGAGTTACCAGTCTATCTATGTATGAACTAACCTGTGTTTTCTAGAGCATTCAGAACCAGTGTTAATACAGAGATATATGTCTTGAGTGTAGATGTGATCCACACGTTTCTTGTGTGGTCAGGTTCAACTTCATTAAGCTCGTATCTTATTTCTTGAAACAGAGAGGCGAACTGCAAAAACCCCTCCAGATACAGGAACCTCTTGCTTGGAAGTGTCAGGCCCTATCTCATGTTGAATAATAATTCGTGCCTTATCATTAGTACTGAACATTACTGAGGCAAACAGTTTGTGGGAATAATATTCCTGGCTAACGATAACCTCTTCGTATTGAACTGGAATGAGTACTTCGAGTGAAGTCATTGTGAAGTATTAAACCATTGCTCGCATATTATCGCGTTCTGTTTCTGCTGCAAAGTGGCCTTCTGATAGTTAGGTAAGTCGTATGTATGCTTAATACCCGTAATTTTGTTTCATATGAAGGCGTATTATAATTTCTTCACTGCAAACGACTAGATTTGCGTTCTGATCTACGATTTTCAGCGCTAGATGGTCTAACGTCTGAACAGTCACGCGAAGTTATATTGCACTACTGTAAACCTCTGCAGGACCCACTGTAGGAAAGACTGCATATCTGCTATGGACTAATCTGTCGTTGAGCTACCAATTCGTCAAAATATTGCACTCTACTCGGATCCTACTGAGGGGCATTAAATCCACTGGGTGATTCGAATCATAAATTTTATCAGTATTATGTACCTGCACTTGTCCCCCCGAGAGGCCAAGTAGCAATCCTATTGAGCCTTCATGACTACAGTCCACTGTCTCATATGTCGTTTTTATCCCTATTTTAAATGTATTAAGGGATGAATGTAGCTCGAATCTTTTACAAATCGTTTTATATACTTGTAGGAGCCAGGACATGTTACCACAATTTCCCCTCTCCCTAGATGCAGTTTAATATTTATCTCAGTGGAATTGGCTATGCTGTTGTATGTTTCCAAACTGATAAAAGGTAAACTCCGCTTCCCCCTGCAAAGATCTACTGGAGGAAAGTAGTTCGTTTTTAATTTAGACAAACATTAATTTAGAGTGAACGACATCGCATCTCGACCTCAAATGTTGCAGTGACGTGCATACTTCTTGTTTTTACGCAATTGTCAGGACAAACAGTAGGCATAAAGGTCCATGGAGGTAGGAAATGAAGTCTTGGTAGCGTCGCAAATTGTACAACACCTGGTTCCCATCAGTGAAGTCACGACATAGTTGAATCGCAGCTTGTTGAAATCGAATAAGTCAAAATCTTGAATTTTCGTTTTTTCATTGAATAGTACATTTAAGAGTATAGCCTATCGTTTGGTGTTGAAATGAAACACTCATGCTCCCACAAATGGTGTATTTTACGCTGTTTGTTGTTGAAACCAAATAAGTCACTGACCTATTTCTTTTCAACAGATGCTGCTCGTTCCCGCGCAGAATCTGTTTTCCTCCAATATTACACATTTTTGATGAAATTTTCCACTTCCTTTGTTATGGCACTAACAGTCACTATTAATGTTCATTGAGCAGCAGTTGGTTGTATTACTATGGCTCCAAAAAGGAAGAATAGTAGTGCAGATTACGACAGAAATAAGGTAAAGACAGCTCGTATCAAAGGACTGCCTTATCAGAATTACAGAGATTATATTCCAGTGAAATCAGTAAGAGAATCCTGCAGATAAATATCATTCTTTCTTCAGAATGAAATTTTCGCTCTGCAGCGAATTGTGCGCTGATATGAAACTTCCTGGTAGATTAAATCTGTGTGCCGGACCGAGACTCGATATCGGGACCTTTGCCTTTCGCGGGCAAGTGCTCTACCAACTGGGCTACCCAAGTACGACTCACGACTCGTCCTCACAGCTTTAATTCAGCCAGTACCTCGTCTCTTACCTTCCAAGCTTCGAAGAAGCTCTCCTGCATACCTTGCAGAACTAGCACTCCTGGAAGAAAGGATATCCTTTCATCGTGCTTGGGTAGCTCAGTTGGTAAAGCACTTGCCCGCGAAAGGCAAAGGTCCCGAGTTCGAGTCTCGGCCCAGCACACAGTTTTAATCTGCCAGTAAGTTTCATCAATCTTTCTTGGAACAACCGTAGGAAACTGTATAGATGCAAATAATATGAATATTACCAGCAATACCAATCTTATGTTATTAATTTCCTTTCAGCTGCAGAATGAAATGTTATGACTCCATTGACGTAATAATATTTTGGCACGATTTCTTGATTTTTCTACCAAAGATGCCTAGGACTTACATCTGCGGCGCCTTATTGAAGCAGAGGCGTCCTCGGAAATCCGATTCAGAATGTTGTGAAAACTGTAGTGATGCAACGTTTCTTTACCATATAATGCATGGAAGTGAAAGGAAACTGGTTTGCAAGAAATCTTTCCTAAATGTACACGAAGTGACGAATTCGCGCGCGTTTCGAATCTGTATATTGATGGATTAGTAAAATATACTTTTCACTTTAGAAAAAGACATGAGCCCATCATTCCAGAATTAATGGACAGCATTCCAGTGGCATACCCAACATACCAAGTACCTATTTCCAGAATAAAGATGGAAGATGTGAAGAAAATCATTGAATATGTGCCTGCTGCAAAGAGGTCATTCTATGAAGAAGTGCTTTCTTGGCCAGTGATCGACTAAAATAATAGATAATGTTCAGTTAATCATTATTGCTGTTAAAATAATTCGGCTTGTTTTATTTTATCAGACCATGCTAATATATTATGGTGTGTTCATACAATTAAATCCTAAAAAAAGCAAAGAAAAGTGTGTAAATTCTTGAAACCAAATTAGTCAAAAAACTTTGTAATCATTAAATATCGATATGATATACTCGCAGTTAATTATTTCTCTCTCAATAAATGCAGAATGAAGTCACTTTCAGTTCTGAAAAATTCCAGTAATGTAGCAGTAATACATATGGCAGTATTCACTTTTTTGTTTCTCCTGAAAAGTGTAAAAAATGACTTATTTGGTTTCAGCAATTGACGATTCAATTCTTCAGGCGGTCTTAATTCGCCGAACGTGTCGAACTAGATGATATCCTATTCCTTTTTCTTGTTGTTGTTGTTGTTTTTTTTAATATAAGCAACCCAGTAAGTTCTATATCCCCCCATAATATCTAAACTGACAATCCCACATTCTTTGGATTTCCACATTACCTCGGGCAATGTATACCGCATAAACACGCCGCGAAATCTCGGGATTTTGAGTTTCTGACGAGTTTAAGCAGATCTATGTGTGTAAGTGGTCCGTCTGATAGCATCGCTATGGGCTTCGTTTTGTTTATGTGCAACAGTAGCCCTTTCCTGTGGGGTTTTACCGATAACAATGGCCTCCATGGCCATACTATGCCTCCTAGCTTCTCGTAATCGCTTCTTTATCATTTTGGGCATTTTTTACTGCTTGAGTTATGGCAGTGGCTTCCCCAGCTAGTGAACCAGTGCTTGACAGCCCAGAAAATTGCAGGAATTAGAAACGGAATTATTCCGCCTGATGTCTTTAGTATTGGCAGGACCCTGGGCATTTTAACACATCTTTTCCTTCCTCCTTTCTGCCTCAAGACACCCTTCGCCGCTGTCACCATTGATTCGATGCAATTTTTTAAACATCCTGTAGGTTTCTCCTTCTTCTTTTAGTGTGAGACGAGCTGCATTCATTATTTACTTGAGGGTTATTCCAGCACCCAATTTAAGTTTGGCACGCACTACCGTATCGACCACAAATGCAGCCTTATGTTGTCCTTTACCAATATCCTTTCTTCGAGATATGTGTCTAGCCTTACCACCTAGTATTTGGTTTGCGGTATGACAGTTTTTATTTGTAGTGTAAACAGAGCATGCTCTTGGCGTTCGGTGTCTAGGATGTTAATTCTCTTATCACCATCAGCTAGACGTTGTTTCAGTTTCGTTCCAGGTTCACAAAAAGCGTTTCCAAGGGTATGAATTTCGAATGATAGATTTTTTTATAATATCGCCCTCACTTTGTCAATATGTTTTCTAGCATTCATATGCACTCATGTCATGCTACGGTTGAGGTTTCCGTTTCCTATTATACAGCAAATTTCGGATGTTCACCGAACTGTTGTGGTTTGATGAGAAGCCGAGCCAATTCACCAGTGCCCTGTTCCCTCGACTTATTATGACACGCTCTATTAGGAACATGTTTAGTTCAAGCCTTTCTGTAATTCCTCTGTGTGAAAACTCCCTGCGGATTCTTCACCATCAATGTCTTCTTTAAGATACACGTTCTCGGATTTGTGTGCTGCACCTAGGAAACATTAAATATCCCTGTTCGGTATGTATGACTTCTCAAACTTGGTTTTGTATTTCGAAATACCTACTATATATCTGTAAATAAACAGAAACAAACAAATCCATAAACATTCTTGACCTTCAAATCAGCAACAATAACAATCATCACAGATTTGAAATTTACAGAAAACCAATTACTACAGACAGAAAAATCAGGGGAAGTTTTTTCACCCAAAATCACAAAAATATGCCTATTTCAACTCGATGATATACAGAATAATCAGTCTACAATTCTGACACCAAGCAATACTAAATGAGCTTACAACAGGGTATTTGACTGTTTTCTGAAAATTGTCTCAAATGATTATTTATGTAATTTTATGCTCCTAACATTTTTTTTTCCTCTTGAATTTCAGTATTCTTCTATAAAAACGGAAATGAAATTCAAATAATTTGAAAGCCCGATAAAACGCTCCATTCGCGTCATATGATGCCTGCGACGTCACTGGCTAGCTCGCTGTTCCTACTGTCATAATGCTAACTCACAGTGATGTCTCGTTTTTGAATTTACGTTTCGGAAAATGGTTCACAACTGGTGTGTAGTACCATACTGTACAAATACATCTATAAAAACTCCTGTAAAGTTGTTTTTGAGGGTTACAGAGAATGGGGAGATGCATAAAACATGGATGCACTATACTGGAAAATTGCCACCACGTCGACGTACAAGTTCACTAACTTAATTAAAAAGGTATTGCACTGTGAAGGTAACATTAACTTACCCCCGAGATACGTTCTCCCACTGTTACAAAGAAGGATAGCGTCATTCCACGAAATTAAACACCTAGTGAAAATTGTCGTTTTACCCAACTACACCTCAACTGTTCGGTAGCTCATTTGTTAGAGCAGTAGACCGACGAACTTTACAAGTTAATGTTCCTCTATCGCTGCTTCGAATCTAATCTGAAAGAACGTTTTAACTTCTTTGTAAAACGACTGCACAGTCCTCTCATATGAAACCATATCAGAATCACAAAATTTCACCATACAGATCAGAAACAGACAATTATTGTGTTTTCCTTGCAGTTTACATGCCCTTACAATTGCAATCGCTGTTCCCATTCTTCACGTTCAAAAAGAGTTGCTGTGACCACACACTTTTTACTTTATGAGAAACAGTGTTTTTATCTTAGTACTGTCCAGTTAGGATCCTTAGTGTTTAAACTTTTGCAGTTTCATCATCTTACATAAAGATGAAGTAAGTGTAATTCAGACGCCAACGTTAGTTTCCTCTCACACACACCACAGCCCTTACGTTAGTGTCACCTGCATGTTGCACACGCTTTGTATTTCTCCGTATAACCTCATCGTCCTAAACCTCGTTCTACTGCGGGCGTATGGTGATATCTTCACTACTCGAAATGCTAGCTGAAAAAGTTAATTGTGTTTTCAATATCGCCGTTCAAATGGGAGGAGCATATTGCACTCGTAAACAAAGCTGACAATCGGCGCGGTGGCTGATGGGAGTGACTGCAAGGCATTTCCCATTTACAGCCGCTCCCATCAGCCAGCGCGCCGAGTGTCAACTTTGTTTGCGCGATTAATAAACGCATCAAAATTTGTGGTAAGGTTAGATAGGACCAAACTGCTGAGGTCATCGGTCCCTAGGCTTACACACTAAATAATGTAACTTAAACTAACTTACGCTAAGGACAACACACACACCCATGCCCGAGGAAGGACTGGAACCTCCGACGGGAGGAGCCGCGCGAACCGTGATAAGTCTCCCCTAGATCGCGCGGCATAAACGCATCAATTTTCGCATGGCGTCCACTATCAGTCGTCACAGAATTCCTTTTTGTTGTTACTTAAAAGTTATAATTGCGTTTTCCATCACCAAAAAGCTACACTGTTTGCAGAAAAAGTACGTAAAAATGTCGTAAGTTCGTCTAACGCGCCTACATCACATGTACGGTATATTTTCGTCTTACTCCTAGGCTGTGACGCCACCAGAGCATCAGGCAGTAACAGAGCGTTTTCGATTGTGAGACCAAATCTTGATATTTAATGACTTTTAAGCTTTTATTACAAAAAGCAGCAGATACTTTGGGAAAACATTTACCGTAAATGCTATTTAACCCTGCTGTTCTGTTCACTTTTACTTGACATATATACTGTTCGGGTCAATATGACCCGACATATCAAAATGCTTTAGAAACATAAATTTTGGTACAGTTTTAGCTATCGACATTGTTGTTCTATTCCAGTACCTTGTTAGTAATAATAATAATAATAATAATAATAATAATAATGGTAATAATAATAATAATAACAATGCATACAACTTTATTGAGGGATATTTTTCATTTAAATATGCACATAAATTTGAAACAACAGACAGTTTCCATTACAGGCATTCAACTTAGAAAGCACTACAGTTTTTCCATACTTCTATTCTTATTGTTGACAGTTTAGACGTAAGTATTGACATTTTCTAACAACAGACAGTTGTCATTACAGATATTCATCTTAGAGCACACTACAGTACAGAACACACTACAGTTTTTTTATTACATTCCAACATAGAAAGCACTACAACTTTAGAATCCTCTCTTCTTACTGATTGTAGTTTAGGCACAAGTATTCACATAAATTTGAAACAACAGAATTTTCAATACAATCATCTTATAAAATACTACAGTTCTTTTCTTACTGCTTGCACTGTGGACACAAGTAGGTTACATGTTTCTTGCAAATATGTTTACTACATTTTCCACACACCATGTTTGTTTTATTGTCATTACTTGATGGACAGAACTTACAGCGTGCACGTTTTGTAGATTTTCTTGTTGTTACCGATTCTGACACACCACCCACATCATTCGGGTTTTGGATGCTTGTGACCATTCTCAAAGAATCTTCTGTTCTTGGGAAATGCGTTCTTGATGCAATATGTTCTTTTATCAGTGACTTTCCAAGTTCCTCCAAGAATATTCTCCTTCTAGTCAATTTGCTTGCATTCCAATTAGGGTCAACCGAAATCCACAAAACGTATGCATTATAAGCAGAAACATCAAGAATATTGTAGAAAACTATCATTGGCCACCTATTACTTTTTCGTTTGCATGTATATGTACCTAATAACTGATCAAGCGTGTCTACAGCACCTTTGGTTGAATTATAGTCCAAAATCATTTTTGGCTTCTTATCAGCCCTGTCACTGATTTCCGCATCATGGTGGAGAGTGCTCATAAGTACAACATTCTTGTGTCTCTTAGGAATATAATTAACCACAGTAGTGTCATTTGTGAAGTAAAATGAAGAGCTGTGTACCTCCTTGTTGGTCATTTTGTGTGGAAGCTCCGGCTTATTTTTCCGTATAGTTCCCAACATAGTCAATTTCCTTTTCAGAAGCAGCTGCCCCAAATTGTACGACGTAAAAAAGTTGTCACACGTGATATTCTGACCACGTAACTCAGAAGTGAGATCAGATACCACCCTCATTCCCTGATTTCTTTCTGGTGCCGCTCCACTCACCTTTCCTGTATAAATTTGGGCTTTCAGTACGTATGAAGTTTTGCTGTCACACATGGTCCATATTTTGATCCCATATTTTGCCGGTTTACTTGGGATATACTGCTTGAATGGACAGCGACCTCTAAATGCTACTAACTGCTCGTCAACAGTAACATTTTCTCCTGGATTATACAGTTTAGGAAGGACCTCTACCCACTTCTCCCAAATACTACGAATTGCGGCAAGTTTGTCAGTACGTCGTCTTTCCTCTCTAGTAGATTTCTTGTCAAATCGCAGGACACGTGATATCTTACAGAATGTTTCATGAGACATGGTTGCTCGAAATATGTTTCGCCCAGTATCTTTATCCCACAAACTTTTTGTAGACTCCCCATGAGATCGATATACACCCGCTAGGAGTAAGAGTCCTAAGTATGCATGGAAAACAGAACCATCAATATCTGTCCACTGTTCACCATAAACTCGCTGCCCTTCAATATTTGTCATCTCTATTATTTCATTTTGAAGCGCTGTGTGAAATACTGCTTCAAATGAACATTTTACATCAGATATTCTGCTGACTGCATACCTGGTAACTCCTGGGGTACTCTTGATGATGTTCGAAGCTGGTAGGCGACCATGTTGTGCTGGTGGATGCAACTGCCATTCTATATTCCCATTTTTAGAAAGAAAAGTCTCTACACTATTTTGTATGGGCTGTGGACTGTCGTAACTGTCATCGGAACACTCGCTTTCAGATGCATTGCTGATGTGATCTTCAAACTCAGAAAGTGATCCTTCATCTGGTGAGGCATTTACTATTTCTTCCAACTCACGATCATTCAATGGTCTCATCGCCATGGTGTCACAAGTCAAACTGGGCAGAAACAAAGCATTCCAATTATTGAGAACTGCCAATTATTATTTCCTGGGGAAAGCAACAAACAAGCCCATTGTTGTGAACGCATGGAGCTTTAGGTGATTGTTGAGAGTAAGTTGGAATGATGCAGTCACTATTCCCACACAACACAACAAAAATAATTTTCGCCATTTCCAGATTTTAGAAATAAATACGAGTTACACTAAACATATTTGTGTCGGGTCATTATGACCCGAACATTACATATGCAACTATTACAGTTGAAGCCCAAACTTCTTAAACTTTTTTAAAACCTTTTAAAACACATGCTGCTCATCCATTTTCAGACAAAGTCACAAAGTTTCATAAATATATATTGGTATTTACATAATGTAAAATAACGTTCATATTCGTTTCGGGTCATATAGACCCGAACAGAACAGCAGGGTTAAATGTTACAATCACTCAGAATAAGAAAAAACTGAAGCATATTTTTTAACAGAGAAAAATAACCTATACTCCACTATATAGCCCAACAAAATAATTTCAACGCGAATATCGTTCACAAACTGTGCGAAAAACACACGAAACCTAAAACTCAAACCATTCAAAAAAGACGTAATATTAATAGGAGAAAATAAAACTAAACAAAAAGGAAATTACGTACTAATGATGTACTTGGGTCAAATATCGAATAAAATAAACCACATGTTAAACAAAACACCCGAACAAATAACAATCTAAAACGAAAATTCGATCTGGAAAAACCAAAATCTAGTTTTTTGCCAACTCATGCATATACAAAATTTAGAGTAACGACTGTGCAGAATTCTATATCGGTCAAACGTGAGGAAATTTTAGCATTAGATTCAAATAACTCACAAGAAATTGCAATCAATCACACTTTTACCAGCTTCTCAAAAACAAAACCGCAAAGCAGAACATACCGAAAATACATGACAGGTTCTACAGAGAATACCAAAGGGACATACCATGGACATCTAGGAAGAATTACACACACACACACACACACACACACACACACACACACACACACACACACTCACACACGAAATTATCCAAACGATATCCTTAATGAACAAATCGATCTCAGACACAAAAATTATTTAGAAAATTTGTTTGCATTATTTTGGAAAACGAATGAAAATCACAGTAAACAGAGAACCAAAGATAGCCATTGCTACAAATGATAACAAAATTAAAATAGCAATGAAACGCAACTAACATCACTGACTAACAAAGATTGCACTCTAAACGTAAAGCATCAACGAGAATAAACTGTCATTCCAGCCGTAAAAAATATTTCGCAAAAATATTCTATACAAACAAAACTTGCGTCATTATAGCGATGTAACAACAAAAAGACAGTCAACAATTTATTCACTGTTGCAATATCGGCATCTATTCCAACTAGACCTAAGTATGCTTGCAAGCTGACCTTTCTGTACTGCTTTTATAAACCTAAGTATATTCAACAAAGGTTATACATACAGGTTTACTTGTGAATGGCGGTATAGCCGAAACAAGCTTGTAGTAAAGCAGAAGGACAACTAATTAAACCATTAGCAACTTACCTCGAATTATTCATTACAAAATATCATATTGGGACGATTCTATGCTGAAAAGAAAACAATGGAATTATTTACACAATAAATAAGGATCTCAGATATCATTAAAATCACATTTTGTCATTACAAATCTTATATAGCCTTATGTAACTAACAGTAATTGAAAGTGAGAAGACATAAGTTCCAGTACATCAGTTTTTGCTTTGATTTTGCTTTTTTACTACAAGAGAACCAATGTATTCCCCAGTGTGATATCTTATCATAGAAACGTTGAAAGCATAAGAAATTGAAGCTCCACCAGCAATGTGCGATTGCACATATGCCACAGTAACATTCTTTAATGTGATCGTCATTAGGAAAGGCCACTTCGTTAACGTTCTAAATACTTCGCGCTCTGGCGATAATTTCGCGGCAAATCAAACATATCAAAGCATTTTCTCGAAAGCTGGAGTCTGCAATTGATTACAGATATAAGCATCTATTTTATGAATTCTCAGAAAAGTTGTCCAAGACGAAGCTGGAGAGCATTAAACTTTTTTTCAATTTGATATACACTTTCGCCATTTTGTCTTCAACCAATCAAAAGATATAGAATTTCTAAGATGTACAGCTAGTTTCGATGTTCCTTTAAAAATGAGTATGTTCAGACCAGCAGTAGAGTAAAGCTGGTGTCAGGGCGGTTCGTTAGTATGCGTTGTGTACATTCAGTGCAAATTTTATTGATTTGTCAACCCCTCCCCTTAACCTACTGTTCGGCTAAGTGGTTTATGACCCCCTGGGGACTGATTTATGACCCCATGGGGATAATCGGTCCTTGTGAGAATCGCCCCACTGCTCCCCTTCCCCCCACTCCTCTTGAAACCTCCAACCTTCCCCCCTCCCCCACGCTGATACAAACACACTTTCAGGCCTCAATTATTCTGATAGCCCCCTCCTACTCAATCAATTTGATTGACTAATTAACGAATTAAGTAACCTGTCCCCAACTGGGAAATCCGCAAGCCCTCGCCTCCTTTGGGTCAGTGCTGGAGAGAGAAGATCTCATGACAGGAAATTCTGTTACATGGCAAAGGATATACTGTTTATTTATGAAAGTCAGTTCAAAAGGGTTGGATTTCTCTTGCTCCTCATTCTCTGCTATTTGGGAAGATGCAGGTTTAAACAGATCACTTTTTTCTGATCTTGTAAAAAATACCATAAACATTAACTCACTGTACATAATTACACTGTTACAGTGAGACAGGCCTGCTCACAGTGCTGGCTCGTGTGGTGCACAGACTGGAATTTGCACTAATCACCGAACACAGTGTTAGGTGGCAGCAACCCTTTGATATCTGATACCTGGGAAACCATCTCCACTCTCTCTCAAGTGGTTACATCCTTTTTGTGTATGCATGAACTAATGTGTCCAAACATGCAGGTGGAGGTTTTCATCCCTCCTCAGAATATTGCAATCTGATTGGTTCCCACCAAACTAGCGGGTAGAGCTTGATTCTATACAAACCCTACCCCCCTCCACCCGTGGCCTTATTCTTTTATCATTCGCCGGTGTCTCAGGTCATCTTCAATCTTGTGTGCACGCTACCAGTTTTTATTTAGACAAATGAAGCGATCAGCAGCATCAAGCAGCAGCGGCAATACCAGTGGCGGCAAATGCCTGAGGCAATGGAAATTACCTCATAAGTTAGTATTCAAATCAGAAACTGTAACTTTTTTATCCACTAAGAATTTCATAGTATTAAATACATCTGATCTTATTATATCCACCAAATTGTGGATGAAATGAATGCTGAGGTGCATCAATGGCAGCAGCAGCAACAGCATTTTCAGTAGTTATGTATTTTTCTTTGTATACATGATATTCTGATGTTATTTCGTGGTCAGTCAGTGGGTCTTTGCAGCTGTACATGATTTATAAAATCAGAATCGATAACTGTAACTTTTTCACTAAAAACTTCGTAGTATTGAATACCTGTCGTCTTATTGTTTCAATATATGGCCAACATGTAATTGGTGAGCTGGCTACTGAAAGCCAGCAACACCAGCAGCGTCAGCATTGTGAGTAGTGTAAGGGTCTACGGTTTGCGTACAGCCGTACGGTACGTTAGCACGCGCTCGCCAGCCGACCTGTCTGGAATGCTGACAATTTGCTTGGTCAGTAGACGTGCGTCCGGCCGCACTGCGACGGTGAGTACGCGACTGGCTGCCGTCCACAGCGGGCAGTATTAACTAGCGCGGCCTCGGACGCGAATATGTCTCTTTTCCTTAGCTCACCATGGAGCCTTTCAATACTACCGTAATTAGCTGGTGTTAGGATGTCAGACACAGTGATGATGGGTGCACGTAGCGTGCGTGTTTTATGATCCGCCTTTGTTAATAAAACTGTTTAAACTTACTTCTCGTGTTCGCGTATTGCCGTACCTCAAGGACCCACCGCTTGCAAATCCTGACAGACTATTCTTGTAATCATCACCCGGGGCAACAACACAAACTACCCCCTTATAGAGGTGGTGTCAGCATGGGGATAATTATGGAAAATCTACAGTCCGGAAGAGGCGCAGTACAACATGAACTTCGAGCAGCAGGGACTATGCAGGGACATCCAACGCTGGCATTCAGGTTGGTCTACTCCAGTTTGGCTAGAATACGAAAGGCAGTGATGGATTATTTTACATTGAGTGACTCATTGGCGATAAATTAGACGAAATGTCGCAATCCAATCAGAGTAACGTTTTCGATCTACAAACTGTTATTAATGAACTGCAAGAAGAGATTCGGCAGTTAAAAGCAGAAAGAAGCGAGCGTTACATTCCGAGAGAATTTTCAAATGATAGTTCATGCAGTACAGGTACAACTACATTGAAGAATTTTTCATTATTGCCGTCAGTACCAGTGTTTAGCGGGAAACCCGAAGATGATGTGAAAGTGTTTTTTCGTAAACTTGAAGGTGGCGCCCTGTTAGGATCCTGGACAGATTCCAATAAGCTAGTGGTTGCCAAATTAAGAATTCAGGGAGCAGCACAAGATATCATTGGCGCGAAGCCTACTTGCGTGAAAACAGAAGATTACAATGAGTTTAGAACGATTGTTGTTCAGAGATTTAAACGTTAAAATGCGATCAGAGTTTACAGAGAGCAGCTTCATAGTTTGCGAATGCGACGAGCCGAATCTATCGAGCAGTTTGCCGACAGAATTCGAAACATCAACGCTCAAACGTACGAGTTAGTACAAGATGAAAATGAAAATCGCATTCGGTTGTTCGAAGCCGACCAGAGAGCCTTGGACACATTCATTCATGGGTTGCACGGAGGGGAAGTATGCAAAGCTGTTAGATTGGCGCGATGTAAAACGTTTCAGGAAGCAGTAGAATCAGCTATTGGTTTCGTTGAAGCACTAAGACGACCGAATGAGATGTAGAAACAAGAACGCAGAGTTTTCAACACATCAGTAAAATGCTACAGATGCAATAAGCTGGGTCACAAGCGTAAGGATTGTAAAGAGATTCGAATCTGCTATCATTGCGGGATGCAGGGTCATGTTTCGAGAGCTTGTTGCAACACGAAGAAAGGTAATGCGAACAACAGTCAATCTTCCAGATCTTTAAACGAGTACGGAGACGTACGGGCCACCACTCCGTCCGCCCCTTGCCAGAGACAGTGATTCCTGTTAGTTCCAGCGAAAGTCAGACAGAAAATGACTTCGTGATAGGTGCTATATATCGTGGGAGACTCATAAAACTACTTATTGACACAGGAGCACAGACCTCATTAATGTGTTGTTGCATAGATAAACGGGATAAATTGCAATCACCGTTATTAAAAGTGCGAGGGTTAAACGGAGGAAAGCTACGTAACTATGAAGAAGTTGACGTAGAATTAATTCTTGGCCAAGGCCAAGATGAAGGTGAAAATAAAGATAAATACACAGCAAGGGTGCAAGTAGTTTCAAATAACGAAACGCGTGATGACGGTGTACCTGGATTTGATTTCTTGTCCGCTAACGAGGCAGAGATATTTGTCGCAGACAGAAAGATCAGACTAGGCCGTAGCAACTACAACCTAGGAAATCGTTCTTTAGATCGAACTCAAAGGAGCAGCAATACTGACGTCATGGGAATGGACCGCCCAAACGATGCATCAGTTCAAACCATCCGAGTCGATGTTCAAATTGATCAGCCTCAGCAAATTCCCAAGGGAGCAGGAAAGACAATCTATGTTGAAGTTAAGTCACCCCGATGCAAGGAAGGAACTTTGTTATTAATTGAGCGATCCGAGAAAAGTGAGTTACTGGATCAATGCATTGTTATGTTGCTAGAGGTGTAGGTGTCGCTACAATGGTGAGACAGAATGTTGCAAAAGTCCCGGTTACAATAACGAATAAGAGCAATGAGGATGTTGTTTTGCCACGAGGAACGAAGTGTCGAACGTAAGTAAAAGTGACGTAATACAGATTCCAGATGAGGTATCAAATGCTGCAGTTATAAACATAGATTTTTGTAACAGTACCGCAAAATTGCAACGAGGAGACGAAGTTAATAATGAACTGAAGCGCAAGATTTGGAAGAAGATAGAACATTTGACAGCTGATGAATAGAAGATTTTAGCGCCTGTTTTGTTGGAGTATACAGACTTATTCCGAGAACGTGCAAATTTACCTGTCACTCATTTAGTTCAGCATCGTATTCATACAGGGAATGCAGCCCCAACCACGCAGAAACCTTACCGAATACCATTTAGTCAAAGAAAGTTGGTAGAAGACATGGTTAAAGAACAATTAGAAGCCGGAATTATAAAACCAAGAGATCCTTCAGACCCACCGTGGTGTTCGCCTGTTGTAATTGTAACGGAGAAGTCAATTTCTGGAGAAACACAGTTCCGTTTTTGTGTTGATTACCGATCTATGAATGAATCCTGTGACCACACCCGACATTTACCCCTTACCAAATTTAGTGGAAACCTTGGATTACTTGGGCAGATGTCGAATTTTTTCAGTGTGTGATTTAACAAGTGGTTATCGCCAGTTAACAGTGCATCCAGATGATCAAGCAAAAACTTCATTTGTAACAGCAACAGGAGTATACAAGTATCTTCGTATGCCGTTTGGATTTCGTAATGCACCAGCTACATTTCAGCGCCTGATGGCTTCAGTTTTACGAGGGCCCACCCCAACACAACCACCTGTTTACCTTGATGATGTAATAATTTTTGGTGAAAACATGAAGCAGCATACTGAGAGGCTGCAAGTTGTTTTTGGGCGTATAAGAAGCGCAAATCTGTCTTTATCAGTAGATAAATGTCATTTTGCACAAAGTAAAGCTAACTATCTTGGCCATGTTATAACCAGTGAAGGTGTTCGACCTGATCCAAAATTAATCGAAGATGTAAAGAATTTTCCTGAACCACAGAATTTGAAAGAACTATATTCATTCTTGGGATTGTCAAATTTCTACAAATGATTTATAGCCGGTTATGCGAATATAGGACGTCCAATGACACAGCTACTGAAGAAAGGAGCCACATTTAATTGGTCAGCAGAATGCAAAATGGGAATTGAAGAACTTAAAACTGCTCTAACGACAGCCCCAGTGTTAGCCTATCCGGATTTCAGTAAACCTTTTATTCTTTCAACAGATGCCTCCAATTTTGCCGTAGGTGCAAACTTGTCTCAAGAAGTTGATGGTCATGAACATCCAATCTCATTTGCTTCCAGACAATTGAACAAAGCGAATGTAACTATACTACTACTGAGAAGGAGCTTTGTGCTTTGGTTTTTGGTATAACACATAACAGATGTTTCTTAACAGGAAGAGAATTTACAGTTGTTACAGATCATGCCGCTCTTAAATGGTTATTGAGATTAAAGGATCCAAGCTCCAGATGAACAAGATGGTCATTAAGACTGAGTGAGTACCAATTTAAGGTTATTCACCGACCTGGTAAATAACATGTGAATGCTGATGCAATGAGTCGAAAAGTCAATGTTTGTGTTACAGTGAGTCGACAAGAAGAGTTAAAGGCAGCTCAGGAAGAAGATCCACAATGCAAGTTAAGGAAAATGATCAACGTTTCGTCAAAATAGATGGATTATTGTACAAAATCACTAGTAAAGGAAACCGCCTAGTTATTCCGGAAAGCATGAAAGAGCAAATCATGAGATGGCAACACGATTCTCTATTATCAGGACATTGCGGTAAAAAAGCAACAAACATTAAAATAGCTCAAATGTTTTGGTGGCCGAGCCGCAAAGCTGACGTTTTCGAGTTTGTTTCGCAATGTACACTACTGGCCATAAAAATTGCTACAGCACGAAGATGACGTGCTACAGACGCGTAATTTAACCGACAGGAAGAAGATGCTGTGATATGCAAATGATTAGCTTTTCAGAGCATTCACACAACGTGCTGACATGAGGAAAGTTTCCAACCGATTTCTCATACACAAACAGCAGTTAACCGCCGTTGCCTGGTGAAACGTCGTTGTGATGCCTCGTACAAGGAGGAGAAATGCGTACCATCACGTTTCCGACTTTGATAAAGGTCGGATTGTAGCCTACAGCGATTGCGGTTTATCGTATCGCGACAGTGCTCCTCGCGTTGGTCGAGATCCAATGACTGTTAGCAGAATATAGAATCGGTGGGTTCAGGAGGGTAATACGGAACGCCGTGCTGGATCCCAACGGCCTCGTATCACTAGCAGTCGAGATGACAGGCATCTTATCCGCATGGCTGTAACGGATCGTGCAGCCACGTCTCGATCCCTGAGTCAACAGATAGGGACGTTTGCAAGACAACCACCATCTGCACGAACAGTTCGACGACGTTTGCAACAGCGTGGAATATGAGCTCAGAGACCATGGCTGCGGTTACCCTTGACGCTGCATCACAGACAGGAGCGCCTCCGATGGTGTACTCAACGACGAACCTGGGTGCACGAATGGCAAAACGTCATTTTTTCGGATGAATCCAGGTTCTGTTTACAGTATCATGATGATCGCATCCGTGTTTGGCAACATCGCGGTGAACGTGTATTGGAAGCGTGTATTCGTCATCGCCATACTGGCGTATCACCCGGCGTGATGGTATGGGGTGCCATTGGTTACACGTCTCGGTCACCTCTTGTTCGCACTGACGGCATTTTGAACAGTGGACGTTACATTTCAGATGTGTTACGACCCGTGGCTCTACCCTTCATTCGATCACTGCGAGACCCTACATTTCAGCAGGATAATGCACAACCGCATGTTGCAGGTCCTGTTCGGGCCTTTCTGGACACACAAAATGTTCGACTGCTGCCCTGGCCAGCACATTCTCCAGATCTCTCACCAATTGAAAACGTCTGGTCAATGGTGGCCGAGCAACTGGCTCGTCACAATACGCCAGTCACTACTCTTGATGAACTGTTATATCGTGTTGAAGCTTCATGGACAGCTGTACCTGTACACGCCATCCAAGCTCTGTTTGACTCAATGCCCAGGCGTATCAAGGCCATTATTACGGCCAGAGGTGGTTGTTCTGGGTACTGATTTCTCGGGATCTATGCACCCAAACTGCGTGAAATGTAATCACGTGTCATTTCTAGTATAATATATTTGTCCAATGAATACGCGTTTGTCATCTGCATTTTTTCTTGGTGTAGCAATTTTAATGGCCAGTAGTGCAATTCCTGTAACAGACGGAATAATGTAGGAAAAAGTAGAGCACCATTGCAAGAACTGCCAGGAACAAGTGAACCATTTGAGCGAGTAGGATTAGATGTCGTACGACCGTTGCCTAAGACTACAGATGGAAACAAATATATATTGACGATGTTAGATCATTTCTCTAGATACCTTCTCATGATACCAATACATGATCAGAGCGCTGAGACTACAGCTAAAGTTTTTGTAAAAGAATTGATTCTTAAGTTTGGGTCACCATTAAGTATAATTAGTGATCAAGGAACGAATTTTATGAGTAAATTACTTAAACAGACTTGCAAGTTCACACAAATAACTCAGTTGAGTACTACACCAGCACACCCTGAAGGAAATAGAAGAGCCGAGCGAGTCCACAGAACAATTATTAAAATGGTTAGCCATTGCGTGAGCAGCAAACACTACAATTGGGATGTCTGTTTACCGTACTTGGTAAGTTGTTACAGTGCCAAAATGCTGAGCTCAACTGGCCTAAGTTCATATGAGATCGTCTACGGAAGAAGAATGCATTCACACTTGGACTTTGCACGATCGAGTGCCGGAATCAGCAATGAACACGTGAGGGAGCTAGCACGCAAGCTAAAGGAAGCATGGAGGGGAGTGAAACAGCGGAATCATCAATCCTTTCTTCAGCAAGGAAGACAACACGATCGCCAAGCAGCAGTGCCACAGTATCGAGTTGGAGATCTTGTGTATCTGAGCAACGTGGTGTTAAAGAAGAGTCAAGTCAAGTTTAAGAAGTTTTGGAAAGGACCATATCCAATCTTGGAGGTGTTGTCGCCAGTCACTCTTAAGCTCCAACTGCCTTTTCGTTCGAATGTCGTTCATGTCAATCGTGTAAAGCCATTTCAGGGTAGATTTCCTGTAGTATCGCAAGACGACGAGAACCCACTGATAGGCAGACCTGCTGTTCTCAAACCCAGGAAGCGAGAATCGCGAGGTCTCAGTCCAGACTTCGAGGCCGAGGCATCGCCACGTTCCGAGCGATCCTGCTCCAGACACCCCTACAATCTACGTAAATGTGTGTAGTGTGTGAGAGTGCAATGCGTGTGTTTATTTCAGCCATGTGCTTATGTGGATGTGTTGTGAAAATTTGGTATTGAAGCTATTGCACGAGTGCACAAGTGAAACTAAACCTTTTTATTCCACAGGTTACTCATTTATTTTGTGTTCATTGTTAACTCCAGTATTTAGAACTAATTAACCATGTTCATTTTTGTTCTAATGCTTGCTATGATAGCGTATTCTACTAATGCTGTAGTAATAGTACCACAGAGTACAGGTGTTTTGTTTGAACCACGACCAGACATGGTAGTTTCAACAAGTAATGCAACACTTGTGCTCAAGTACAATCTGAGTGAAATCCAGCAACAATTCAATTCTGTAAAGAAGCAAATTGATCTAATTCGTTATGTTAAGAGTAATGATACAATTTTGGAAATGGGTACAGCTTGGTATAATAACTGGATCACAGCCAAAATGCAGGAACAGTCTACATTTGCTAGTTATGAACAAGAGATTTACTGTTTTTTAAAGCTTTTGCCACACAAAACTCTAGGTATAAACGTGCCTGGTTTGATTTTGGAGGGAGTATCCTTCGTACTGTATTTGTTACTTTAACTAGTCGAGATCTACTGGAAGATAAAATGAAAATACTAGCTCTTGAACAACAATCCAGTACAGATTCAACTAACCTCTCTAATGAAATTGTCGTATTAATGAATATGCAAAGAACCATTACTAACCACACAGGTTTCATTGAACAGATTGTAAAGCAATTTATCTCACATTTCCACGTACTTCATAATGAAACAAACGCAAATATCCAAGAACTATTACAAGGATTAAATGCTGTGAGTGCACACTTAAATTTAAACACTCTTTTGTTAAGGATTACTGATAGTTTATCAGATGCTAGAATTGATGCCCTTGACTTAAGAACAGCCTTAGAAAGTAGTCCAAATGATTGTTTGAGCAGTGTACTACTACATCCAGTACAATTTTTACAGATCCTGCTATCAATTAAACGAAAGCTAGATGCAACATATACTATGATTTGCCCTGTTAACTCTTACAATTTATGCGCTTACTATAAGTTAACCACCACACACTCTTTGATGATTGAAGATGAATTAACTGTTATTCTTTCTATTCCCATTGCTAGATCAAAGCATAATTTTGAAATTTGTAAGGTAGACAGGCAGGTATTCATGTAAAGTATGTACTGAATGATTATCCACTGATCAGCAAGGATCGAAGATATTTTGTGTCCCTAAATGAAAACGATTTGCATGTGTGTAAACGTAGTCATAAGTTAATTCGCCCTCAATCGTCAGTATTCTTAGACAGTAGAGTGTACAGCTGTGAGAAAGAATTGTTTATGAATCATCCCCCAAGAGATGATTGCCCTAGAATTTTAATGCATCTTTATCATCCATTTCGTAAACGATGTTCTGAAGGTATAATTTTCTCATTAAACTCCACTCTTCATGTCACATTTACATGTAAGAACTATGATACACCTGAGCTACCCTTTATACTAAAATTGAACAATAGTGGATTAATCTTCAATGCCACACATTGTGATTTATCATATGAACTATTTGATATGCCTAGTGTGTTGCCAACAACATTTCATGCGACTGGACATTTGCCATTAACTTTATTACAATGATTCATACATATTAACATATGGAAAGCATTCCTTATCAAGTTTTTATGAAGACAATAATTTAAATAAAGACATCCATGAAAATGTAATCTCTTACAATTGTGAGTTAAATTTCATTGAAGCAGCAAATAGAATTAAGTCCTTCGATTCCTCCAGTAATCTTAATGCATACTTGATTGTCAATACTGTATTTTTATTGCTTTTATTAATTTGTCTTTTGTTAACAGCATTTGTCATGTATGAAATTGTCATCTTGAAGGCACGCTTCTCTGTACCGAACGTTACTGTGTCTGCAAATGAAATACATGTTGCAATGCCTTCTGATGCCACAAATGGCGAAATAGATTCATAACGCCTAGGAGGTCGTTTTGAGCCACCTATGGTTGCTCTTTTTCTCTGGGGAGAGTGATGTAAGGGTCTAGGGACTGCGCACAGCTGTACGGTACGTTAGCACGCGCTCGCCAGCCGACCTGTCTGGAATGCTCACAATTTGCTTGGTCAGTAGACGAGCGTCCGGCCGCTTTGCGACGGCGAGTACGCGACTGGCTGCCGGCCGCAGCGGGCAGTATTAACTAGCGCGGCCTCGGACGCGAATATGTCTCTTTTCTTAGCATACCATGGAGCCTTTCAATACGACCGTAATTAGCCGGTGTTAGGATGTCAGACACAGTGATGATGGGTGCACGTAGCGTGCGTGTTTTATGATCCGCCTTTGTTAATAAAACTGTTTAAACTTACTTCTCGTGTTCGCGTATTGCCGTACCTCAAGGACCCACCGCTTGCAAATCCTGACAAACTATTCGTATAATCATCACCCGGGGCAACAACACAAACTACCCCCTTATAGTAGTATATAAATTTTTCTTCTTCATAGTACTGTGTGTACATAATATGTTGCTGTTTGTCAAAAATTTCATTGTACATGTAATATGGTGCATATTCTTTGTTGTTGTAGACGATTTCCTGGAGTGGAAGAGTTGGAGGCATGAGCATATGCCGGATGAACTGGGGAGATGCCAAGGAGCCAGAGTGGAACGGGTAATACGTTCTCATTCTAGGTACAGATAATCTGTGTTCATTCTTTCCTTGCAACCGCAGCAGCTGGCGGTGTCTGGAATGTTATACTTAATTTTCGTTATTCTGTGTTTCTTCTACAGTGGCTGCATCAGGGGAACAGTTTCCAAACTACGCCACAGCGCGGGTACTGGGGGCAGTAAAGAAACAACTGTCTAGTTGAGGTCCAGCGAGGCATGCCTTGCCAACAAGCGCGCTGCTGGTCACCGCATGAGAAGCTGCCCCTGCCGCCACCCCCACACCATCTCCACTCTGCGTCTGTGGGCCACCCTCCCTCTGGCAAGCATATCAGGGCTGCAGCCACAGCAGCAACCAAGCTGCTCGCACTGGCCTCATACAGCAGTGTCTCCTCCTCCTCCTCCTCCTCCTCCTCCTACACATACTCGTCCTCGCCAGTCTCACAAGGTATGGGACATACCCCTCAACGCATCACTGGAAGCACGTTCATCATCCAGTTGTAGTAATATTAGTGTTAGTACTCCTGTGGCAAGCGGCAGTTCTCTCACCCATTCTTTTAGTGAATGGCATCAGATTAGTGACACCATACCACTGTTAGAATACTCAATGACTGCAGACGCCTTTTAGGAGCGAATCTCAATCACTAGAATCACGAATCCAGCACGAGGGTACCATGACCCTCTTGGGTTTCTAAGAGCATCCTATCCTTGGTGGAAATGGAGCTCCCCAAGGTCGTTAATGTTCTGCTGTATCCCGCCATTAAATGCAGTGCAGTGCTCGCATTGAATGTCGCAGACACCCCCCCCCCCCCTTCCAAGTTGCCTCTGGCATTGAAGAGACAAGTTTTCTTTATCTTTCGGTGGGATAACAGTGTGATAATGCAGAGCACATCAATCACTGAGTGGTTTCGTGAATCCACCTGGAGAGCTATACTAGCCCTTTTCTCCAAGATGGAAGTCAGGGAGTCAGCTAAAACACCCATCTGAATACTACACCTGGACATCTGTACTCATTTCTGTGATCTGCTAAATGGAGGATCCAGCTATATCAAGCTCCCTAAGGATATGGCTGGAAAGAGGGCATGTATTAATGTCAAAAATGAAAAGGATCAAACTTGTTTTGCATAGACAATCTTGGCTTGTGAGACAAATATTAAAGAGAATCCAGAATCCACATATCGATGTGGTAGATACCTTGACATTCATAAGTATTATAACTTTGATGGAATGAGTTCCCTATCAAGATCCAGGACATACCTAAATTTGAGGCTCAGAATACCGGAATATCGGTTCATGTTTATGGCCTGGAAAATAAACACAAGTCAGTTGAGCAGAACAAGCATATAGTTGTCGGGCCCCACCATTTCTCAAAATTTGCCAGTGAGCATAAAATGCATGGAAACATGCTCTTATGCTCTGATGAGAAAAATAATTAGAAAGGCAATTATCATTATGTTTGGATCAAAGATATGTTCTGCCTTCTCGCCTCCCAGATGAGTAAATATGAACATAAGTAGCATATTTGCTTAAGGTGTCTGAATTATTTTTCCTCGGACAAGTTATTAGCAGCACATCTAATATATTATGGTTCCAAGGAACCGGTATGTGTTATTGTGCTTACTGAAGAAGACAAACTCATAAAGTTTAATAATGCTCACCATCAGGAGTGATCCCCATTTGTGGTGTATGCCAACTGTGAATGCCTACTCTCTCCTATGAGCTGCTGTGACGGTAAACCTACAACCTCAAATACTGCCTTCACAGAAAAACACATACCATATATGGCTGCATACCAAATTGTCTCATCCTATCATTCAAGTAATGACCACTAAAAATCTTATGTTGCAGATAATCCTGCGGTTTGGCTGCTTGCTGAGCTCGAAAAACTTTCATGGCGGGTTGATAAGCTTTACAGTGTCAACTTTCCGATGACCAAGTCGAAGGAGAATGAAGATTTGCACAGTAACACAGTTGAGCTGCCGTTAGATAGAAAAGTGGAAAATCCTTGTATAGACCATTGTCATCTTATGGGGAAGTTCCATGGCACAGTTCACAGTGCATGCAGTTTGAAGTACCAGTTATCAAGGCATATGACATGCCTGAGAGTGCTGAGAAACGAATGACACCAAGAATTATGCTCCGCTTCCTTGACGTGCTATGTTTTATGCAGCTACCACTCTAGAAATTCATTGAAACTCTGCCTCAGTAGTCAGGAACATCACTTGAGCTGCATTTCCCGGCAAGGAAAAGTTCCAACTTGTGACTAGGAAGGGGGTTTTCCCATATAAGTATCTGGATAGTATGGCAAAACTCACAAAACAATGCTACCCGATATAACTACATTCTCCAGCAATTGTACGGTTGAGGCCATAACAGATGCAGAGTATGATCATGCCATGAATGTCTGCCAGGTATTCAACAGCTCCACTCTAGGAGAGTACGCACGGCTTTATGTGGACACAGACATCTGCTTGCTTGTAGATGTTTTAGAGGGATGCATAACCACATATTCTCTTGTTTCTGCCTTTTATTACACGGCACCTGGGTTGTCTTGGGACGGTACACACAAGGAAATGGAGTGCAGCATTGAATTAATGACCAATGCTAACATGCTTCTTTTTCTTTGTAGTGAGGGATCCATTGAGGACTGTGCCAATGGCAAATAGGCACACCAAGGCAAATAACTCATGGGTGAGTGACAGGTTCAACACATCTTTTGACTGAGTTACATCATATACTTGTGTGTAAATAACTTATATGGGCATGCCATGTTGTGTGGAAAAATTATGGAGGGTATAGCAGATGATTCTGATGTAGAGTATGTGGTGGAAGCAGAACTCACATACCCTATTCATTTGCATGATGTGCATGCCAATTTGCCACTGTGTCCAGAGCAACTAGCTCCACAAGGGGGAATAAGCAGAGATATATTATTCATTATCACAATCTCCAGCAGTGTCTCAACTTAGGGATGGGGCAGGACAGAATCACTCGGGCTATCTCCTTCAAGCAGTCCCCCTGGTTGAAGCAGTATATTGATTTGAATACAAGACAGAGAGCTTCCACGACGTGTGACTTTGAGAACGATATTTATAAATTAATGAATAATCCAATTTTCGGCAAAGAATGGAGAATTTTACGGAATTGCATGAAATTTTGATTAGAACCTAATGGGATGTGCGTTATAGCGCAAGAAAATATATTGCCAGACCAAATTTTAAGCTGTTCACCATATTCAATAAAAACCTTGTTGTTGTGGAGATGGCAAAGACTTTAATAGAGTTTATGAAACCTATTTATGTGGGGATGCCAGACCTATCCAAACACATTTACCCCTTTCATTATGAGATTGCAAAAACTCATTTCTCAAATCCTAAATTATTTTATACAGATACAGATAGCTTCATGTATTGGGTGAAGAACTGCAACCCATATGAAGTAAAGAGGTACCATGGTAATGAATTCAATACGTAGTCAATAATCCTTATGGTATTGTTCCACCGAATAGATTGCTGATTGTGGAGTTTGTAGGTCTCCAATCAAAAATGTATGCATATCGCACATTGGAAGGTGTCACTCAGAGGTGAGTTAAGGGTATGCGTCATATAGCATTGAGAGTCCTCTCTATCAAAGACTATATGCAGTGCCTGTACAGTGGTGTTTACAGTGCTACACAATAGCCGCTGCATGGGGTACAACATAGTATTCGATCGAGAGGACACATTGTGCACACAGTACTCCAGTCTAAAATTGGCCTGTTGCCTCATTACGATAAAAGAATCACTTTTAATGATGGGGCTGAAACTGTACTGTACTCACAGAAGGGGTGGGGGACTCTGGGTGAGAGGCAGGGAGTGTGTGTGTGTGTGTGTGTGTGTGTGTGTGTGGTGTAAATATTTATGTGCGGAATGTGTATTGTGTACACATATTTGTACACACACATGCGGGCGCGCGCACACACACACACACACACACACACACACACACACACACACACACACACAATCACACATACACCCTATGTGTATGTGCTTTGTAAAAAAGCAAAAAAAAATGTTTAAAATGTTAAATACATAAACAATTACTTGTCAACAAAATATTTATTTATTAATACATGACGTATGTGTACTGTTACACACATGTAAATGTATCTACACACCATGTGTGTCATGTAAATAGAATAGTTTTTATGTTTCACTTGACACTAGCTCTCGAAGATTGATTAGTTTTTAAGTGAATATACCTCACAGTCCATCAGAATTACTGTTCAACCTATGCTATTGGGACTGTGGAATTTAGTTACAGTAAAAAATTATCCCCCCCCATTAGTTTTCAGTCTAGATTTATTAAAAAACTGTAAATATTCTCATTCAGTGCTAGTGGAAACAATTGTAAAAAATATTCTCAGCCAGTGTTACCGTTGAGAGATTTTTTTTTCGTAGTTATTAGTAATAGTATATAAGTTGCAAGTATCACTGCATTGAAGTAGCAGAGTCAAATTGTATCTCAAGAACTGAACTGTATCTCAGAAATCAAATTATATGTATGTGAATTGAATGAATGAAGAAAATTCGTTACCATATGCCATTGTTGTTATGTACAAAAAAGCTTATCCCCTATTACAGTGTGTGTATAAAGGATGTGCATGAGACAAATGACGTTACTTTTTCTGAAGATGAGTGCTATTAAGGAGGTGAAGCTTTTAAGCTGGAAGATAACAAAATAAATAGAATGACTTCATGGAATTACACTTATCGTGCAGCATGAATCCTATTATGGGAGCAGGAGGCATGTGACCATGTCCACTTCCAAAGACATATAGCAAATATGTCTAAAATTATATGTCCTGTGCTTGAAGAAAATCACATACATAGGTTCTGGGCAAAACTGTATGCTATCATAGTGGGAACAAGTGAAATCATTTTAAAAAAGTACATATATTATGGGGTAAAAATTTGTTTATTTCTTATCCAACTTAAAATAAATTTTATATTTTGACAAGCAGACACAGCAACACTTGTTTTCACACGTCTTCTTCTTGAGTCAATGGAGAGCAGGACACCCACAGAATTTCATGTCTTGAATAGCAACAAACTTGAAGATTCAACACTTCTCTTCGATCTTCTCCTTCCACTTCACGTAGATGATGGTACCTTTGTGGTCGAATAATCAAAATGAGGTCACCATATCTTTATGCGGTATACCAGGATCATCCCAGTGAATTCCATGGTACAAATGTGTTAACCACTTCGCACACTTCACACCCTCAAAAGACGTCAGTGATGCAATGTTTGTTGAGAGTGTGTCTATTATTTCAGTACCTTCTGTGTGCACTATGAATGCAACATCTTTAAATATGAACTGTCTGTGCTCTTCATCATGGTAACCCTGAGCGTCTGCAATGAAGTTCACCCCTTGATATATCACTGTGGAATGCTGTGGGTATGGTGCAGCAGCTGCTCGTTTGTACAGCTCATTGACAACACTGGTGAGTGGGCAGCAGTTAATCATGTGGTCATGTAGAACTAGAGCGTACACTGCAGTGTGTTTCGAGAAATCTGCCGAAGATTCAAATGCAATTCGTGCATCTATAGGTCCAGATTTAATTGTCTCTTTCTGTTTCGAGCAGTCTGTTACGATGATTGGTGCCAGCTCCTTGAATTTCTGAGGACTGAGTAGACATCCTTCCTCTTCATAGTATGAAGCAGGGAACCCTGCATACATGTCATATGCTAGGCTGTGTACATTGCCATGCCACTGCAGGTGTAAATTATCATATGGGTAGAATTCAGAGTTCAGGTAGACTCAGGCATTAGTTAACTTACAATTATCAAATTCGGTGGAGTCAGTTTGTTATATTCCCTCTTCTATTGGTCTGAAACGCAAGTATGATGGACCTGGGCATCTCCAGCTGAGCAGAGGTTTTAATAGACCATGTTTGTCTGCTTGCAGTTGGTAGCACTGGGTACTCGAAAACTTCCCATGAACAGAAAGATAACAGTAGAAATACAGCGGCATTCAAAACTTTTAAAAGCTTAAAACGCTGCTCATCTGATACTGTGATGTGTGGCATTTTCCATATTATTTTGTTGATGGTGATCTTGTTCTCCTCTTGAGCTCCTTGAATATTTGAGTTCTTATCTGTTGCGCTCCATACCAGAATAAGTTCCTGTTTAGCATTTGTAACAATTCATCGCATTTCCTCAAAGTATCCCATAAGCAGTTTTAAAGGTATACACACAGTAAATCTCTTGTATTCTTCCACTATTCTATCTGCTGGCACATGTATGAACCATCCAGAAATTTCTAAATCTTCAAGTCCGATGGAGAAACGAAGACATATGTTTTAAGAGCTGATATTATGTATACATCGCGTGTACAGTCAATCTCGATCCCGCTAAGTTCATATCATATCTCATGAAACAGAACTGCTAAAGGTTCGATGCCACTGTAGAGGTACCATCCCTTTTTGTAAATGATCCACAAAGATATATGAAACTCTAGCACGGGGGGCGGGGCGTCTTGCTGTTGGATGACAATCCTAATTTCATCGTTGTTGTTAAACGTGGTTGATGAATATAAGGTTTATGGGAGAAGCATTCCTGGCATATAATACTCTCGTCATATTACACCATGCTAGTTATATTGAGTGATGTCACTGTACAGCTTCAGACACTCTGATTTAAGAAACTCTTATTTTGCATACATTATCACCGTGATGTTCTGTTGTGAAGTATCACGCTGCACATTGTGCACTTTGATTTTATACCTTTCGCCCATCCTGTCGTCGTTGACAACACAGGTCTGCTGCGATCCTTTAGTGGCTGAAGCACGCAACTGGGGCTTCCGGTCTGGCAAGTTAAAGGCTGCCGATTCTGCCTCCAACACGTCCCAGCTGGTTGAAAGCGGCTGCCGCCACTTCTGGATCTCTGCACGTTCAATGTCACTGCTAGTTCTGCTTTAGATGTAGCCATACAATGATCTCCTTGCCGCGAAAATCGAGAAGCTGATTATCCTGATCCACAACATGCAGCTCCAGGTAGTCCCAAGCCTTAACTGTTACTGGGAGATAAATAGCATTGGTAGGGGTGTCAACGACCTTAGACCCTGTTCCCACTGATGGGAAGAATCCGTAAATTGTATGAATCAATCTGTTGTTGAGATAAGAGTGTGCTAAGTGTCACTCGATACGGATTGTACTGACAGGGAGTATAGCCACTGCCTGGTCGGATCTGTAGAATTTATTAGGACCCTTCTTCAAAACCAGTCCTTTTGTGAAACCCAGTAGCCGTCCTATTGATCCTTTCTGGTTAAAGTAAACGATTGCACTCTATGTCTTTATTTCAGATTTAAGTGTATTAATGTTTGCACGTAGTGCAGTCCTGTTTCCAGACCATTTTAAAACCTCGTTTATATCGTCAATATCGTATGAACCAGGATCTATTTCCACAAATTCTTTACCACCATTAATTTCTAGATGAAGTTTACTGCCAGCTTCCGAGATATTCTGAATGCTGTTGTAAGTCTCCAGTCCAATCAGCGCAATACTTCACACCCTGTTGCTTCAAATCAATCGATGAGAAGTAATTCGCGCATAATACTGACGATGGTTCTTTTAAAGGAGAGTATATGACATTGCATCTGAACCTTGACTGACAGTTGGATGCTTAATGCACTTCCTTATGAAGGAAGATGCTGCGCAGATTCCCACTTAAGTAGGTATTAAGGCCTTGTTAGCGATGAAAATCATAGAACACTCGCCTTCTGTCGGTGAAGTATCGTTGTAGCTGTTCTGGCGGCTGCAAGTCTCCAAATGAGTCGAAATAGTAGACGTTAGCTGTAATTTTCTTAATATACACCACTCAGTGGGTTCCCAGTCCCCCAGCAACATCCAAATTCACAGTTCCACGTTCTCCGTATTTCCACAGTCTTTGATGATGTATCCCACAT
The DNA here is from genome assembly GCF_023864345.2 of Schistocerca serialis cubense. Taxonomy (NCBI): domain Eukaryota; kingdom Metazoa; phylum Arthropoda; class Insecta; order Orthoptera; family Acrididae; genus Schistocerca; species Schistocerca serialis. The sequence continues at coordinate 642,804,622 of NC_064640.1, forward strand.
GAACACACCACGCTTTCATTTACTTATGAAGAGGCCTAGTAAGTTCCTGTATGCCCTCAGTTATAGTCTTTTTCCACTGTCTGGCAATAGCCGCAGCACCACCAGCCTGTGAACCCATCGCCGAGAAACCTGCGAGGGCAGGAATGAGAAAGGGGATAAAAGTCTTGTGTATTGGTAGAACCAGGGTGCTTTAACTGGCCCTTTATGCTTCAGCGCACTTTTAGCTGCACAGATCGCTGACAGGATACAGTTTTTTAATCAGTCCTGCCATGTCTTCTTCTTCTTCTTCAATGGTTTCTTCTTATTCTTCTTCTTCTTCAGTGCACGACGTGCATCATCCATAACTTGCTTGAAACTCATCAGCCCTAAGCCAAACTTAATTTTACCACACATGGTTTTACCGACTACAAATGCTCCATTGCTTTGTCCTATACCAATATCCCTTCTCACACGTATTGCCTTTGCTTTATCAGTTAAAATTCGATCTGCAGCATGACATCATGTTAGAACATTGTTTCGTATATGCAGTGCCATGTTCCAAATATACCTTGCAAAGCGGGTTAATCCCATGAGCCAAACGTTTTTTAAGCTTTGTACAAGGTCCACAATAATTATACCCCAGAATGTGCAATTTGATGAGATGTTTGTGGTGAATACAACCGCCTCCTATAGTAAGTCTCCTGGCACACATTATGCTGGTTATGCTCTGTGCACCCCATTACAGGGTGTTACAAAAAGGTACGGTCAAACTTTCAGGAAACATTCCTCACACACAAATAAAGAAAAGATGTTAATGTGGACATGTGTCCGGAAACGCTTAATTTCCATGTTAGAGCTCATTTTAGTTTCGTCAGTATGTACTGTACTTCCTCGATTCACCGTCAGTTGGCCGAATTGAAGGAAGGTAGAACATGTGCCTTTACAAATACGACACAACATGTGGTTCATGCACGATGGAGCTCCTGCACATTTCAGTCGAAGTGTTCGTACGCTTCTCAACAACAGATTTGGTGACCGATGGATTGGTAGAGGCGGACCAATTCCATGGCTTCCACGCTCTCCTGACCTCAACCCTCTCGACTTTCATTTATGGGGGCCTTTGAAAGCTCTTGTCTACACAACCCCGGTACCAAATGTACAGACTCTTCGTGCTCGTATTGTGGACGGCTGTGATACAATACGCCATTCTCCAGGGCTGCATCAGGGATTCCAAGCGACGGAGGGTGGATGCATGTATCCTCGCTAACGGAGGACATCTTGAACATTTCCTGTAACAAAGTGTTTGAAGTCACGCTGGTACGTCCTGTTGCTGTGTCTTTCCTTTCCATGATTAATGTGATTTGAAGAGAAATAGTAAAATGAGCTCTAACATGGAAAGTAAGCGTTTCCGAACACATGTCCACATAACATATTTTCTTTCTTTGTGTGTGAGGAATGTTTCCTGAAAGTTTGGCCGTACATTTTTGTAACACCCTGTATATAGCAAATCGTCAACATCAACCCAAAAACTTGTGTAGCTCAGATGGTAGAGCACTTGCCCGCGAAAGGCAAAGGTCCCGAGTTCGAGTCTCGCTCCGGCACACAGTTTTAATCTGCCAGGAAGTTTCATATCAGCGCACACTCCGCAACAGAGTGAAAATCTCATTCTGGATCAATCCAGCTGTTTTGTGTTGTGGGACAACCAAGACATTTAACTAGTGCTCTGTTCTCTCTGCGTCTCATGACATGCTCTGTGAGGAACAAGTGTGGGTCTGAGATCTTCTGCATATCCTCAGTAGCCGGTCGCGGTGGTCTAGCGGTTCTAGGCGCGCAGTCCGGAACCGCGCGACTGCTACGGTCGCAGGTTCGAATCCTGCCTCGGGCATGGATGTGTGTGATGTCCTTAGGTTAGTTAGGTTTAAGTAGTTCTAAGTTCTAGGGGACTGATGACCACAGATGTTAAGTCCCATAGTGCTCAGAGCCATTTGAACCATATCCTCAGTATAAAATAATCCCAAAATTTCAATGCTATCCTTTAAGATGTAAGTTATCGGATTTGTTCTCTGTACTGTGGAAACTGTGGATATCTCACTAGACCAGTTTTGGGGGGTACGACTTCTCAAATGCTGTCTTGTGTTTTGAGATACATACCGAATCACCCACATTAAATTTCTGTTTACTTGGATCCAGTATTTTAATACAATAGCACACCATCTCAATGAGTACATTATCACTAACATCGACTGTTCTCATTTTTATTGTGCTATGTTTGGTTCGATTATACTGTGCAGTTTTTCCTAGGGCGATATCTGTCCATTTCTCTGAGCTACGAAGACTGAAACGCATCCACAGCTGACCTTTTATTGTTCTGTTCAGATGTTCCACGATACTCGCCTTCTGGTGGGTGAATGTTGAGTAGTGATGTATTCCATACCGCTACATCACAGTCTTGAAAAACATATTATAAAACTCTCCACCGCGTTCTGTTTGGTGGTTATCAGGGCATCGATTCACCCCTGACTGCAACAAACGCTCAAACACATGTGCAACATTTCTCCCCGTTTTTGTTTTAACTGGTAATGACCAGGAAAATTTGGAGTTTGTATCAATAACCATTAAAATATATTTTAATAGATTATTCTCATGTGAAAATTCCCTCATATCTAAAATATGAGCCTGTGAAACACAGTGCGTTGAAGGATTTTTGAGAAGTGTAGCATTGGCTGTCAAAAACTAGAATCAAACTTAGTTAAAGTAGTAAAAATGATGTCTTGCGGGTTGAAAATCGTAACGAACATTCAGCATGTTTAGCATCACCAAATATTGATACTAACACGCCTATGTTATTATGTCATGTGGCTTTTACTAAGAGCTATGCAACTGAACATAACTGATTATTCAGAACCTAACATAGTAACAAATTTCATTTCGTTGTCAACAGCTTTCATTGTTCCACAACGAAACAAATGTTAAATGAACCATTGTAGTCTTTAAAATATTTTGACTTTTCTTATCTTAGTGTTATGGCTCATTTTCTTGGGTACAAGGTCTTTGACCAGATATAGGACATATTTAAATTGAACACTACTTAACGTGAAAAACTCATGGAAATTTTTTCATTGTTTAATAAATGATGATTGATAAATGCTATAAAGAAAACTTTGCCAGACCTTGTCCTAAAGTGGAGATGTGTTTCAGATTTGCCGTTATGTAACAGATGTAATACAATGTCTTTATCATTTTCTTCCAGTAAGAGGTACGTTAATAAACTGTAACCACTCAGTTTGAGAAACATCCATGAACTGCCTACCACTGAGCTGCAGGTTGCTTGCGACTGGCATACTCAGGCAGTGTATTCAGTGCCAGCTCCCCCATATAAAATACTTAAACTTCTATTTTCTCCGTACTGTAGAGAGAGATGGCTCTCATTCCAGCTTTGAAACTAATTTCAATATATTAGTTGCATTTAGTACGTAGCAGTGTTTCGTCTAAAATGCACCAAACGCAGAGAAATCAACTACCACGTTTTCGCATCAAACCCTTCAAATTATATGCAATAGGTTACTTGGAAATTAAATATCACAATATCTATGACTAATATTGAAAAATTAGAACATCATCATCAAGCTGTGATGTGAAGCAGTAAGATACGAAAAAATCAATTTAATGTGAATTAGTTTCCTCAGAATCGATTGAAAAGTACTTTATTGCGAAGAAAATGTGCAAATCTGAAGCAAGTGATTTTTAATTTTTTAAAGGAAAACGAAATCTTCTACCGAAAGACCAACTCAAGAAGTAGATATTGCTTTGCTTCATTTACATATGGTATTTTTTACAACAAGAAAATCAGAAAACTCGTTTTTTTGTCATGTACTGCTTCCAGCTGCAACCCACAGCTGCTTCATGGGAACCACTTGTTAATGTTTCTGCCATGAACATCAGTCAGACTGCAAAGACTACAATGGCAAACTTTGTCTTTGTAACTGTACTTTAAACTATACTTTATTTCATTTGCACTAAAGACTATCTACAGCAAAAACCAACATTAGGTAACGACAAATATTGTCATTTATCATGGAGAATACATATTTTCATATGTAAATTGGTGTATCTTTTTCTGAAGCTGAGGCAGCTTTGGTCCTGAGAATGGTAAGCGGGAACTATGGAAAATCACATTTGTCTAACAGGAATTTGACCATGGCTTTACCTGTAAACTATGTGGAAACTGCTAAACAGATTTCAACAAATATCACAGATTCCTAGAACATGGTGTCATACAGCCAGAAGTATGCTGAATGCCTTACTGATGTTTACTATGTAGGGAAAAAAGTCTGGAAACCTACCTAGAGCTTGTCCAATCCATTCCATGTAGAATCAGTGGTGTATTGGGGGCAAAAAGTGTACCAACACGCTTTTAAGCAGATAGTTATAATGGTTTGGTTCATCTGTATTGATACATTTGAAGTGTATACCTTGATCTCAACTGCATGATAATCAGCCACACCTTTAGATTCCTTGATTGCCTCCAAAGTCATGTGACTATGCTGCAAATTAAAGTTTGCCAGTAAGTGTCCAATATACACTCCTGGAAATTGAAATAAGAACACCGTGAATTCATTGTCCCAGGAAGGGGAAACTTTATTGACACATTCCTGGGGTCAGATACATCACATGATCACACTGACAGAACCACAGGCACATAGACACAGGCAACAGAGCATGCACAATGTCGGCACTAGTACACTGTATATCCACCTTTCGCAGCAATGCAGGCTGCTATTCTCCCATGGAGACGATCGTAGAGATGCTGGATGTAGTCCTGTGGAACGGCTTGCCATGCCATTTCCACCTGGCGCCTCAGTTGGACCAGCGTTCGTGCTGGACGTGCAGACCGCGTGAGACGACGCTTCATCCAGTCCCAAACATGCTCAATGGGGGACAGATCCGGAGATCTTGCTGGCCAGGGTAGTTGACGTACACCTTCTAGAGCACGTTGGGTGGCACGGGATACATGCGGACGTGCATTGTCCTGTTGGAACAGCAAGTTCCCTTGCCGGTCTAGGAATGGTAGAACGATGGGTTCGATGACGGTTTGGATGAACCGTGCACTATTCAGTGTCCCCTCGACGATCACCAGTGGTGTACGGCCAGTGTAGGAGATCGCTCCCCACACCATGATGCCGGGTGTTGGCCCTGTGTGCCTCGGTCGTATGCAGTCCTGATTGTGGCGCTCACCTGCACGGCGCCAAACACGCATACGACCATCATTGGCACCAAGGCAGAAGCGACTCTCATCGCTGAAGACGACACGTCTCCATTCGTCCCTCCATTCACGCCTGTCGCGACACCACTGGAGGTGGGCTGCACGATGTTGGGGCGTGAGCGGAAGACGGCCTAACGGTGTGCGGGACCGTAGCCCAGCTTCATGGAGACGGTTGCGAATGGTCCTCGCCGATACCCCAGGAGCAACAGTGTCCCTAATTTGCTGGGAAGTGGCGGTGCGGTCCCCTACGGCACTGCGTAGGATCCTACGGTCTTGGCGTGCATCCGTGCGTCGCTGCGGTCCGGTCCCAGGTCGACGGGCACGTGCACCTTCCGTCGACCACTGGCGACAACATCGATGTACTGTGGAGACCTCACGCCCCACGTGTTGAGCAATTCGGCGGTACGTCCACCCGGCCTCCCGCATGCCCACTATACGCCCTCGCTCAAAGTCCGTCAACTGCACATACGGTTCACGTCCACGCTGTCGCGGCATGCTACCAGTGTTAAAGACTGCGATGGAGCTCCGTATGCCACGGCAAACTGGCTGACACTGACGGCGGCGGTGCACAAATGCTGCGCAGCTAGCGCCATTCGACGGCCAACACCGCGGTTCCTGGTGTGTCCGCTGTGCCGTGCGTGTGATCATTGCTTGTACAGCCCTCTCGCGATGTCTGGAGCAAGTATGGTGGGTCTGACACACCGGTGTCAATGTGTTCTTTTTTCCATTTCCAGGAGTGTATTTTGAATATCATTACCTTGCTAGTTCAGACAGATCCACTTTAAAAAGTATCGTACATCTTGTATCCACTGTTAACAGGCAGTATTTCACGTAAAGAGGCAGAAACTGCTACATTTGTTGACGAAGTCACATTAGCTTGCAGTGTGGAAAGAAGTCGAGTGGAGGCAGCCAGCTGAAGAAAATGAATCTCAATGTCTGTCTGTCCTGGTGTGTGCTGCCCCATCAGTGGCTCTGGCAGACCTTGCCCATCACAGATGCATCAGTTCACAGACTGCAGACGCCCTACCTCTTAACCAATTAAATAATCAAACACTTCTATCCTATCCAACAACACAATGTTTTTGCAATAGAAATAACTCCAATAACCATTACAGACACATCATCACAGTGTTAGACTAAGCACAATCACAGTGGCCAGTGCCAGGTGACATCACAAAGTTGCCCGTGGTGGGAATAGTCTGCACCACCACATGTGTGGCTCACCTCATCTCACTACATATATGCTGCCAGAGCAGCAGAGCATCACGATGTGTTCAGACACCAGCTGCTAGATGAATTGGAGTTGCAGCAGTCAGCAGCAGTCTGGTGCAGCTGACATAGCGTTCTCAGTGCATGATATAGTGCAACTGTCCTGGCACGTGCTGTCTCTCCTGTGACCCTGGTGGACCTTGCCGATAGTGGGCGCATTAGTTTGTGGACTGCAGATGTCACTCTTAAGAATTTTTTTAAATGAGTAAATAAAACCATTCCTAGCCCACTACACAATGGCGATGGTGCAATGGGGTAATTATTTAAACATATTAGGTCAACTTAGTACAAATGCACTGCTTCCATTCTAAACTTAGCATAATTGGTCTAGTTCCAACGTCTTGATTTTTTTTTTTTAAATTTCCCATCATTTTCAACTTAGTGGCAATCTCGGAATTTTACATTTCCCGCCAGTTTAAAGTAGATGACTTTCGCCATCTAGGATTTTATACGTAGGACAAGTGGCCTACTTCCGCCATCTTGGATTGTGGTGTCAGAGGGTTCGGGAGAGGAGTTTCGGCGAAATGTGGTAAAGTTGTATGACATCATTGGGTGATGTCATTGGGTGACATCAGCAATATGACAACAGTGTAGGCAATTCCATATGTATTGAACATGCTTCCCAGAACTTTTATGGTCACTTCAGCTGTGATGAACCTCATGCTAGACGTGCATGTGATACTGGACAAGTTGTCCACAACTTGGAACCATATTGTCACACTCCCATTGATGCTGCCAGATCAGCCACAGTAACTAATCCAGTGGTGGTGCTGACTGGTTCCGCGCATGCACAGGGACCACCTTCTCAATTTCTGTAATGGTTCTCGGTTAGCCTAGTCCTTCAGTCCTACCATATCCCACTGTGACCACTGAGGCAACTATAGGACTTGTTGGTGGAGGTGCTCTGGAATGACCATCATGTAGTCTGCCAATTCAGTAGCCAGCAGGACTATATCACACAATGTGTCAAATGAATGGCGCAGTGAGAGGGTGTCTGTAGGAAGAAACTAAACCCAATCCTGCTGGATTTAAGTAGGGACAGGTCATAAGACTGGGTCCTCAACAGTGACAGCCGCCACTCCTCTTGCTGTTCAAATGTGTGTGAAATCTTATGGGACTTAACTGCTAAGGTCATAAGTCCCTAAGCTTACATACTACTTAAGATAAATTATCCTAAGGACAAACACGCACACCCATGCCCGAGGGAGGAATCGAAACTCCACCGGGAGCAGCCGCACAGTCCATGACTGCAGTGCTTAAGACCGCTCGGCTAATCCCGCGCGGCCCTCTGGCTGTCAGAGAAAAATTATCCAGTAACAGTTGTAAATCTACTGTTGTTGTTATTATTATTATAGACTCTTTATTGTTTGTGAATAATTAATGTGTGCTGCCATTAATGTTTTTGATACATATGCATGTTCTGTGCCGTCCTCATTTTTGTGCGAAAGCAAGGCGCCGAGGTGTGGGCGTCGCGGGGGGGGGGGGGGGGGGGTGCCCCAATCTTCGCATAAGAGGAATAGTTGATCAGTGAGACCGCTGCTCCGGTATCCACCTGCATCTGCAGCGGCCGACCGTTGACCTGAACGTCGATCATTAGCTTGGAAGATCCCGAAGACTGCACCTGGTTGACATCCATGGGTATAGGCCCCCGACGGTCATTGGCTGGATGAGGAGGGGGCTGCCGAAATCGGCAGACCGAATTGACATATCCGTTACGGGTACACGCTGCACAATATGCCCACCTGTCAGGGCAGTCTTCCCTTGCATGGTTCATAAAGCATCCCGGGCAAGACAGCAGCCGGAGGGGCTGGCGGCGCTGGCGAAGGCGCGGGGGCCTCCGTGCACTGACGGTCTCCGCCGGACCCGCAGAGCCGTCCGAGGGCGCAAATTCCTGGACAGGGCGGCTGCAGAACAGGATGGCCGGCGCCGGTCATCTGACGGAACGGCGGCAACGTCTTCGACCTCCGCCAACGATGAAACGGGCTCCGAGGCGTCGTGGTCGCGGAGGGCCTCCACTTCCGCCCAGGATTCCAAACGCTTGTCGCCGTCGTAGGGACTTCGTACTTGAATGCTACATCAATGATCTGGTCCAGAGTAGGATCGTCGAGTCGGAGGGCGTCGCGCCGGAAAGCCACGTCAGGGGCGGCCTGGATAATGTGGTCGCGGACCATCTCGTCCGCGTAGGATTCTTTGGACACTCGTGCGTTGAAGTGACATTTCCGTCTGAGACCTTGCATTTCCGCTGCCCACTGGCGATAGGATTGGCCATCCTTCTTGCGACACTGGTAAAATTCGACACAGACAGCCAACACGTGAAACCATCGTCGATAGTAAGCCGCGAGAACCTCACAAATCTGGGACAAAGTTAAAGAATCCGGAGGTCGAGGTTGGAGTTTCGTCAAGAAAACATACACTTTGGACTGGTTCCAGGACAAAAAGTAGGAACGACGGGCAGCCTCCTGGACAACCTGGTGGATTTGAAAATGGTGCTGGAGCCGCTTCTCGTATGTTTCCCTGTCTTCAGCATCCTCGTTGAAAGCGGGAAACGGCGCGGGCGGCGAAACCGGGCGGTTTTGCAAGAGTCCCGTAAATAAACGTTCCTGTGTATCCTGAGAGTTCTTGCAAAACTGTTGAAAACCTTGTAGTAAGTCGTGCACACTTGGGACCAGTTGCTGAAGGACAACTTCCGCCATGAGAAAGACACACACAGGCACCAACTCGTCGCCACTTGTGTTGTGACTGACAATTCGCAATTTTTCACAAACACAACTTTTATTGATACACGTTCACAAGGTTGATGACTGAACAACAAACGAAAGGTAACAATAACGATGCCAGTAAAAGTCTCCTAATTTATGTACGCAAAAGTTCACTTCTAATTTTCTACAAAGGTTCATGGTAACACACACACACACACACACACACACACTAGTAACAGTCCAATTCACAGACGAAGACGTAATCTTCAACGGTCGCAGTACACGAGGTCGACATCCGGTGTGAACTGAACTTCGGGGCTAGTTCTAGCCCTTAAACAGCTGTCTCCAGCAAATCAGGTTTTGGCGTAGTGATGCTTCCTGCAGGCCCTGGCTCGAGCTCCCCTGCAGGAAGTAGTGCTCGGAATGTCTGTTTCCATTATCTTGTATGTAAATAGCCAGTGTTTACCGTGGTGCTTTTGGTACACCTTGGGCATAGACAACCTCGTCCTCTGTGGTGTAATACGGGTTGCCGGCCCTCAGGGGCTACCTTGGCTCCGGTATAACAGAACATTTTGCAACCAGGCCTATGAAGTTCACAGACCACCATCTCTATTATTATTCAATAATGCGTCTTTTTCAAAGCTCAGAGATGTTCGATATTATTTCATTCATATGAGGTGTATTCACTGCTGCCATTAATGCAATGAGTAGCCATAGTTGGTCTATGATTTAATTAGGATCATTGTAATGTATATACTCCAGAGGTAATGTGTTCGCCTTTTCATGCTGAATGTGAGTGCTTGGTCTTTACTATGTTCACTCCTAACGGTGGTCTAAAAACGTTAATGTATTTCCTACTGTTTGGGATTTATAATCATCATTTCAAAGTGTTGTCCCACCTATGTGCATTAGTCATATTGAATACTAGCTGAGAAACCTGGTGTAGCCTGAATATTTACTTATTTTAATCTTCTGTTGGTCCATCTCCTCCTCCCTCCTCTCTCTGTCCATCTTCTCCTTCCCCCTCTCTCCACCCATCTACTTTCCCTCTCCCTACCCATCCCTTCTCTCTTTATCCACCTATCTTCCCTCCTCTCTATCCATCTCCCCGTCCCTGTCAATCACCTCCCCCTCTCCCTGTCCATCTCCACCACCCCCTATCTCTGTCCACCTCCTCTACCTCAGCTCTCAGTGCACCACCTCCTTCCTTCTCTTTGTTAATCACCTCCCCCCCTCTCTTTCTAACTCACCTTCTCCCCCCTCTCTCTGTTAATCACCTCCTCCCCCTCTCTCTGCTACCACCTGCTCTCCTTTTTCTGATCATCTACTCCTTCCCCTCTCCCTTTTCATCTCCTCCCCATTCCTTTCTGTGTCCATCTCCTTCTGTCCCCTCTCTCTGTCCAACTCCTCCTCTTTCCTTTCTCTGTCCATTTTCTCCTCTTTCTCACATACGGTTTCCACAAAGTTTTTCACATCCCCCTAGGTGAATACCAGGCTGGTCCCCACGTCTCGCCTCAGTTACACGCCTCGCAGACATTTGAAACACGGTGGCACTATTTCCTGGTTTACACTAGACGCAGACAGCTGGGGTACACTAATTCCGTCCCGGAGGGTATGGGGTGGCGGAAGGAAGGGCATCCGGCCACTCCTTAAAATTCACCATTCCAAGTCCGTACTTAACCCTGCAGATGCGGGACAAAGGCAGTAGCGAAAGAAGAAGACGGTTTCAGGAGAAAACATATACATTGTTGTTTAAAAAAATATAACATATAGACTATGTCTGTCTGAATGTAAGTAGAGTATCGTGTAACAATTTGAAGTAAAAGTGTCAAGGACTTTTCGAGATTTTTGCTAACAACGTTTTCCCTTTATATATTAGATACATATTTGTATATTATACTCTGTTCGTCATAAGAATAAATCTGATGTAAACAAACATAAACGCGATAATTGGTCAGAGGCCGTAGCACACGTATACAGGTATTGTTATTGCTGTGTCGTCCAAACAAGATACAGCCAGGGCAAAAGTACCACAGGCACAAAGATGCGAGCTGGTGCCAGTGCCATAGAGACTCATATGACCGGACGACCAGGGACAGAAGCCTACTCGGAAGATAGAAGAGCAGTTCTCACCCACGTTGTTATAGATCATCGTTCAGGGCGGACCTGGACATGGAACGTCGTTTAGTGAACTCTTAGAAAGAAACAGACGGTTGTAAATTGCATTTGCTATGTACTGTGAAATTTACCTACGATTGTATGCACTTTGCCATTGAGGGCCATTTTTTGTTACATTACATGCAGTGTTACAGACTTCATCATTCGATAAGTCACAAAAGTAAGTAAACCTTTTTAACTCATTTGTGTGATTGTTACTAATTTGTTGGAGTAGTGTAGGACCTTCGTTCTCCTATCTTGTTATCTCAGCCTGGGGCATAGCTGTGTAGCAGTGGCAGGAAGAAATTGTCTTAACGGTGTACTGCACCAGAAGCCGTTTCACGAACTCACAAACTCGGCTTACCGTAACAACAGAGGCAACTCGGCCTCCACAGCAGTTGCGACGAACCGCTTTACAAAACTTACGTTCTTGGAAGTAGATCCTACTCTGTGGCAGGTGTTGTGTAAGAGCACAAGAGCACGGAACACCGAACTTTTCAAACCTTGCAGATTTATTGGTTATCTTTCTTTGAATGTTAAACGTAATGTAGATGCGGTCATCTGAGATACACAGCACTAAGCCTATCGCGCTATGCTACATCGATACTCCGTGAAACTTGGGATCAGGATCGCGAGCACGCCTTCAGGTTTACATGTTTCGATTAACTTTGGCGCATGCACAACTGGCGTGACGTAATTGCCTTACAGGCCAAATACATACGGATCTGATAAACAACATGCACGGTTCACGGCGTGCACAGCTAGCCCTTGCCACTCAACTACCGTTTTACGTCAATGCCACCATTTGGCAGCACACCGCAGCAGACTTTTATCTCCATTCGCTTGGCATAAATCCCTCTAGGTGACTGCACACTCCTCAGATCTATAAATTCACTCAATATATACTAAAATTAGATCGGATATCAGTAACCGTTATAGTTGAACTGATAGAAAAATCTATTTTGAGGAATCTGGAATGAGATATAGTATATTGAAGTTTGGATCTTATCATACAGTAATGCATTTTAGGTGCTGAGAAACATAAAGCACATCATAGTCGATTGTGAGACTGTAGCATTTATTCATGCTTCTGATATCTGTTGATCTTATGGTGGGTCAGGTTTATCTGTGCCGTAGGCCCACATTTTATATACGAACATTCACGAAAAGCTGTCTTCCTGGTTTCTCTAAAATGCACATCAGTGTGGGAATGAAGAACGTGTGTGTTGTAGGCCATTATGGTTCTCAGCACTCATTTGAATTCCCCATTTTGGTAGACAGTACTACTTGAATTTGATTATTTCCAGCCGGCCGCTGTGGTCGAGCGGTTCTAGGCGCTTCAGTCCAGAACCGCGCTGCTTCTACGGTCGCAGGTTCGAATCCTGCCTCGGGCATGGATGTGTGTGATGTCCTTAGATTATTTAGGTTTAAGTAAAACTTCCTGACAGATGAAAACTGTGTGCCGGACCGAGACTCGAACTCGGGACCTTTGCCTTTCGTGGGCAAGTGCACGACTCACGACCCGTCCTACCAGCTTCAATTCTGCCAGTACCTCGTCTCCTACCTTCCAAACTTCACAGAAGCTCTTCGGAATTTTGCCAATACATCGTTTCCTACCTTCCAAGCTTCACAAAAGCTGTTCGGAAGAGCTTCTGTGAAGTTTGGAAGGTAGGAGACGAGGTACTGGCAGAATTGAAGCTGTGAGGACGGGTCGTGAGTCGTACTTGGGTAGCTCAGTTGGTAGAGCACTTGCCCACGAAAGGCAAAGGTCCTGAGTTCGAGTCTCGGTCCGGCACACAGTTTTAATCTATCAGGAAGTTTCATTCAGCGCACACTCCGCTGCAAAGTGAAAATCTCATTCTAGGTTTAAGTAGTTCTAAGTCTAGGGGACTGATGACCTCAGATGTTAAGTCTCATAGTGCTTAGAGCCATTTAACCATTTAATTATTTGCACAAACGGCAGTTTGTGGTTGGAGTTGGTTGTTTATTGTGCAGGAATCGGCTTTCGTGTGCAGTGTCAACGTGAACTCTGTTGAATCTATTTTAAGTGCGAATAGAAAAGAAAATTACCGGGAAAAGTTTAGCCGCAAAAGAATTAGAGTCTACCAGATCAGATCCGTCTACTGAGAAGTGTCAAATCAAATAAGCGTGACTACAAGCGACTAGTTAACAAAGATGTGTATAATAAGTGTAAGATGTTGTGTGGGTGCAACGTAAGAATGTCTGATTTTCAACCCAGAAGTTGTACATTTGTCAAAAAAATAAATAAAAAAGCATGAAAACTCCCACTTACACAAAAGTGCGAAACGAAGAGTAGCGAAAGGTTAAACATTATTTCGTTCTTTCCCTAAACTGTAGCCGGCCGAAGTGGCCGTGCGGTTAAAGGCGCTGCAGTCTGGAACCGCAAGACCGCTACGGTCGCAGGTTCGAATCCTGCCTCGGGCATGGATGTTTGTGATGTCCTTAGGTTAGTTAGGTTTACCTAGTTCTAAGTTCTAGGGGACTGATGACCTCAGCAGTTGAGTCCCATAGTGCTCAGAGCCATTTGAACCAACCCTAAACTGTAGTTAATTATGTACAAAACAACAAAATTCCACAAAAACAATTCTTTTTCAGAGAAGTTATGCATATTGTTATTATTATTATTATTATTGTTATTGGCAATGGCTGTACTTGTATACACATGTTGATAACATAGCTGTTATACAGCAGACGCTATTAATCTCAGACTCTCATATTTATCTAAATCTAAAAGTTTGTGAACACCGAGGATGTATACTCACGAGCCACCACTGGTGCTACTTAGATATCTCATTACTAAGTTACATTAAATTAAACTTTACGATATTATAATGTATTAACAGCCATCAACGTTTTTATTAATCAGGTTTTAACTATGCAGTTTTTATTTCAAAAATCGTGTATAGTCACAGTCTCTGTACTGCTCTGATTGTCGCGCTGTTAATATGCAGTATGAAAATGGGTGAAGCCGCTTCCTGCTCCGTAGTGAAAGACGCGTGTGGAACACGTTTAAAAATTGCCGGGGAATAGATTGTTCTTAATGTTTCTCATAAATTTACAGAAAAAATCGGTTGTGAAGTTTGCCGAGGGACTTGATTTGATACAGTTGTGAGAAAAATACGCATTGGATATGTAGCGGAATCGGTGGCGTAGTAGGGTGATAATCTGGTGCAGCTCATGCATCCCTGGTTTGAGTCTCGCCTTAGTGATCCTTTTTTTAGTTCAATTTGAAATACCTACATCTCGTAATTATAAGAATCATCAGCATTTTTTTATGAATAATGCACGTCTGTTTGTTTCTAATTACATATTGCACGCGAAATTCCTATTTTCATTTCAAATATAAATTCTTAATTATCGGTATTTTATGAATATGCATATTCAGCAAGCAGTAAAGGAAACAAAAGAAAAATTTGGAGTAGGTATTAAAATCAATGGAGAAGAAATAAAAACTATGAGGTTTGCCGATGAAATTGTAATTCTGTCAGAGTCAGCAAAGGACCTGGAAGAGCAGTTCAACGGAATGGGCAGTGTCTTGAAAGACGGATATAAGATGAACATCAGCAAAAGCAAAACGAGGATAATGGAATGTAGTCTAATTAAATCAGGTGATGCTAAGGGAATTAGATTAGGAAATGAGACACTTAAAGTAGTAGATGAGTTCTGCTATTTGGGGAGCAAGATAACTCATGACTGTCGAAGAAGAGAGGATATAAAATGTAGACTAGAAACGGCAAGAAAAGTGTTTCTGAAGAAGAGAACTTCCTTAACATAGAGTATAGATTTAAGTGCCAGGATGTCATTTCTGAAAGTACTTGTATGGAGTGTAGCCATGTATGGATGTGAAACATGGACGATAAATAGTTGAGACAAGAAGAGAACAGAAGCTTTCGAAATGTGGTGCTACAGAAGAATGCTGAGGATTAGATGGGTATATCACTAACTAATGAGTAGATACTGAATAGACTCGGAGAGAAGAGGAATTTGTGGCACAACTTGACTAGAAGAAGGGATCGGTATGTAGGACACGTGCTGCGGCATCAGGGGATCACCAGTTTAGTGATGGAGAGAGGCGTGAAGGGTAAAAATCGTAGAAGGAGACCAAGAGATGAATACACTAAGCAGATTCAGAAGGATGTAGGTTGCAGTAGTTACTCGGAGATGAAGAAGCTTGCACAGGACAGATTGGCATGGAGAGCTGCATCAAACCAGTCTCTGAACTGAAGACCACAACAACAACATGAAAGATTGTTAATAAAGGTTGCTTAATTTAAGAAAACGTAACAATTTAATTTTTAGGACAAAAATGAAAGCCAAATACTCTTTATTTGTACTATATCCATTGTTTCATACCAAAGATGTAGTCTCACACGAACCAAAGAGATACTGTCGTAGAAACATGAAAAACAGTCATTTTCACAGCGTCGAGCATACCACACAAATGCTGCATTTTTACATCTGCCATCGTAGCATCACAATATTAACCCAACAGAACTGATTTGGCAGCGCGGGGTAGCCGCCCGGTCTAAGGCTTCTTGTCACGGGCCGCGCGGCTCCCCCCGTCGGAGATTTGAGTCCTCCCTCGGGCATGGGTGTGTGTGTCGTCTTTAGCGTAAGTTAGTATAAGTAGTGTGTAAGCTTATGGACCTATGACCTCAGTAGTTTGGTCCCATAAGACCTTACCACAAATTTCCAAAATTTCCAGAACTGATCTGGAACCAAGTTAAGGGATTTTTTGCGAGAAATACAAGACCGTTATGCTGCTAGACGTACTGGAACTAACGCACGCTGCTTTTTCACATATCACTGACGAACACTGGCGGAATATAAAACGACACGTCATAAAAGAAGAGCAGAAAATGCAGCGCCAGGGTGGTTATCAACTAGTTATCAACGTAGCAGTTGACAGTTCCAGAACTGAAATGTATTTCTCGTATTCGGATAAGGAAGGAACGAAGAGATTACCAGACGACTGACTGTAATTAACACCTTCAGTGGCGCCAGTATTCAACAACAGCGCGAAATCCGTGCAGTATGCGTTTGCAACACATACAGTTCGCTCAAAAAAATTGCCCTGTGTTTAAGTTAGGAATTTTCATCACTCTTGTTTGTAATCAGAATAAGTGGTTTAATGTTTACATCAGGTTTATTCTAATGATGAACACAGTTTACATACAGGGTGGCCAGAAAGACACTGAAAAGGGTGTAAGGGTATTGCAGGGAGGGTTGTGCTGAGAAATAATCGTCAAGAAAAACATTCGATACGTTGCGCCTTTCGCAAGTTACTTAGTATTGGAATTAGCCAATCAGGTCGCTGCGCCCGCAAATTCAAACACCCTGCCTGACACAA
Organism: Schistocerca serialis cubense; assembly: GCF_023864345.2. Lineage (NCBI taxonomy): Eukaryota > Metazoa > Arthropoda > Insecta > Orthoptera > Acrididae > Schistocerca > Schistocerca serialis. Next base: position 642,821,360 of record NC_064640.1, read on the forward strand.
TTAGTTTTAGTTGATCCATAGTGTAGACGACAGAGCACGCGACTATTCAGCCCTTGGCTTGGGTTCGACCCTCACCATCGTTCAATTGTTGTACCGATATCTTTTTTGGTTTTAGGAAACCAAACGAAGAACACGTTTGCTGTCACTGTCTCTGGCAGGCCGCTTTAACTTGCGCGTGCAGCAACCTGATTGGCTAATTTCAATGCTAATTAACTCGAAAATTATGCAACGTATCGAATTTTTTTTAACAAATATTTCTCAGCACAAGCTACCCTACAATACCCTTAAAATCTTTCCACAATATTTCTGACCACCCCGTATATTTAAAAAATATGCAGCCACTGTCTGTTCGAATGTTTATTAGAGTATCACGTAAAAATTAAAAAGAAATTGGTCGTGAACATTTCGAGATTTTTGCTTACTACGTCTCCCTGTTATGGATTACATATACACTCCTGGAAATGGGAAAAAGAACACATTGACACCGGTGTGTCAGACCCACCATACTTGCTCCGGACACTGCGAGAGGGCTGTACAAGCAATGATCACACGCACGGCACAGCGGACACACCAGGAACCGCGGTTTGGCCGTCGAATGGCGCTAGCTGCGCAGCATTTGTGCACCGCCGCCGTCAGTGTCAGCCAGTTTGCCGTGGCATACGGAGCTCCATCGCAGTCTTTAACACTGGTAGCATGCCGCGACAGCGTGGACGTGAACCGTATGTGCAGTTGACGGACTTTGAGCGAGGGCGTATAGTGGGCATGCGGGAGGCCGGGTGGCCGTACCGCCGAATTGCTCAACACGTGGGGCGTGAGGTCTCCACAGTACATCGATGTTGTCGCCAGTGGTCGGCGGAAGGTGCACGTGCCCGTCGACCTGGGACCGGACCGCAGCGACGCACGGATGCACGCCAAGACCGTAGGATCCTACGCAGTGCCGTAGGGGACCGCACCGCCACTTCCCAGCAAATTAGGGACACTGTTGCTCCTGGGGTATCGGCGAGGACCATTCGCAACCGTCTCCATGAAGCTGGGCTACGGTCCCGCACACCGTTAGGCCGTCTTCCGCTCACGCCCCAACATCGTGCAGCCCGCCTCCAGTGGTGTCGCGACAGGCGTGAATGGAGGGACGAATGGAGACGTGTCGTCTTCAGCGATGAGAGTCGCTTCTGCCTTGGTGCCAATGATGGTCGTATGCGTGTTTGGCGCCGTGCAGGTGAGCCCCACAATCAGGACTGCATACGACCGAGGCACACAGGGCCAACACCCAGCATCATGGTGTGGGGAGCGATCTCCTACACTGGCCGTACACCACTGGTGATCGTCGAGGGGACACTGAATAGTGCACGGTACATCCAAACCGTCATCGAACCCATCGTTCTACCATTCCTAGACCGGCAAGGGAACTTGCTGTTCCAACAGGACAATGCACGTCCGCATGTATCCCGTGCCACCCAACGTGCTCTAGAAGGTGTGAGTCAACTACCCTGGCCAGCAAGATCTCCGGATCTGTCCCCCATTGAGCATTTTTGGGACTGGATGAAGCGTCGTCTCACGCGGTCTGCACGTCCAGCACGAACGCTGGTCCAACTGAGTCGCCAGGTGGAAATGGCATGGCAAGCCGTTCCACAGGAATACATCCAGCATCTCTGCGATCGTCTCCATGGGAGAATAGCAGCCTGCATTGCTGCGAAAGGTGGATATACACTGTACTAGTGCCGACATTGTGCATGCTCTGTTGCCTGTGTCTATGTGCCTGTGGTTCTGTCAGTGTGATCATGTGATGTATCTGACCCCAGGAATGTGTCAATAAAGTTTCCCCTTCCTGGGACAATGAATTCACGGTGTTCTTATTTTAATTTCCAGGAGTGTATATTCACTTACCGTATACACATAAAATATATAGCCTATGTCCATTGAGAAGTTTATTAGAGTATCGTGTGAAAGTCTGAATATATATTTAGCCTATGTCTGTCCGAATGTTTATTAAAGTATCGCGTAAAATTTGAAGTAAACCGGTCAAGAACTTTTCGAGAGTTTTGGTAACAACATTAAACTACAACTTGTCTTTATAGTATATACAAGGGTGGTTGGGAAAGTTCTCAGAACGGAATAGAAAAAAAGTATTTACATCCCTGAAACGGTTTTTAGTTTTCTGTGTAGTCTCCTTGTAAATTAATGCACTTGGTCCAACGATGTTCCAGTACCTTGATACCATCTCCAAAATGAGTTTCCTCCAGGCCTACAAAATAGTTGTCAACTCCGGCTATCAATTCTTTGTTTGGAATGAATCTTCATCCACCAAGAAAAATTTTCAGTTTTGGGAAGAGACGGAAGTCTCACGGAGCAGTATCAGGTGAATAAGGCGGGAGTGGAAACAATTCATACCTTAGTTCGTGTAATTTTGCCATGGCGACGGCATATGTGTGGGGGGCGTGCATTGTCTTGATGGAAGATGACTTTCTTCCTTCGCTAAACCTGGCCTTTTTTCGCGTATATTTTGTTGCAATTTGTCGAGGAGGTTAGCATAGTATTTTCCAGCAATTGTTTGCCCAGTCGGGAGATAATCTACAAACAGAATCCCCTTCGCATCCCAGAACACTGATGCCATTATTGTCTTTGCTTTCTTTGGTGGCAGAGAATCAGCATGTTTCCACTGCTTTGACTGTTGTTTTGTCTCTGGGGTATAGCATTGCACACAAGTTTCATACGTCACAAACCGGTGCAAAAAGTCTTGTTCGTTTCTCTTAAAACAGGCCAAACATTGTTCCGATATGTCCATCCTCATGCGTTTTTGATCCAGCATCAAGGGTCACAGCACCCATCTTGCTGATAATTTTTTAATTTCTGATTCTTCAGTTAAAATGTGATATACCCTTTCAGATGAGATCTGGAAAGCATGAGTAATTTCATGCACTTTCTATCGGCGATCTTCCGTGACCATTTTGTGCACTTTTGCAATGATTTCTGGAACAGTGACACATCTTGGCCAACCACAGCGCAGATCATCATCTAAGATCTCCCGACCAAATTTAATTTCATTTGTTCACTTGGCGACAGTTGAATATGAAGGAGCAGAGTCTCCCAGTGTATTCTGGAAATCGGCATGAATGTCCTTTGCTTTCATACCTTTCTTTACATACTCAATCACTGCACGAATCTCGATTTTTTCCATCTTCGTAAATCACTACACAGGAACAACAACAGAGCCACGTCGCCGCCCCAGCTCTCTTCCAAGAGCACTGACATGACACGTGTTTACATGGAACAGTCCAATGAATATCACGTGAACAAATCGTTGCGCTAGCGCTGACCTCTCGTGGTGATTCCGAGAACTTTTCAAACCACCCTCGTACACTAGCGAATCCGGCAGTACTTTGGAATTCCAGAAATTTGTCTGGGAAAGGTATAATCGTCCTAATCTCCTTCTCCCTCCTCTCTCTGTCCATCTCCTCCTCTCCCCTTCTCTCTGTCTTTCTCCCCCTCTTCCCCCTCTCTTTGTCCATCACCTCCTCCTCCCCCCCTCTGTCCATTTCCTCCTCCCCTACAATCTCTCTCCATCTCCTCCCCATCCTTCTCTCTGTCCATCTCCTTCTTTCCCTATCTCTGTCCGTTTTATCCCACTAACCATCTCTGTCCATCTCCTCTGCCTTCATCTCCCTGACCTTGGGCCTTATTTATTGTTACTGCAAACGAAACCTCGATTGGAAATGGAAGTCCCTTAAAATGAATAGGTAAATCAATTGGAATCATTGGTATATGGGGTACAAGAGATACCTTCAACTGCTGGATCTGTGACGATAGTAACTTCAACGACAGTATTTCTCATAGTTTTAATCTGTGAATGGGTAGAATTTCAAAGTTTCGAATGATACATATTCAATAGTAGTATTCCAGTCACAAGTCGTTAAGCCATAATTACAACTTTCTGCTTTCCTCTTAAAACTGACTGCAAAGAAGGAAACATAACAGCTGTTGAGTATACAATTTTTGTTTAAAATTATATATAAGGAAGAAAAATATATGTGGAAGAAACAGCTTGTAAAAGCTTTAAATGCTCTGCCATTTAAGTCAAAACTGACTGCGAGAAAGAAAACGATACAGCACATTTTTACAGCATGGCGTTTTCTTCCTCGCCTTCGGTTTTAACAGATAAACTGTACATTGTTGTTTAAAAAGATATATAGCCCATGTCCCTCAGAATGTTTAGTAGATTATCTTGTAGAAATATGAAGTAAACTGGTCAAGAACTTATTAGATATTTTTTCTAACAACGTTTCCATTTTATATATTAAATCTATATTTATGTGTAGCATGTATTTAAAAACTATACATCCAGAGTCAGTCTGTATGTTCATTAGAGCATCGGGTAAAAATTTGAAATAAAGTGGTGAAGAACATTTCGAGAATTTTACTCACATCATTTCCCCTTTGTGTATTCCATGTATATTAATGTTTCGAGATTTTTGGTAACAACATTAAACTATGACTTTTCTTTTTATAGCAGTATAGATTTCAGATAGATTTCTTCTCTTTCAGCATATACTTCTGGGGGTTCGAAGTTTTTAAGAGTATTAGCACTACCATTGCAGGTGTCTGCTCAAATTCCCTGTCTCCTATGTGGATGGTGTCCTTCGTTAACTGCATAGGTAGATTTCCCAGCATATACAACTGCTCTCGACTGATCCCTATATGTCGTAATTAACATGCTAGCAAGACTGTGACAGTTGATGACATCACTGATAGAATACACTTCTTTGCTCACTTCTTCTTCTTCTCCTTCTCCTCCTCCGCCTCCTCCTCCTCCTCCTCCTCCTCCTCCTCTTCTTCTTCCTCGTCCACTTTACCACCATCTGATGATGCCACCATGTATGAGAGCTGTTTAATACTTCCTTTTATGGGTCTAACTGTTTCAGAGAGATACTGGTCACGATCCAGCTGTCCCAGTTTTAAGAGACGCAGTTTGCGACAAATGGCTTTCCGCGCCTCTATCACTTTGCATTTTGTCGGCATTCTATCGCATACTCATCATACTTCGAGGTAGTACACATTTTATGTACTCTAGGGAGCTAGTTTGGTAATGGGGTGTTCGCCTTCTTAACGTTTCTATCCAGATTCATGCTGATGGACTCTTTCATTCATCTCCCCCACCAGGGACTCGTATACTTTGATTTTCATAGCTATTCCCTTGATAAACCCATCCAGTTCCATTAATCATGCACTGACACCTCCACTGACTGTTTCAATTTTTCCCACTGCATGTCGCTGGGTTCTACCATTCAGCTCTTAATCTTTCATAACTGCTGCCTTGACAATGCCATCCAGTTCCGTTAACTGTTTATTGATTGCATGCTCACCTCACTGTATCCTGTAATTCAGCTGAAATTCGCCTTTTTTAGCCACAGCCTTGACACTGCTCTCCAATTCCATTAATGTTGCACTAATTACCTCGATTTTTCTCTCAATGTATAAACGTGTGTTTGGCTTGTGCCTCCTCCCATTGGGGTGAGCACACTGCATCTGTGCGAATTTGTCCATAGCCTACAATGTACTGACAGGGTTACGTTTTGGACACTGCCTTTCTGTAGAACCTCATTGATATTTCTTCTGTATCGGCCCTCATTCAAATTCCTAGTTTTATCAATAACTAGAAAGCCATTTTGCAAGTTATTCCAGCAATGTACACATATGGTGACGAATTCATTGAATGACATTTCGGTTCAAAAAATTCAAATGGATCTCAGCGCTGTGAGACTCAACATCTGAAGTAATCAGTCCCCTAGAACTTAGAACTTTTAAACCTAACTAACCGAAGGACATCACACACATCCATGCCCGAGGCAGGATTCGAACCTGCGACCGTAGCGGTCGTGCGGTTCCAGACTGAAGCGCCTTGAGCCGCTCGGCCACACCGACCGGCCATTTCGATTCCTAGACGTGCTTGGTATATACGCTTTAAATTCATAGTGTCCTGTTTGAAAGCTGGAATAAGGTTCACATTAGCTCAGACCAACTGCGTAGAGAGACTTGAGTATGTCTGGCTCAAATAAAATGTATCAACTTGCATATGGCGACCAAAGTAAAAATATTTCCAGATCTCATCCTGGTATTCCGCTACGATGTCGTCAAATATGAATATGCTATTTGGCTTCACTTTTTCAGGGGGTGGAATATCACTGCTTTCGGTGAATATCTGGTATGTTACTCTTTTAGTGCCATGCAGTATCTCCCGCAGTGGCTGATATTTTGGGTGAAAGAGAGTTTTTGAAAAAAATACATACAGACTCGAAGAAGATCCCATCAGGCTGTGTTAACAGTGTTAGATTAGTCTTCCCACAACCTGAGGGTCATATAGTAAAAGCACTTACGTTGTCAGGAAACAATGAGCCATCCTTCTCATTCATCTTCTTGCGAATTCCAAGATCATCGTTGCAGTACCACTAGGTTACCACAAGACTCTCATTAAGGGTTTGTTTCACCCACACCGTCATGATGATGGCTAGATACTCACATTGACACACAGGGAATTTTACAAAGCACTCACACACACACACACACACACACACACACACACACACACACACGTAGCTCTTAAACTTTTTTCACTAATAAACACTTACGTATTATAGGGTGTGTGAACAGACTTAAATACGATCACAGTTATGCGTCTATATCTGGCACACTTGGTTCATGCATTTCTACCTCCATTCCGACGCAACATGAATCATACAATTCAGTGACGATTTCTTCCGATGGACACAGAGTTTTGCGTGCAGACTCCAACAGTTTACTACTGACTTCATTCCAAAATTTCATGTACAATCGATCTCAGTGCAATTTAGTTCCTGAAGCAGAAAGGTGAACGTGTTACATTTGCGTCACAACATCGATGCAGGGTCTCCGTACTTCTTGGCAAATAACCCTTCTAAGTATGGGAAGATGCTGCTTGGAATTATTAACATATACTGGTGCTGAATGAGAATCCTAATCTCGGTATTAAACATCGCCATAGCAACGGGCTTGAAAGAGAAATACTCCTGACTGAATTGGAGCTGTTGTATTTAGTGACGTCATTGCGTGGTTTCAAGACCTTAGAATTAAGGAACTTGTAATTCTCCCATGTTATCACGTCGTTTTTCCGCTGTAAAGTGATGTACTGACAGCTGTGCGCATCGGTTTTATGGCTTACATCCATACAGCTTCAAGTAGAGATGTATAACGACCTCTTCGGCATGAAAACCAACTAAATTCCCATGATGATCTACAGTATTCAACCGGAAATGGCCTAATGTCTTGACCATCTGTGGAAGATAGATCGTGTTGTGTAGCACCTTAATCATCTTATATCCTGGTCTTAATGTAGGGAAGAATCTGTAGATTGTATGAATCAGTCTGTAGTTGAGATACGAATTCATTGCACTCGACATGGGTCATACCAACTGGTGGTATATCCATAAGTTGTGCTGACTTGTAAAATTTATTGGATTTCTTCTCCAAAACTTGACTCTTGAGAAACCAAGTAGTGATCCTATTGGCGCTTCCCGATTAAAATATATATTGTCTGTTTTTTCGTATTTATCTCCATTCTAAATGTATTAATTTTCACACATAACTCAAACCCATCTACAGATTGTTTTATAAACTGATCTAAATTGTCCGTATCGTATGAGCCAGGCGGTATTTCCACAACTTAACCACTTCCTAGATGTAGTTTACCTTCAACCTCAGTGACTTTAGAAACACTGTTACAGGTTTTCTGGCCGTTCAATGTAATACTCCATTCCCTCTTCTTTAGATCAATTGACGGGAAGTAATTCGCACTTGTAACTGATGATTGTTAATTTACTTCTAGAGTGTACGTCATCATATCTAAACCTTGACTGACACAGTGATGTACATGCTGCTTGTTTTTGTGCAGTCATCAGGAGAAGCATGAGGCAGAAATATGCACAGAGATATCTACTGAAGCCTTGGTAGCATCGAAAATTGTAGAATACATGATTGCACTTAAATTAACGGCGAAATTCTTCTGGTGGGCAAAATCACCATATTATTCAAAGTAGTATACATTAGTTCTGTTTTTTTTAACATACGCAACCCAGTGAGTTCCAAATCCTCCTGCAACATCTAGGTTCACAATCCCACATTCTTTGCATTTCCACGTTATCTTCAGCAGTGTATTCCACAGAAGCACTCCATGAAATCTCAGGATATGAAATTTTTTGACGAATTTAAGCAGATCTGTATTTGTAACAGGTCTATCAGGTCGTACAGCTACGAGCTTTTTTATGAACAGCCCAAGCTCTTTCCCGCATGGTTTTAAATAAAGCCCTTTCCCAATAGTGACAGATTCTATCATCCTGTTATATCTTTTCACCTCCTTCAGTTGCCCTTCCATGCTATGTGCGGTCTTGACTGTATAGGCTATGGCTGCCAGCCCTCCACCTAAAGTGTCAATAGCTGATAATCCGTAGTAATGGGGTAATTCCACCAGATATCGTAGATTCTGGTAGGGCCCTAGACATTTTACCCATCTTCTTCTTACTCCTTTCCACATCAGGTCACTTTTAGCTACTGATAACGATGATTGGCTGCAATTTTTTCTATACATTCTACAGGTTTCGTGTTCTGCTTCTCAAGAGGGTGATGAGCAGTACCCATAACTTGATGGAAATTTATTCCAGTATCCATAAAATACATTGCCCTATGCTGATGTCACCTGTACGTATTTGCTTGTCCTTGCCAGCTGAAATTCTATCTGCACGTGACTTCTGCTAAACCTTTATTTGCAGTGGATACTAAATCATGTTCCTTGTAGATCATGTCCAGCAGATTAATTCCATTACTGCCACATGCCAGCTGCTTCTCCAGCTTTGTTCCAGGTCTGCTATAGTTACATCCAGGGATATGTAATTCAGCTTGCATGCTGTTGAGAATACTACCGACATCATATGTGATGCATATCCTATTTGACACGTTATACTGCTGCATGCCTTGAGGATTTGCACATTTTATTATATACCACGTCTTTAGCATCCACCCAGCTCTTGTGCGATAATGGAAGGCACAGCCATTTAACTAGAGCCTTGTTCCCTAGACATCTTATGACATGCGGTATGATAAAGATTTCAGCTTTAGAGTTTTCCTGTAACTGCTCTATGTAAAAGCTCCTACAAATTGCTTCACCTTCACCATCCTTTAAGGTAAAAGTTTTTGGGTTTGCTTGTTGCACTTTGGAATTTGGAAATATCTCTGTGGACCTGTTCGGTAGATAAGATTTCTTAAACATTGTCATGTACTCGTATTTTGAAATTTGTAGAAAATCACCTAATTAAATTTCTGCTTGCATGGATTCCCCATTTTAATATAGTTGTATGCTGCATTTAGAAGCTCAATATCATGGACATCTGTAAGTTTCATTTTTATAATATGATGTTTAGTTATTTTTGGGAGAATATCTAGCCATTCGTATGATCCTCAGATACTAAACCTCATCTACATATGGTTCTTTATCATTCTGTTCAATCACTCCATATTGCCCACCTTCATGTGGGTGAAAGTTGAGTGGTGATGTATTCCATACTGATCCATTACAGTCTTAAAATACCTGTTGTAGAATTCGCCTCCATGTTTACTTTCAATGTTGTCTGTGTAACAATTTGTCCCCATCTGCAGCAGTTGTTCAAGCACCCATATAACTTCCTTCCCAGTCTTTACTTTCACAGGTAGGATCTAGGTGAATCTGGAATCTATAACTATTGAAATATATTTGAAACCTCTAATCTCTCATGAATACTACTTTACATCTGTGATCTCTGACAGCCACAAGTCACTCAAAGCCCTTATAAAAATATACGGGATTTACGTGCATTTGTAGAGTTCTAGGACCACTATTTCTATAGTTATTCGATAATGTGTCTTTCTTGAAGCTTTGAAATGATTAATATAATTTCTTTCGCGTGATCAGTATTCCCTGCAGCGGCTGATGCCGTGGTCAGTTGTAACTGTTCTATTATTTTCTTAGGGTCATCATAGAACAAGTACTGTAGATGTCGATTGTTCATTCTTTTATGCTGAATGCCAATACCTTCACCTGCACTACGTAGAGCCTCTAACACAGGTCTGAGCTACTTGAGCTTTTATTCATCCTTCTGGGGTGTTGTAATATTTCCACATACACTTGTATCTTCTTTGGTAAGTACTTACCATGGTCCAAAGTTTTTAAGAATATTAGATCCACTAAACCTGGAATTCTTTCAAATACCTCATCCTCAACCTGTATTGGATACTTGGTTAAATGTGTAGGATGCTTTCGCAGCATATACAATGTATCTTGCTGATCATGTATGTTCTACGTACTTTGTTAACACTGTGATGGTTAATGCAATCGGTAATAGCATATTCTTCTTATTCTTCTTCTCTTCCTCCTATTCTACTTGTATCCACTGTGTACGAGAGCTGTTTATGACTTTCAGTTGCTGACTTAACGGGTCTGAGCTACTTGAGCTTTTATTCATCCTTCTGGGGTGTTGTAATATTTCCACATACACTTGTATCTTCTTTGGTAAGTACTTACCATGGTCCAAAGTTTTTAAGAATATTAGATCCACTAAACCTGGAATTCTTTCAAATACCTCATCCTCAACCTGTATTGGATACTTGGTTAAATGTGTAGGATGCTTTCGCAGCATATACAAAGTATCTTGCTGATCATGTATGTTCTACGTACTTTGTTAACACTGTGATGGTTAATGCAATCGGTAATAGCATATTCTTCTTATTCTTCTTCTCTTCCTCCTATTCTACTTGTATCCACTGTGTACGAGAGCTGTTTATGACTTTCAGTTGCTGACTTAACGGGTCTGAGCTACTTGAGCTTTTATTCATCCTTCTGGGGTGTTGTAATATTTCCACATACACTTGTATCTTCTTTGGTAAGTACTTACCATGGTCCAAAGTTTTTAAGAATATTAGATCCACTAAACCTGGAATTCTTTCAAATACCTCATCCTCAACCTGTATTGGATACTTGGTTAAATGTGTAGGATGCTTTCGCAGCATATACAATGTATCTTGCTGATCATGTATGTTCTACGTACTTTGTTAACACTGTGATGGTTAATGCAATCGGTAATAGCATATTCTTCTTATTCTTCTTCTCTTCCTCCTATTCTACCTGTATCCACTGTGTACGAGAGCTGTTTATGACTTTCAGTTGCTCACTTAAATGCTCCAACTCTCTTAATTTTAGCAATCATAATTTTTCTTGATGACTACATTTCGACGACTTGCTGTCGCATATTAAACTGTGTTTGAGATACTATACAACTTCTGTACATTTGGACTGGTGGTGTGTTGGTATTTTTTTTTTTACATAACTATCTTAGCTACATGTCAATGTGTTCTTTCATTTGTTTCCTGCATTAGGGATTCATACAAATCAACTTTCATAGTTATTCCCATGATAAACCCATACAGTTCAGTTAATCTTGCATCTTGACTGATCAATTGTTCCATTGACATATGGTTCATGTCGCTGAATTCATTTATCTTACCTTTCATAGCTGGTGCCTTGATGAAACTGTCCAGTTCCATTAATTTCGTGATGATTGCTTTAATTTTTGTATCTACATATAAATGAATGTTTGATCTGTGCATCATTCCACCCCTGGAATGAGTGCATGACATACATGTGAATCTGTCCGTAGCATACAATATACTAAAACATTTATATAGCGGTATGCTATCTTTTAAACAGTAACTGCTGGAAATTTTGTCTGTATTGTCCATCGTTTAATTTTTCTCTTTTTGTCAATAACCAGAAATCCATACTATCCCCACATATGGCTACAAAGTTATCAAATGTTCTGTCAGTTCACACAAGTGCTTGATAAACGTGTTTTAAATTCGTGTTGTCCTGTTTGGAGGCCATAATAAGATCTGTATTATCCCGAACGAACTGCTTCAGAATCCTAAAGTACATCTGGCTAAAATAAAAAAGCTCAGACCCATATGACGACCAAATCAAAAATATTTATATATGTGATTCTGGTATTCAACAGCTACATCATCAAATATAAACATAGGGTTTGGCTTTACTATTTCTGTAGCTGGATATCACTGCGTTTGCTGAATGTTATGTATGTTACAGTGTCAATGCCAGACAGTATCTTCTGCAGTACCAGGTATTTGGGCTGAAGTAATATATGTTTAAAATGAATACCATCAGGGCGTGTTAGCAATGAAGAAATAATGTTTGTCTTGTCACAGTCCAACGGGCCTACAATTATTGTCTGTTGGTTATCGCCACCGTATGTTCTGGTCGTATGTGGAGTACACTAGTGACAAGACACAGTCAATACCTTCACTGCGTGATAGCGAAGGTAATGCTAATGATGACTGTGCGAGTAAAGTGGAGTTGCCAAATGCAGTTTTCCAAAATTCCTTCACCAAAGAAGATGAAGTAAGTATTCCAGAATTTGAATCAAGAACTGCTGCCTACATGAGTACCTTAGAAGTAGATATCCTCGGCGTAGCAAAGCAGCTTAAATCACTTAATAAAGGCAAGTCTTCAGGTACAAATTGTATACCAATTAGAGTCCTTTCAGAGTATAGCGATGTTAATTATGCTCCATACTTGACATCATATACAATCGCTCACTTTACGAAAGATCCATACCTAAAGACTGGAAAGGAGCACAGGTCACACCAATACCCAAGAAAGGAATTAGGAGTAATCCGATGAATTATAGCCGCATATCACAGACGTCAATTTAGAGTAGGATTCTGGAACATGTAGTATTTTCGAACATTATAAATTACCTCAAGGAAAACGATCTGTTGACACAAAGTCAGCATGGATTCAGAAAATATTATTCTTATGAAACGCAACTCGCTCTTTATTCCCACGAAGTAATGAGTGATGTCAACAGGGGATCTCAGATTGATTCCATATTTCTAGATTTCCAAAAGGCTTTTGATACCGTCTCTCACAAGCAGCCTATAATCAAGGTGTATGCCCATGGATCGTCTCAGTTGTGCGACTGGATTCATGATTTTCTGTCGGAAAAATCACAGTTTGTAGTAACTGATGGAAAGTCATCGATTAAAACAGAAGTGATATCTGGTGCTCCCCAACGAAGTGTTATAGGTCCTCTGCTGCACCTACTCTATATAAGCGACGTAGGAGACAATCTGAGCAGCCATCTCAGATTGTTTGCAGTAGATGCTGTCGTTTACCAGATATTAAAGTCATCACAAGATCAAAACCAACAAAATGATTTGGACAAAATATCTGTATGGTGCAAAAAGTGGTAATAATGAAAAGTGTGAGCTCATCCACATGAGTACTAAAAGGAATCCATTAAATTTAAGTTACTGTACATGATAAATCACACAAATCAGAAGGCTGTCAGTTCAGCTAAATATCCAAGAATTCCAATTACAAGCAACTTAAACTGGAGCGATCACATAGATGATTTGGTGAACGCAAATCAAAGACTGATTTTTACTGGCAGAACACATACACGAGGCAACAGGTCAACTAAAAGGATGCCTACACTATAGTTGTCCGTCCCCTGCTAGAGTACTGTTCTGCAATATGGGATCATTACTAGATTAGATTGAAAGAGGACGTAGAAGAAGTTCAAAGAAGGGCAGCGCGTTTTGTACTATCACGAAATAGGGGGGAAAGTGTCATAGATTTGATACACGGGTTAGAATGACAATCATTAAAACAAAGGCTTTAAGGTGTTTATCTTTGAGCCGGCCGGAGCGGCCGTGCGGTTCTAGGCGCTACAGTCTGGAGCAGAGCCACCGCTACGGTCGCAGGTTCGAATACTGCCTCGGGCATGGATGTGTGTGATATCCTTAGGTTAGTTAGGTTTAATTAGTTCTAAGTTCTAGGTGACTGATGACCTCAGATGTTAAGTCGCATAGTGCTCGGAGCCATTTGAACCATTTGTTTATCGTTGTGGCAAAATCTTTCACGAAATTACCGTCTCCAGCGTTCTTCTCCAAATGCGAAAATATTTTCTTGACACCCACCTACATAGGGAAAAATGATCATTGTAATAAAAGAAGAAAGATCTGAGCTTACAGGGAAAGATTTAAATTTCATTTTTCCTTCACACTGTTAGTGAGTGGAATGGTAGAAAAATAGTTTGAAACTGGCACGATGAACCCTCTGCCAGGTTCTTAAATGTGAACTGCAGAGTAGTCATGTAAATGTAGATGTGTCGGGAACGAATGATCCATTCTTCTTCTTTTAATGGTTTTCAGTACCATTGGAGCACCAGTCAGTTGCCACAAAGTCCTTGTGATGAGGAGGTTTCATCCACTCACCCTTGGTGATGAGTGCAGGTTTACAGTAAATTTCAGAGTTTTTTTTATGGAGAAATAAGGAACACGTACATGTGACTTTTAAACTTTCATTTTACGTATAAATTTGTACATATTGTTGAATATACATGGTCCAGTCCCATTAATGTGATCACCATCTACGTTCGACGTCAACGTGCAATAACCACTCACAGACGGCAGTTGGCAGTACTAGCGCTAGAGGATATAAAAAGCGTGTCGGGGGGATGCAGAAAACAGTGCAGTCGTTGTCGTGATACGGAAATGGAGCGATTTATCTGACGTCCGAAGAGGCATGGTCATTGGCTTTTGGGACAAGGGTGTACGCATTTATGAAACAGCTAAGTTTGTAAACAGTTCGTGTTCCACCATGCTTGAAGTATGCTGTGCATGGTAAAACGATGCTATCCAAAACTAGTGACGGAACAACTGTGCTGCACCACGGGGCATAGATGGCAGGGGTGAATGACGGCTGTGGAGATGTGTACGGGCATATAGAAGTGTAACTGTTGAGCAACTGACCGATCATATGAACCAAGGGGCTATCAACAGCGTCTCCTCTATGAACGTCCCGTGAATTTGGCTGTGCATGGGCCTCTGCAGCAAGTGCCTGGTTCACAGACCCAGCTGATGCTTATCATTGGTGACGAAGGCTGGAATTTGCATGCCAGTACCGCAATTGGATGCCCACTGAGGTGGCCTTTTCAGTTGAATCACGTTTTATCCTCCATCGGACAGATAGTCAACAACCTGTAACAATCGTCAGAACGGTCCAGGATGGAGGAGACGTGTTTTTGTAGCATTTCCTGGGTGATCTCTTCATTCTGGAAGGCACAATGGATCAACACAAGAACGCAACTGTTCTGGGGACAATGTCCAGCCCTACATGCAGTGTGTTTTTCTCGACGTGATGGCATCTACCAGCAGGACAATGCAACCAACCCATCACATAGCTCGCAGCGAACATGCAAAGTGTAACACGACAGCCTATTATAAAGGGAAGAGACACTTAATTCAGTCACAAACACGCGACCGCGGACGCATAGGCGGCGGCTAAGATCGAGTCATACTCGGCTTGTCAGGAGCACGTGGAGGGCCAGATTCACACTGAAAAATGAAATGATGGGATGGCAATGTTGGCCGGGAGGCCCCACACTATGCTCCACAGATGGGGTTGCCTCTAGCTTCCACTGGCCACTGGGGTGACCGCATGTCCGGGAAAACCCTTCCACTGGGCAACACAACAGCTGCCCGTTTCTCATGGCCGCTTTCCGCGTCCAGTGCTAAACTAAGACTTACCCCACTGAAGAGCCAGTAGGTTCATCTGAAGCGGAAAAGGCGTGTGAACACGCGCCTTCGATATCCGCATTAGTTTATACGTTACCGTAACTTAAATGTTATAAATAATTCCTGAACTATAAAAGTGAATATCTCGGCAACGCATTTTGCGATTGCGACAAACGAGGTGTCTACGGATATATCTCGTGGAACTGTATCGGGCTGTGGTGGCTGTTTTGCTGAAATTATTCAAAATGATAGGCCTAGAAGTGGATTTCGCGCAATTAAAAACAGCTTTTCTTACTAAATAAATAGAGAAAGATTAAAAGTAGCGGCCGTACTGTAAACTTTAGATATACAGGAAATTATTTGAAGTATAGTTCGAATTATTTGTTAACATTTACACTTATAAGTACGACAATAGAGGAAAACCATAGAAATTATTGTTTATAAATTAACTGTAGCATATAAAAGAAAACTGATAACTCCATAATATTTCTCGAAAATTTTCTGTGTGATCTGATGTATCATATGGGTATAAAAGGTTAAAATTAAGAATTTCAGCAGATTTCATGTTCAGTAGTTTCAGTGCTTGACCGAGGTTTCCTGAGCGAACAGTGGCATTTTGGAGGGCAGCCTATGTTCGGAGGCCGTTGGAGGTGGTAAGGCTGTGTTAGTCTGTGTTTCGAGAAAGTTTTATCTGGTGAGTGGTGAAATAGCCGCTAGTTCACGTGTGTGAATTATTCAGAGTTCGTACTTTCCGACATAGAAATTTTTCGGCAACTGGTGGAATTGTTATTTTTCGGATTGCGTGCGATAACAGCCACACTTAGACGGTTTCAGTATGTGGCCATTGTAAAATTTATAGTTTGACATACGTTGGAACTTCAACGGTTTTCTAAAGATAGATCACACAATTAATCGTGGTTTATTTAACCACCTCCAAGATCTTAAGAAACTCGGTCAGGCTCTGAAATAATTGATTGTGAACTGTGAATTTCGATTTTTCTATGTTCTTATAGGATATAAACTCGAAGACTTAAAAAAATACGTTAGTGAGTACGCGATTTTTGCACAGCAAATCCTACTTGCATTTATATTAAAGACTTTTGTGGTCAGTATGATGACTGTGAGATGACGCGACATAGATGAAACGTAACCAAACTTGTATGCCCAGTCACATTTGCAGGGGCCCACTGAAGTGTTTGTGCTGTGTAATGTGTGAGTAAATCTTTTCTTCGTGGTTTAGAACTTTGATTTTCGGCGAGTTGATGGCGGAACTGTATTTTATTTCGTCATCCACACCACATGCCATTCCCATACAACCTGAATGGTTGGAATAGCTTGGAGAGCACCAGGATGAGTGTACTCCCCCCCCCCCCCCCCCTTAGCCACCACACTCACCAGATTTAAACACAATGGAGACTTTGTGAGACCACTTCGATCGGGCTTTTCGCGTGATGGATCCTCAACCGAGAAACGAAGCACAGCTGCCTACGGCACTGGAGTCATCATGGCTCCGCATCGCTGTCGGTACCTTCCAGAACCTCGGACTGACTCTCCTCTTGCACGTCTGGCAGTGGTCTGGGCTGCAAAAAGTGGCCATTCAGGCTTTTGACATGTCATCATATTAATGTGACTGGACAGTATATGTATTTGCTTAAATTGGAACATACACTACTGGCCATTAAAATTGCTACACCACGAAGATGACGTGCTACAGACGCGAAATGTAACCGACAGGATGAAGATGCTGTGATATGCAAATGATTAGATTTTCAGAGCATTCACACAAGGTTGGCGCCGGTGGCGACACCTACAACGTGCTGACATGAGGAAAGTTTCCAACCGACTTCTCATACACAAACAGCAGTTGACCGGCGTTGCCTGGTGAAATGTTGTTGTGAGGCCTCGTGTAAGGGGGAGAAATGCGTACCATCACGTTTCCGACTTTGATAAAGGTCGGATTGTAGCCTATCGCGATTGCGGTTTATCGTGAGTTCAGGAGGGTAATACGGAACGCCGTGCTGGATCCCAGTGGCTTCGTACCACTAGCAGTCGAGATGACAGGCATCTTATCCGCATGGCTGTAACGGATCGTGCAGCCACGTCTCGATCCCTGAGTCAACAGATGGGGACGTTTGCAAGACAACAACCATCTGCACGAACAGTTCGACCACGTTTGCAGCAGCACGGACTATCAGCTCGGAAACCATGGCTGCGGTTACCCTTCACGCTGCATCACAGACAGGAGCGCCTGCGATGGTGTACTCAACGATGAACCTGGGTGCACGAATGGCAAAACGTCATTTTTTCGGATGAATCCAGGTTCTGTTTACAGCATCATGATGGTCGCATCCGCGTTTGGCGACATCGCAGTGAACGCACATTGGAAGCGTGTATTCGTCATCACCATACTGGCGTATCACCCGGCGTGATGGTATGGGGTGCCACTGGTTACACGTCTCGGTCACCTCTTGTTCGCATTGAAGGCACTTTGAACAGTGGACGTTACATTTCAGATGTGTTACGACCCGTGGCTCTACC
Source organism: Schistocerca serialis cubense (assembly GCF_023864345.2). NCBI lineage: Eukaryota > Metazoa > Arthropoda > Insecta > Orthoptera > Acrididae > Schistocerca > Schistocerca serialis. Next base: position 642,839,543 of record NC_064640.1, read on the forward strand.
CTTCATCAGATCCCTGCGACGACCGCATGTTGCAGGTCCTGTACGGGCCTTTCTGGATACAGAAAATGTTCGACTGCTGCCCTGGCCAACACATTCTCCAGATCTCTCACCAATTGAAAACGTATGGTCAACGGTGGCCGAGCAACTGGCTCGTCACAATACGCCAGTCACTACTCTTGGCCGGCCGGAGTGGCCGAGCGGTTCTAGGCGCTACAGTCCTGAACCGCGCGACAGGTACGGTCGCAGGTTCGAATCCTGCCTCTGGCATGGATGTGTGTTTTGTCCTTAGGTTAGTTATGTGTAAGTAGTTCTAAGTTCTAGGGGACTGATGACCTCAGAAGTTAAGTCCCATAGTGCTCAGAGCCATTTCAACCACTACTCTTGATGAACTGCGGTATCGTGTTGAAGCTGCATGGGCAGCTGTACCTGTACACGCCATCCAAGCTCTGTTTGACTCAGTGCCCAGGCGTATCAAGGCCGTTTTTACGGCCAGAGGTGGTTGTTCTGAGTACTGATTTCTCAGGATCTATGCACCCAAATTCCGTGAAAATGTAATCACATGTCAGTTCTAGTATAATATATTTGTCCAATGAATACCCGTTTATCATCTGCATTTCTCCTTAGTGTAGCAATTGTAATGGCCAGTAGTGTAGTTAAGTGCCAACAACAGGCACGGCTGGTTCATACAAATTTCTATACACTGATGCCCAGCATGCATTACAGAGCTGAGCCATTATTTCTTCCGAAGGACGAGGAGTTTTGGACGCTAATTACATCAAATTGGTCCATATTTTCTCGTAAAATCTCTGTACATTTACCTGGATGCTTCGCCGCTCGTCTAGAGTATGCTGGATTTTTAAATATTTGGCTCCTGTATATGAGTGCACTCTCTCTCATTACAAAGTTTAACAGTTCATGAGAAGTCCCCTATGAAGACCATATGATCGCTTAGTATCACTGAGGGAGTTTGAGCAGTTGGGCGGAACATGGCTGCAATCTACGTCAAAGTATCACATAGGTGAACCATCTCATCCAAGGATAGTATAAATTTCGCATCACTACGTCAAGGATTTTCGAAAGCCACCACAAGGTAGAGGGGGCGATCTGACAATATCCCCACACCAATGCGTTCGCTATCACTGATGTTTAAGGGGAGGTTTACTATCTTTGGCCCGAAAAAGCATGTTCTTTGAGAATTTTTTTCTCGGGATGTGTTATAGATATCAATGTCAAATTTGGTCAAAATGTTTATTGATATTTCTTCTACAAACTGGATTTTTTCGAGCGGAAATGTCGAAGAGCAAAGGTGGAAGTGCCGTCGGAACGAGACAAAATTTCGATGTAGACCTCCACGCGCGGTATGTCACAGGTCAGCCGGCTCGTCTGAAATCAAAATTGAGTTGACGTTAGCGAAGTATATAAGATTCTTTAGGAGTTGTACATCGCTTAAGTTATTTGGACCATAGGAAGCAAAATGGCGGTCATTTGAAAAAAACATAGTTTTTTTCCATCGATTTTTCGACTTCGTCGGGCAAGTAAAAATATTTATAGTTGATGTATCGGAATAAAAGTGGTACAACTCCTAGACAATTTAGTTAGCTTCGTCGGAAACAAAGAATCATGCCAGTTGGTTCAGTAGATTTGGAGTAACCATACCGCTCGATAAAAAAACGTCATTTCGAGAAAAACGCGTTTGAAGTTTTGACTACATATAAATGCAATATTATGCAACGTACGTTCAATCTGCTGTTCCGGGTCCATAAAATAGTCCTTCCTCTTCCTTATAGAGGGTGTTCTGCTCGATCTAGGCCATCCTACGCTGCTCCAGAGCCGCTCGTACGGCCGGTGACAAGCGGTTTTCGGCCGCTTGTATCCGGTGGTCGTCCGAATGCTTGGGGAACTGCCTCGAATAGAGTCAAAAATGGCTCTGAGCACTATGGGACTTAACAGCTATAGTCATCAGTCCCCTAGAACTTAGAACTACTTAAACCTAACTACCCTAAGGACATCACACAACACCCAGTCATCACGAGGCAGAGAAAGTCCCTGACCCCGCCGGGAATCGAACCCAGGAACCCGGGCGCGGGAAGCGAGAACGCTACCGCACGACCACGAGCTGCGGACGAATAGAGTCCCAGGCTGACGTCCATCGTTGTCATGGTCTTCAGAATTGCTGAATTCCATTCGTTGATGCTGCTCACTGCCAGGAAAGTCGCAATCTCCAGTCTTCGCACCAGAATGCAAATGCTTGGAGGCTAACTTCCAAACACACACGTTCAAACTTTCATTTGCATTTTGTGTGTTTCCTCCCAAGCACCGGTACAATAACTCGTCCTCCGAAAGAAACAACTAGTGCGTGAAAAAGGCCGATTTCAGGCAGGTGCATTTTTTTTTTTTTTTTTGTTCAACCGCGAATCACAAACATTTCCGTTCCGTATTCGGAAAAATCATTTCAGGGGTGGATTCTAGACACTTTTATGGATCGAAAAATGCAATAAAAAACGATTTTTTCAACCAAAGGATAGTAAACCTCCCCTTAAACTGAAGGCTGTACTATACTGCATTATTTTCACACAGATGGTTGTGATGGCTTCACCTCACCTGCTAGAAGAAAAAATTGAGACATACATGTACGACCACATCTTTCTTCTTCTACTAACATCACTGCCACCAATACTCACTTGGACGCTGGTTTGTGAAGATCAGAAACGGAGCGAATATGTGTCCAGTGTTCGGGTTGCATACTTCACAAATCAAGGCGCCGCTGTTACATCAGAGCTTACGGATTTCTTTCGTTGCCGCTGTTGCTCAGCTAGTATGCAAATCTGAGACCCGTTGCGCTGCAATCGCTTCATACTCGTCGACTCGTTCTCTCTCACTGAAATATGCAGAAGTGCAAGGCTAGTCGTGATTTATTGTTAGCACGGGACAGAAGTACACGACATACTGCTGTAAAGTAACAGTGAAAAGGTGAAATTATCGATTGTTGGGATCAGATGGCCTTTGACGAAAATACGTTTTTTTTTTAAGACCGTGGAGGGTGTAAGGCGAGAATTAATTGATGCAAACTACACAACTGCAAATGTGTTCCATTAAAGGAGGAGTAATATCTGGAATAAGTTTCACGCTGTAGTCCACGCTTCAGACGAAAAACATACTAATTTTGTTAGATGCAGACAAATTAGTTATATTCTTGTTTATTCCATCTCCACCATGAGAAAACATATGCTCTGCGTCAAACAAAAAAAAAGGCACAGAGCGTCACAGTTATATCCCTGCGACAAGAAAGCGCGCTATTGCTTTATACATTTGGTCATGGCAGCTTGCGTTTTTTAGCTAACAGCGAGTTGTGTAGCATATCATTTGTTATTTATTTTAATAAGTAATCACCATTTAGAGACTGCACCTCATCCACATATAATGTTTTTTTGCACTGTCGTTACATACTCTTAACGCCTCCAAAGTGTGTACAGGGTGGTCCATTGATAGTGACCGGGCCAAATATCTCACGAAATAAGCATCAAACGAAAAAACTATAAAGAACGAAACTCATCCAGCTTGAAGGGGGAAACCAGATGCCGCTATGGTCGGCCCGCTAGATAGCGCTGCCATAGGTCAAACGGATATCAACTGCGTCTTTTTAAATAGGAGCCCCCATTTTTTGTTACATATTCGTGTAGTACGTAAAGAAATATGAATATTTTAGTTGGACCACTAATCCACTTTGTGATAGATGGCGCTGTAATAGTCACAAACGTATAAGTGTGTGGTATCACATAACATTCCGCCAGTGCGGGTGGTATTTGCTTCGTGATACATTAACCGTGTTAAAATGGACCGTTTACCAAATGCGGAAAAGGTCGATATCGTGTTGACGTATGGCTATTGTGATCAAAATGCCCAACGGGCGTGTGCTATGTATGCTGCTCGCTATCCTGGACGACATCATCCAAGTGTCCGAACCGTTCGCCCGATAGTTACGTTACTTAAGGAAAAGAGAAAGTGTTCAGCCACATGTAAAACGTCAACCACGACCTGCAACAAATGATGATGCCCAAGTACGTGTTTTAGCTGCTGTCGCGGCAATCCGCACATCAGTAGCAGACAAATTGCGCGAGAATCGGGAATCTCAAAAACGTCGGTGTTGAGAAAGCTACATCAACATCGATTACACCCGTACCATATTTCTATGCACCAGGAATTGCATAGCGACGACTTTGAACGTTGTGTACAGTTCTGCCATTGGGCACGAGAGAAATTACGGGACGATGACAGATTTTTTGCACGCGTTCTATTTAGCGACGAAGCGTCATTCACCAACAGCGGTAATGTAAACCGGCATAACAAGCACTATTGGGCAACGGAAAATCCACGATGGCTGCGACAAGTGGAACATCACCGACCTTGGCGGGTTAATGTATGGTGCAGCATTATGGGAGGAAGGATAATTGGCCCCCATTTTATCGATGGCAATCTAACTGGTGCAATGTATGCTGATTTCCTACGTAATGTTCTGCTGATTTTACTACAAGATGTTTCACTGCATGACAGAATGGCGATGTACTTCCAACATGATGGATGTCCGGCACATAGCTCGCGTGCGGTTGAAGCGGCATTGAATAACGTATTTCATGACAGGTGGATTAGTCGTCGAAGCACCATACCATGGCCTGCACATTCACCGGATCTGACGTCCCCGGATTTCTTTCTGTGGGGGAAAGTTGAAGGATATTTGCTATCGTGATCCACCGACAACACCTGACAACATTCGTCAGCGCATTGTCAGTGCATGTGCGAGCATTACGGAAGCTGTTGAGAGGAATGTCGTTACACGTACTGCCAAATGCATTGAGGTTGACGGACATCATTTTGAGCATTTGTTGCATTAATGTGGTATTTACAGGTAATCACGCTGTAACAGCATGCGTTCTCAGAAATGATAAGTTCACAAAGGTACATGTATCACATTGGAACAACCGGAATAAAATCTTCAAACGTACCTACGTTCTGTATTTTAATTAAAAAAAAAAAACCTACCTGTTACCAACTGTTCGTCTTAAATTGTGAGCCATATGTTTGTGTCTATTACAGTGCCATCTATAACAAAGCGAAAAAAGTGGTCCAACTAAAACATTCATATTTCTTTAGTTACTACATGAATATGTAATAAAAATGGGGGTTTCTATTTTAAAAAACGCAGTTGATATCCGTATGACCTAAGGCAGCGCCATCTAGCGGGCCAACCATAGTGCCATCTGGTTTCCCCCTTCAAGCTAGACAAGTTTCGTTTTTTGTAGTTTTTTCGTTTGACGCTAATTTCGTGAGATATTTGGCCCGGTCACGATCAATGGACCACCCTGTATATGTCAGTGCAATTGTTAGAGATTTTCTGAATAAATATCAAAACAAATTTACAACAGTCTTTGAAAAAGTTTTATCTATGTAAACAGAACAATATTCACTGCTAACTGATCAGTTATTACATTGGTATATAACTTGCTTCTGTCATTTAGACAGGTCAGGAATTTTGTGACGTTTCAACTTGCACGTGACAATGGCTACAAAGCCGAAATGATGACTGAGTGAAACAAATTAATGGTAATTTACAGTTCAGTAGTGGAAACTTCTTTCAAAACGGTTGCAGTTGTGGCGTGAATGCTTCGAGTCCGCGGTGCGGCGAAACAAGCGCTGTATCATTGTGAGAGATACAGAGGCAGGGGAGTGTACCGGGACTCAGCCCAGGTCACTACTGTCAGCTCCACGTCCTCATAACACGCCTCTGCTTTGCATACTAAGGATTGCACCATAATGTAGGCGTGAAATTATAAACTAAAATAACGTTTCCAAACTTTATCAGTGTATTAATGTTAAAATTGTTAACTCTCAGACTGATCAAATGAATAAGTTCTGCTAAATATATTAACAAAAAATAATTGGCGCTAAATAATGAAGCTAGAAAGCCAAAAATTTTTCAGAATGCCCAAATGTATGTCAAACTGAAAAGTTACAAGTCTGAACATGATCGGTGCAATATTTTGGTCAAAATTGGCGTTTTTACGAATAATTGAAGGCGCTAAATACTGGACTGTGAAAGATGAAAATTCGTATGTAGTGTCAGTTGTATGTAAAAACATTAACTATGTGACTCCATTTTCAAATTATTTACTAAAAACTAAATTTGGAACGAAATCCTCCCTAATTATGATTTGTATTTGTTATAGAAAGTTCTAATTACAGCACTCGATTTTATTGATGAAATAATGCCGCTGTAACAAGTTTAAAAACTTTAGTGCAAATAACAATCATTACAAGGAATCTTAACTGGCCTTTCTGAGGTCATGTTCTACTTTCGGTTCCGTTCTAAAAATTCTACCTGGCAAAGTTTAATTGCAGTCGAGCTAAAGCTTTTTCAGTAAGTAAAGCCAGCTTAACTTTAATTATATAAAAATTATGGAGGTTTTAAATTGTTACGCAAAAGATATATTAATTAATACGTGTCCGAGAAAGGGGCTGTTACCTGTCCCTGGAGCGATTGACACCAGATGCTCCGTTCGGCGGTCCGCTGTGCCTATGTATAAATACAGCCAGTGAGGCGTAAGAAGAGACTCTTCACACCGAGATATCAATCTGTCTGCGTCAGTCAAACGCCTGTGAGCGCTGTGCCTCGGATGACGTCACAGCCAGGCAGTTACCCAAAAGTGTTATTGTTAAAAGTAGGAAGTGAACTCACTGTGGTGTGCGTACTGTAAGACCTTCGGTACACACACCATCAGATTATTTGACTTGTCGCTCAAACGAAGTAGGCGAGTGTCAGCAATATGTCTCGTGGTCTTATCGTGGCGTCTTTATCTTCTGCCGTTAGGTCAGATGATAGAAATGCCACTTGCACGCTTAGAGTAGCAGATTGACGGTGACCAACTTCAAACAGAACTTGATTAATTTTCACACACATTTATTAAAATAAATAAAAGCATAGATATCGCGTAACTTGATTCTGGATGCTGTTTACAACTGACAATCTGAAGTTCCTTTGGTCTTGGTACGTTAATCTTATTCTCAAATATTTCTGATACTTGACAAAAGTGTCTATACATTTATCTTCATGGCTGCGTATAGGAATATGGTAATCTTCATAGGCGCAGACTGAAACTTGGCTATAGACTGGTAAGGCTGGTGCAGACAACTCTGTACACTCGTTATAATACCTCGCGCATTGAAGTATCACTGCGCGAGTGTGATCCACGAGGAGAAAAGGTTCTACATTAGCAGCAATCTCATTGGCTGCGTTACGTATTAATACGCGGATCGGCGGAAGCAGAATTTGGTCCGTCTCTAAGGCAGCGCCATCTCGTAGTGCGGAGACGGACGAGCGCTGCCCCTGCGCTGTTGTGCTTAGCGGGGCGCGCTCTAGTGGGAAAGTTGTGTACGCGCTGACTACGCGGAACTATGTACACAACACTCACGAGGACTGTACACCATCCCGGATTGCTTAGATTTCATGGAACTAACTTTTTTGTGCCGCCCTTAAAGTTGACATAACTGCCTGGCAAAAGCCGATTAATTAACTTTGATGACTGGAAGCGAGAGCGATAGACCATTTTACTTAAAACTTCCCATAGAGGTCGCCTGTGAGCTGTTTCCGATAGGGACATAATTATTACCAGAAAAATTATTACGTTTGTGTGTGTGACTTTTACTGAATATATTAATCAGTTACAACTCAAAACTCTTATTTATAGTCATAGTTCCTAATAGCAATTAGCAACATTTTCTTTCAGCAAGTACGAAGAGTAATGTGGACTTGCAGACTGTAAATTATGGTCAGTATGTTCTCCATCGCTTTCTGGCTTATTGCAAAAATAGTTTCCAGGCTGTTGTAAACGGCGAAGAAGATTTATCAAATTTACCTGCCGCACCATGGCGGTTATACCTACGAACTCGTGTACTCGCTCTCCCTTCTAAGCAAGTCGAGTCTGCTCGTACCCAACGACAGGCTCAGGTCACGACTGGGCTGCGCCAGAGACTCTCGAGTAGGGGTATCACATGTTGGCACATGGAGACGTCGAGTTCGGAGATGAAGTCACTGTGTCGAAATTATTCTTTCAATTATCACTCAACAGCTGAGGAACATCAACAATGGAAAGATTGTAACAACTTACATTCATATTTACTAAGATGGTATCTGTTCTTTTGGACATGTCCGAAAGAACAGATGCCATCGGTGACCAAGCAGCTCGTTAGAATGAAATTACAATGAAATGAACACCCTTAGTTGCTTACAGGCGTTGACATACGTCAACGGAGACAGATGAAAAGTGTGCCCCGACCGGGGCTCGAACCTGGGATCTCCTACTTACATGGCAGACGCTCTATCCATCTGAGCCACCGAGGACACAGAGGATGGCGCGACTGCAGGGATTTATCTCTGGCACGCCTTCCATGAAACCCACATTCTCAACGTATTGTCCCGCACTACATTCGTAGCCCCCCGCCCATTATACTCATTACTCACGGCGCGTTGCCGATTCCCGTAAGAGTTCGGGCACTGTTTGTGCATTCGCACAGAAGAAGAGGATGGTTGAAACGTCCCCTTAGAAAAATTTCTGAATTACTGCGCTGATAAACCTTTACATTATTTGCTTTTCAAACAGCTGAGCAAAACTGAACGTACTCAAACAGTCACTAAAGTGACACACAATATTTTTAGCGCAACGCAATCTGACTTTCAAAAAATCCCTACAAAAGAATGGCCTGACTAACATTAACCTATACCTTTCACAAATCACTTACCTCACGAAAAATCTTCGTTACTCGAACTACTGCAATAAAGCGAGCGCCACTACTGCCATCTAAATAAAAGATTCAAACTACTGAAGGCACTAACTACTGATAGGCATAGTTAGCAAATGAAAGATTTTGATAGAGAAGAAACAATGTATTTACCTTAATAGTGTTGAAAAATCATAATATACATAGCAGTTCATGACATCCAGCCTTACAAATTTCAAAACTCCGCCATTTCTCTCCCCACATCCACCACTGCTGGCGGCTCACCTCCAACTGCGCAACGCTACGCGCTGTTCACATCCAGCTGCCCAACACTACAATGGCAGACAACAATGCAAACTAGCCGCAGACTGCACACAGCACAGCCAGTGATTTTCATACAGAGTGCTACGTAACGTTGCCAATAAGAAAACATAAACAGCCTACTTACATAGCCCCCATGCTCCCCACAAAAAATTTTACAAATTGTTTTGGGCAGTGGGCAATAATGATTTGATAAAATTTTTCATAATTACAATAACAAAGATATCAAGTGCACACATATATTGATACAATGTTGGTCAAAAGCTAAAATTTTCTCACAGTCCATAAAGACAGTCCTGATCATTCATCACAGTAAAATTGCAGTGTTCTTTTTTTCTCAAAGTCTGAGCAGTAAAAGAAAATGCACATGGAAGTAGTGGATTACCATGCAGTCTTGAAGAAGTAGTGTTGTCCTTCCAACGGAAAGACAGTGCTGACTCTTGACATGCAGACAGGTAATGGGCCACAACAGAGCAAACCCACCGCAGAGTCAGTCGAAGTTTTGAAGAATATTGGTAGGTAGGTCATCACAGAGCAGACCACTGTAGTCCTCTTAGAGATTACGGTATTGGTGGGCCATCAAAGGTGCAGGCCCACTGCAGTCCTTGTAGAGACATCCAGCAGCCATCTGCTGCGACTGTGCAGGTGCACCATCACCACTGAAGAGGCTTGCAGACAATATAGCAAGTCCATGAACCACCACTTGTGCACTCACAATTTTTTTTTTTGATATGTGCTTAGAACCAGCAATGCTGTTATCCAGTCCCTTGCTGAATTATTAACACACGTGCAAACACTAACAGTCCCAACTTCTCACATATTGTGCATTACTATGACCAACAGAAACGTGTGCAGTGAAATGTAACTTAATTTGAAGAACTGGTGTCTATATTATTATAAATTTACAACATAAGAATACAATTACGAAGGTACAAAAAACATCATTAAAGAACATAATAGTACAGATAACATTTGTAGTAATACAGGCTTTACAAAAGAATAGAAATAGACATATACATCAGTGTTACAGGAATTATGACAAAAGTAAATATATAAAATAATGAGAATAGTTTTCGAAACACATGATCATTAAAACAACACAGAATAAATAATGTCTAAACATCTTTACGAAGAAAATAACATAGTATTTGAAAAATTCTACAACATAAATCTTATTAGCTAAACACATAAAGACAGGAAAAACACAAATATACAAGAGTACACAAACACATAGCAGAATAACACAGGGGGAAAGGGCAGGGTTTGTTTTCAGTGTAACATTTGGTACTGCAGTATTTTGCAAACAAAACCTTTTTTTTCTTGGAGATCTCCCTTCGTTCATCATTATTCCCAAAAAGTCCTATCTATACCTGCTTTCTGTACTTTTTTCGTATAACTTCTCAATGCATTTCTTCCAGTTCATCGCAACTCATTCTCTTATATAGTCTACCCCCTCTTAAGCTAACTTAAATCTACTGAGCTCAGATGCTAAACTAAGGGATGAGGCAATGCAGCAGCATAAAACAATTAATACAAACAGCAATGAAAAAAATGGAAATTGTCATAGCAAGCTGTAGTAAATCTAAATTACCAAGCAATGCAACATTACAACTAATATGAGCCAATGTGCAGCAACAAGAAAAATAAATCAGTAGTAAAACTAGCTTAACAGAGCAATACAAAGTGAAATTTAGTAGCACTATGCCTGGCAAACAGCAGCAGCAAATGCAATAACTTATATCTAAACATGACATAGCTCAAGCAGAAAAAATATTACAGTAAAAATGGCCATGTTTAATACCTATGTCACATCTTAACACTAGGGTGATGCATCACCTTAACTTACACTACTAAATAAGTTACCCAGTCATTGACAAAAATTATGTATGCAATTCCTGTGAAGGGAAATAGAAAGACAATAGATGTAAAATGTTTCTCATCATTTCATTAGGCATTTTAGTAAATATCATAAATTAAGAGCTCCACAGTGTAATCATATATTTTCAAGTTTGAGCATGTCGTATTTGTGATGCTTTCTACAAAGAAATGTCAATAGCGAGGATAATGGCCTCCTTTTTTCTCCACCTGTGCCTCAGAAAGGCACACACTAATGGCTTTTTTCCAGGCGACTGTTGCGCAGCTGCCCACGTAATGCGTCGTGCCCACAACGCATTACGTGAAGGTTACTTAACTTTCTTACTGAAATATTTACAACACCAGTTTGCACTACAGTGGCACTCTCACATACAAAATTTCACGGGTCGAGAATTTGCGTTGCAAATGTGTAGAAACAAAATTGGCATTGTGATACATTCACACATTTACACACATTTCATAACTCTTAAAGTACGATTCTTGGTTTCCAACATCCTTTTTCACAAGTCAGAGTCCCTAACCACTATTCATTACTCCTTACCTTATTACACATATACATATTCGTCGACACGTCAATCTTGCGACGACACTTCAATATTTCATCATAATCAATACATAGCATAATCCAATTCCTCATATAGCATCAGCTTATTGATCATAAACATACCTCAACAGCATAATACATATTGTCATAGTAATAATAACAACATAACACCTCAGTCAAATCTCAAAATCGTCGTAGCTTTCTGCAATAATTTCAAAACCTAAAAACAATTCTCTGCTCATTTCAATAGTGTCATCTACCTCAAGTGTACTTTAAAAATCATGATCTCATACCAAATACATCATTCAAAGCTCTCATAGTATCACAATGGTTCTGAAAAAATATGAACAGTTCACAAAGTACAGACAAAATACAGTTTCATAAGTGTGAAGTTATCCAACTGTGTAATTACATAAACATCTGTCATTGATGTAGTAAAAAAAAAATGTTTGTGTCTCAGTTAAATGATCAGATAGCTGTGTAATTTATGTGTTAGAGAAATATGGTACCGATGTGTAAAGTTGTATAAGCAAATACCATATTAGCTAGGGATCCTTGTGCTTGCCACATACATGGTACACAAAGTAAGCGTGTACCCCACTGAGGATTAATGTAATTATACCCTCAGGTGTTACAGATTACAGCAATGGAATGAAATGTATCACAGAAAACCTTTGTATCATTGTACTTCAAATATCTTTAAAAATAAATGATTTAAGTACAAAATTAATCACTCAAATACGTGTACTGTAGCACTAAATGTGCGTCTTGCTGTAAGATAATCTCTGTGGAAGTGTCGTAGTTATTGTCCTCCCAAAGCTAAGTTCTGCAGAAGTCAATGTACTTACCTCATGATAAACAAAAGTGAAATGCTTTGCGTATAGATATCTCACTTATTACGCTTATTGCCGTCATGAAGAAAGTACTGTGCTGTAACGTATTGTTGTGCTATGGAAAAGGCTGTCTCATTGTAGCTATACCACAAAAGTTACTACTAAAATATGTTTATCTTTCCAGAAGAATTCAGAAAAACTGTGCAGATATAAAACAGAAACACCGCAAAAGCAAAATTGTAAATTGTCACTCATTAGTAGTGTCGTGATAAAATCGTGTAGCTGTCACATAAACTAACCACTGTGTCAACTGGTATCTCACAGAAAGTACTTTAAATCCAGAATGTATTTTCAAGTAAACCAAAATGTTTCATTAAAATCTCATTAGCAGTAACAGTATATGTTCTAAGTATGTAAGCCTTGTAGTCATTACGTAATCGTGCAGCTAACAAGAAAGAATGTACAAATAAGAACACTGTGTCGTCTGTTCACTATAACAATGCATTCGTAATTTCTGTTTAAAAATGTTCCCTAGGTTCTAGACTGGATAGTTAACTTCAAAACATTGTTGCATGTTAACAGTTTCTAAGTCTAACAAAGCATACTAGTAACGTGAAGTAAAAAATTTTATGGCAAAGACTAAGTTATAAAGCATATTATCTTTCAATAAACGGTTTTGCATGTGAAATGTGGTGCAATCCTTTACTCTTCCTAGTACGCAGAGGTTCAACTTGAACGGAATTATCATGCGGTATACGTCGGTGAGGAATGCTAAAATTTTTCTCAAGGTTAGCGTCTATGTTATTTTTCTCTGAGCCAGCCGGCGCATGCGGCTGCCTGCGGTGCGAGTCATTGTCTGTTCCTTTATTGGCGCGCGTCGTTATTGGGATTAGGAGACCTAACTTCTACAAATTCACCTTGTCGAGAGTGCCCTGCTCTGTTTGAATCTCGCCAGGTCTGATGCAATTCAGGTCTGTCGTTACGATCATATCGTCTGTCGTCATGTCGGTAGATTCCATAGTTTCTTTCTTGTCGGTCACGTGGTGGAGAATTTCTCCCTGAATCGTAACTGCGCGCTGAACTGTTGCGTCTGAAGTTATTCTGTCTCCCTTGATAATAATTGTTTTTGTTCCCATATTGTCTGTTTCTATGGTTTTCTCTGTGATAGTCACTACCGTGGAGAGGTGATCTTTTCCTGTAATTATTACTACTCTGCCAGTGGTTGTCATATGGGTGGTGTCTGTTTTGGTCACGATTTGCGTTGTAAGAACAGACTTGTCGTGTCCAGTCATTGTTTCTGTCGTCACGGAATTGTGATGGATGTGACCTGTAATTGTTGTGTTCCTGTTTCCGCATTTCGCGATTGTCAGTGTCAATTTCCATTTCTTGTAACAGTCCTTGAAAAGCTTCAATGTCATCTTTGCAACGTCCTACCAAAATAATATGTCATAAATGTTCAGGTAGTTTGATTAAGCAAATGCGGATGAGTTCTGAGGGGCTGTATGGGTTTGACAGGTACTGATTCTTGTGCAACATGTCTTCAAAATATTTCACAAGACTGGAAAATTCAGATTGTTCGAAATGTTTCGTCATTATGATGCAATGTTTTACTCGGTCTTGTGTAGCTTGAGACCAATATGCTGAGAGGAAGGCATGATAAAATTCTCCTTCACTGCGGCAATCGTGAATGACCAATCGCATTCTTACAGCTGGTTCATCCTCTAAATAGCTACACGTAAATTCTAATCTGTGCTCTAATGACCAGTTGGGAGGAAAACAATGAGAGAAATGATGGAGCCACGCTTGTGGATGAATGTCGTTGCCAGAATTCTTAAATGTTTTAAATTTATGTGTAGTAATGAACAGCTTATAGTCAATATCATCATGTCGGCGAGTTACATATCGGTCATTGTTATGTCGTTTCGGCGGTTCCATTTCAAAATTCGTTGCACCTTGCCAATTTCTTTCATAATTTCCGAAATGCGCTGTGTTATTATTTTGTGGCTGTTCCGTATTTCTATGTCCCTCTTCCCGTATTGGAGCGCGAGTGTCCTCTGAAATACATAATTCTTGTATTACCTGTGTCAGCTGATCTTATACTTCCCGGATTTCTTTTTGGTGTTGCGTATTAATTTGATTCTGATTTTGTTTGAATTTCCTAATGTGTTCGCACTCTTGTGTGTCATTAAAGACTACCGGTTTGTGTCATTCAGATTATCATCTACCTTCGTAGATAAATTATTTAGCTGATCCGAAAGTTGAACTACTTTCTCTGATAATGAACTAATTTCCTCCATGTGTCTTTCTGAACCAATTTTCAGATTATCTACTGTGTCCTTTAAGTTTTCCTGAGTTTTTGCAAGTTGCATAACTGAATCGGTAGATGCAACTGAGTCAATTTTAGCTTGTAAGGTCTCATGATTTTCATGAACAATAGTTTGCAGTTATTTTATGGCTGCTTCATGATTCTGTAATGCATTTTCATGCCGCGAAAAAATAGGTTGAAAATGCTCACAAATTTGTGTTTTTACGTCATTACAGACTTTTTGACATTTCGATTCAATGTTATGTAACTCAGTAGTTAAATATTCACGTGTTTGTTCAAGCGTGGTGTCTAACTTCCGAAGATTTTGTTCCATTGTGTCTAACTTTTGAAGATTTTGTTCCATTGTGTCTAACTTTTGAAGATTTTGTCCCATTTGTTTCTGATTTTGTTCGAGCGTTGTGTCTAACTTTTGTAGCCTTTGTCCCATTTGTTGCATTAACTGTAATAACAATCCACTGGTGTCTGAAACATGTTCCTCAGTGCTTTTCGGCAGTGAACTTGCACCGACAACATTCACATTTTGACAAGCAGAAAATGTGTCTTGACTTATTTGAGAAAACGGTGAGGACCCAAAACCTGAATCTGCAGTATTTGCAAGATTGTGTCCTGTCATTTCGGATGCCTGAGGCGAGCTGTTGCCGACCGATCGATCAATAATGCTTCCCTGTTCACTAACTGTTTCACTGTCTATGCCATTACTTGCCGCGCACTCCATTTCCCTATGCACGATTACCAAATTATTACTTCGAATGTCTGTTAATTCATTACACAGTGGTGCCGATAAGCTACGCTCGTCGTCACTATTATTTCTCAGTTTACTTTGGAGCCTAGTGTTACGTTTTTCACACGCCATTATTGTCACAATATTTCACACGATAACACAGAAAAGCACAATTTGAAGAGCAAAAATAAGAGAACACATTAACATAGCACTGAAAATAATATCTAGTTAATTGCAAGCGCAGCTGCGAAATACTTGGTGCAAATCTACATGCATGCCACAACTGTTTCACTGCACAACAATGAAAGACTGCAACTACAAAGGAGATTCTCTCTACAATTGCACGCTAGCAATAAACAATAGCTACACTAATTACAGAAACTACAAGAAAAAATCAGAAGATTCCAGTGAGGTATCCTCAGCTAAGGGTCGACATATGAAACGTCCCCTTAGAAAAACTTCTGAATTACTGTGCTGATAAACCTCTTACATTATTTGATTTTCAAACAGCTGAGCAAAACTGAACGTACTCAAACATTCACTAAAGTGACACACAGTATTTTTAGCGCAACACAATCTGACTTTCAAAAAATCCCTACAAAAGAATGGCCCTGACTAACATTAACCTATACCTTTCACAAATCACTTACCTCACGAAAAATCTTCGTTACTCGAACTACTGCAATACAGCGAGCGCCACTACTGTCATCTAAATAAAAGATTCAAACTACTGAAGGCACTAACTACTGATAGGCATAGTTAGCAAATGAAAGATTTTGATAGAGAAGAAACAATGTATTTACCTTAATAGTGTTGAAAAATCATAATATACATAGCGGTTCATGACATCCAGT
The DNA here is from genome assembly GCF_023864345.2 of Schistocerca serialis cubense. Taxonomy (NCBI): domain Eukaryota; kingdom Metazoa; phylum Arthropoda; class Insecta; order Orthoptera; family Acrididae; genus Schistocerca; species Schistocerca serialis. The sequence continues at coordinate 642,855,786 of NC_064640.1, forward strand.
CTTACAAATTTCAAAACTCCGCCATTTCTCTCCTCATATATACTTAAGTATTAACTTAAGTATGTTGTTAAATTAACCTAATTATGTCATGTATTGGAAAATTCGACTCGTTCCACATCATTACGAAATATCGTATTCATGATCCATGGAACTAGTATTAATCTAATCTAATCTAATCCACATCCGCCACTGCTGGCGGCTCACCTCCAACTGCGCAACGCTACGCGCTGTTCACATCCAGCTGCCCAACACTACAATGGCAGACAACAATGCAAACTAGCCGCAGGCTGCACACAGCACAGCCAGTGATTTTCATACAGAGCGCTACGTAACGTTGCCAATAAGAAAACATAAACAGCCTACTTACATGGTCAAGTGGCCGGTGAGCCTTAACTATATATTTAGTAAGATGGTATCTGTTCTTTCGGTGCCAGAGGTCGCGCAATCATCTGTGTCCTCGGTGGCTCAGATGGATAGAGCGTCTGCCATGTAAGCGGGAGATCCCGGGTTCGAGTCCCGGTTGGGGGCACACATTTTCATCTGTCCCCGTTGACGTCTGTCAACACCTGTAAGCAGCTAAGGGTGTTCATTTAATTGTAATTTACATTCACTTTTACAGCAGCACTGTTGACATTAAGCCAATGCTCTCTACACATCGGAACGTGGAATGTATTCTGGTGACAAACTGATGGTTCTGAATACTGTGAATCCAGTGAAGATTCCATAGATTTGGGAAGTGACAACAAAAGTTATGAGGAAAGTTTCAGTGACAGCGGTGGAGAATCGGATGGGTCTGCTAGTTGTCACATATGGAATGAAACTGATGTAAGTAATTTTCCTCCTGCTCCACCAGCTTTCCCTTTTCTTCAACCTCGGGAGTAAAAACAAATTTAGATATAAACGTTCCACTACTTGAGCATTTTGAAATTTTATTGACGATATGTTGATTCGTATTATTGCAACTAAAATCAATATATATGAGTACCAAGAAAACTTCGACTTGTCCAGATATACGAATTGCAACTCAAAGATGTGGACGGATATTAGTGAAGATGAAATGAAAGTTTTCATAGGTATTTAGTTATTACAAACTATAGTCAATGTACCTACAAAAGAATGGTACTGATACATATGCAAAACAGTTCATGTTTCGATTTTTTCGAAAGTTATAAACAGATTGAGATTGATTATGAAGTACTAGCACCTTTCTTATGATTCTACTTTTAGCCAAGATAGGCATGCATGTCGAAAGTTACGAAAAATGTACGAAGTTATTAAATATTTACGAAAAAAGTTCATCTCAGCTTTAATTCTGCGAAGAACTGTTAGTGCTGATGTAAGCTTATTATCATTCAAAGGAAGACTTGGCTGGAAACCATATATACCAATGAAAAGATCTCCCTTTGGTATAAAATCGTTTGTTCTGTATGAATCAAAATCAAGTTGCATTA